>NC_143439.1:5077500-5383333 GCF_987193195.1 Phasianus colchicus | reverse complement strand
CTTGCCAATTTTCTGTTGCTACTGCATGTAAGTTTAAGAAACATGACTTCCTTATGAAAATGTACTGTCTTTATTCTGAAATGTTACCCTTTGTGTAAACAGAATAATTCTATGGCATGTCTCTTTAGGGAGTGGGAAAGCCATTTTAAATAATAGCTGCTCTAGGTTGCTGAAAGTATATCTTGAAGTAATACTACTACTGCTGCAGAGGTGCTTAGATGAGTTATAGAGTGCTAAGATCTGAACTTAATGTCACAGGGGAGACTTTTAAGTATTTCTTACCATGGTTACTAAGCATGTCAAGTTAGGCTAATTCCTGGGTTTTTGCATGGTAGTAAATGGAGGAGTAAAGGAATCCAGATGTTATTTCTTGCCACAACTTCCATCGAAGGGTTGAGATGGAAAAGCACAGGCAGAGCACAGTCTTCTACCTAACAGTGTGGAGGTCTTGTTGGGATTGGTAGACAGAAGCTGAGAGAATACTGTCTAGTAGTGAGTTTATCCTTTAAAAGCTGAAGCCACTTATTGCTTATGATCATGTAGAAACTTCACAGGAAGACCAGGTGAAGAGTCCTCTTCCTAAGAGGAAATCCAAATGGTACTTTCATGGCATAATGCTGTTAATACAGACCTGGAGATGGTGTACTTGGAAAGCCAGAGAACCAGCAAACATTCTTTAATCATAAATGACAAATTCTATCATTAGTCCTATGCAAAGCATTTTCTAATAGAATTTCCAAAAATTGTTTCAACCTCAGAACTGTTTGAACAATATGCCCTGGCCTTCTTTTTTTTTTTTTAGGAGTAGATGTTTTGTGTGCTTCCTAGTAATACCAACTAATCTCCCTCTGAGCAAACTTAGTCTGTTCCTGCTGCTCTGAGTAGACAGCTGACATTTCCCAAAGAACTGAATATCTAGCCATATTTGTTTCACCTACCAGAACATCACTGGTACTGTTAGATGGCATTTCGAGTCTGTGTTATGAAGGTAGACACTGCTGTTGATTGTAAAGAACTACACTTTTCAGTAAGCACTGGGACTGTTTCTGTCTACTGTAGGCAGTTGTAGTGGAATGTCAGTCACCCTGATGCTAGATAACTGCTAGAAACCTTTCAGTTCCCATTGTTTTTCTCACTCCTGCAAGTGGAGAGAAAGAGAGTGGGGGAAAAAAAAAACTGCTCAGGGTCTCTGTAAGCATGCAGTTTTCCAAAGTAAGTCTTGCTGCTATTGCTGAACCTGTTCCAGGGCAAGTCAGTAACTGAAACAAAATGGAGAGAGATCATGTTCTGTTCTGAGTACAGCAACATAATTGCTCACAAAGTGGTGCTATCTCTTGCTGAAAAGAAACATGCTGACGGATGGGGAAAGCTAGTTATCTTTATTTTCCCTTCCCTCTCAATTCTACAAATGTGTATGAACTCTGTGGAATATGGAGATGTCAGGTTAGCTTATGATGGATAGCCAACAAATGCAGCAAGTTTCCTGGAGAAGTTAACTCGTAATAGTGTTGCGAGGCAAAGCCATAAGACATCTCTAAAATTGTTTGTGTGGCACTTGATGTATTTCTCCCTCCTGTACCCAGAAGTGGAGCTAGGCAGCAAATAGCTCCTTCAGAGTGGTTGCTTAGTTGCATTAAATTCTGGAGTGTCCTTATGCTGGTGTGTGTTCTGAGTGGCTTTCTATTTCCCAAGCCTTGCTTTTTTGAAGGCTTTTGGCTTGTCAAGAGACTTGAGAGCAGTAGAAGATATATGGACTCCTTTATATTAACCTTTTCTTTTCTCTGCATGTGTACATAAAGAAAACATAACTTCTTGAATTCTGCTCTTTATAAGAGTAAATTTTTGATTATAAGTACCTTGACCTGGGGTGGGAAACCTGGTGTTGGACTTCCTCAGAATGTAAGCTAAACATCCTTATTAAATGGCACTCCTAATGCAAGCTGTCTCCTCATTGTAGGTGTAGATTAATAGAGCTGCAATGCTGGAGCATGACAGCTGGCATCACACAACTTAATGTAATTGTTTTCTGTATTAGAATACATTTCTTATACTTGGAGTGAGTTGAGCTGGTTGTGTTTTTGTTTTTAAAGGCAAACCTAACAGAAAATGGACTAAATAAAACAGAGGTTAGCTGGATTTTTTCCTAGCTTTATAAGAAAAGGGAATGGTTACATTATAGCTTAAGTGGTTTGTTGATAACCACTTTCTTAACTAATTTCCCATAGAAGATACTTAGCTCTAAGATAACTTTGAATTTTAATTGCATTTGGATAATCTTAAATCTAGTGTAAATGCTTTTTCCTTCTGCCTTCTACCCTGGCTTTTCTATCATGTGCTGTTGCTTCTTGTTGATTGCGTGCAAGTTGTTCTGTTCCCACTTATTCCTTCCCTAGCCTCTCAATCATGAACTCCATTCACAACTGAAGTGGGCTGAGGGTGGTTCACATCAGTAGTTAATTAGTGGCTCTAAAAGGCTGACTTCTGTGAACGAAGTTGCTTGAGAATTAAATAAGTAAAAATAAGTAAAGTTGAAGGGTGTGAAAGGGCTGGATGTCCATGAAGTGGAATAGGAGTAAACTATTGAAGCAAAATGGCTTTGAAAATCAGACTTCCTTTTGTATCTTATATTGATAGTTTCTATCAGTTTTGAAATATGGGAAACTTATAAAATCCAAGTGTATTAGTGGCATGAAAGCTGCTTACAGTTGAAGCAAAACCATTTTTGCTGTATATAGAAGCTTCCAGTTTACTTTGTGTTGTTGGGATTTGTCTTATTTCAGTTTAGTTTGAATATACTCATTCCACAGCATGAAGAAGGATATGAGAGGAACAGATTTTCTTGTTATTGTTTTAAAAAAAAAAAAATCACAACATTCTGTAGGGATTTAACATGCACACACCTCAGATAATCTGCACCAAACACTCCACCTTCTAGTTGGCCAGAAGATGGCACATGCTGCAGTGTTGATGCTGGAAGCATGAGGAGAAGCCTAGAAGGCATGAAAACTTACAACATAATTTCACTAGGCTGGTCATTCTGATAAATTTTGAACTAAATTAGAAAAGTGATAAAAATTACTCTTTGGGGCTTTTTATCCCGTGTTAGTAATTCACTGTGTAAGGTAGTAAGTTGATATTTTGCTTTCTAATGTCAACCTGGAGATTGGATTTAAGATTAATTATCACTAATGAAATGTCAAATTCTTATATATGGAAAGGAATGTAGACTGTCCTAGAGAAAAATAACAAGTTTAATTGAATGAGTTTAAAAAAACCTTTTTGTGTGTGAATCACTTTCCCCTCAAAGTAAAATAGGGAGAAAAAAATTGCCCAGAAATCAGGTTAATTCTCTTAGAAAAAGAGGCTTGGGTAGCAATGAAATTGAGCTGGGGGGAATACTGCAAACAGTGGTCATTCTCAACTCTGCTTAACTCTGTGCAATGAGGAGTGTGTTACTTGAATTACATGTGATTGTGGTAAGATTACCTAATGTTTGTAGCTTATCTCTACTCTCTGAACTGATTTCACTGAAGTTATGCATAACAAATCACAGAAATCTGTCTTGTTTTATAGCTGACTGCTGACCGTGCGTTTTCTCCCTTTTCTTTGTTTCTTTTCAGGTTGCTTTTGTTGTTCTAGCGTTTTTAGCAGCTATGTTTTGTTCTTATCCCAATCCAAATCAGGACAAATGCCCTGGAAACTATACTCACCCGTTTAAAGTACAGACTGTCATCATAATTGCAAAGGTAATTCTGTGGATTCTGCATGTGTTTTTTGAACGCTACGTCCACCACCACCACAGCAGAATCAGAAGCAGAGGCTACTTCTTAATATATCGATCAACGAGGCATCTCAAGAGGCTTCCATTGGTGATACATTCTACAGGTGAAGTGAACTTGTTTTTTTTGTTCATCCTGTAAAGCTTTACATTCTGATGTGCTGAAAGACTGAACAATTCTGTATCACATATTGTGAACTTTAAAAATAAAACACTTCAAATTTGCATTTGTAGAGGCTATTTTATTCAGATGAGCTGTCCGACTTGACAGATGCATGTTGTAAAGAACTTTTATAGTATGAAAGTGCCCAGAATTGAAGTAACAAATAAGTGATTTGTGTTTAGCTGCTAGTAATGTTCATTTCCATACTGATTAATCTACTTAGATAAGTGACAAGACTGCAAATCCATCCAGGAAGCATAGTCCTGTGTTTTTCAAGCTTAGTATTTTAGAAGTTTTAAAAGTAAAACAACTGCATCAACTGTTGTTCAGTAAATTCTGAAATGAGTTCAAGTGAATTAACAGTCTTCAGTAGGACTCCATGTAGCACTTGGCTCTACTTGCAACTGCATTTTTTTCTTCCAATGGACAGCATGTGATGTGTGACATTGAGGTTTTTCTTCATGTATTCTGTGCTACGCCACTGGCCAGTGATGCTGAAAAATGTTTCAATGGTCAGCTGCTTTGCTTTTTAAAAAGAAAAAAGCTCTCTTTTAAATTTAAAGATCTGTGTAATTTGAGGGGCTTCTCCACGTGTGAATGTCAGAGTAGCAGGGAAAAGCAGTGGCTTTCACACTTCTTAGCTGTAAATCTTCTAAAGATCTAGAATAGCAACTCTTCACCAGCCTTGCAGGTTGTGGCCCTACTGCATATAAAACTGTAGCTTTCATTCCACCTAGTCATAAAAAATATGTAAAAACCTTGTTTGAATGTGCAAAACTTCAGGCTATGGCCACTAGATAGAGCTCTGAAGATGCTTTTGACATGCAGTGACAAGATTAGACTGCAGCAGGCTTAAGGATGTTAAATAATAAAGGACTGTTTCTGCCTATTGAACCGAGACTGAGGTAATTAAAATTGACTCTTGTCTTAGATGGAGTCAGTTTCTTCTCTGTTTTACCAACTGTGGGCAACTGTAAATATTCAGGTGCAATCAGTTCTGTGCTGTGAACTTGTGATGTAAATCATCTGTAGCTTAGAAGGTGGTTAACCCCAGTACTCTGAACACCCAGTTATGCAATTGCTGTTGATGTACTGACGTTCAGTTGCCTAACGCAGGAGAACTGTACAGTCCTCTGGTTGTTTTAATGACCTTTTTAGTGCTTTATGGCTATAGCATTTGTACAGGAAATAGAATGTTTTGCCTTTCACATGAGACATGCAGCAGTGTATGAGAATTTAAAGAATGCAAAATAAATTCTTAGGTCTGTAACTCAATGCTTATTCTCTGTAGCTATTTGTGCTCATCTCAGTTTGAACTTCAGTGACCTGCAGTATTGAAGTAATAGCTAGGCAACTAGAAACTTGTGTAAGTATCTCCTTTTGAAAGAGTTAGAAGTCTTACTTATCTTTATTTTTATAGGATGTACTTTTAAATACACTGAAGTCTCCTGCTTGAAGGAAAATACCCTTTCATTTCAAACTGAGTGATATGACTTCTTAGGTATTGAAAGAAAAAAAAAATGAAAGCAGCTTTTAAGATGGATAGTAGCAGCAAGGCTAGGAACTGTTTAAGTCAACATATATGTTAGGTTTTCCTAATCCAGTCCTTCACCCTCTCCTTAAGTCAGAAAAAAATCATAAAAAAACACAGCCCCTACCATTACAGTCAAATGCTGAAATGAAACTTAGTTTTCCTGCCAGGAGTTGTGCGCTTGTACCACCTGTGTTAGCAAGTTAACCAAACAGGCAAGTATGGTTTGAAGCACTGCAGCCTAATGTGGATCTGATAAGTTACTTTTAACAGCTAGTGAAATTCTTATCCCTGAAAAATACTGCTTGTTTTCTAGGTAATGCAGCCTTGCTTTTGATTTTGTCAACTCAGCATTCTTTTCCTGATCACAGTAAAGTGTACCTGTATCTTATCCTGGGAGTCCTGGGCCTGGAGCTGATCAGTTCACTGACATGTTTAGTGATTTACACAGGTGAGAGATGAATTTTGCCTTATGGAGTGTGGATTGCTATAACTGCTCCTAAACAGTTTTGTTTGCCCTCGGGGAGTACACTTTAGGTATCCCAAGGTGATTAATTGCAACTATAAATAGAAAATGAATCTGTACCTGTGGAAAAGCTGAAGTGAATCCGGTACAAATGGGGAAGCTGAGAGGTGTCATCCTGGTTTCTAAGTTTTTGTTAAACAAAAGTGCTTAGCTTAATTCTGTAGAGTCACTGAAGTGACAAAAATAGTTGCTGAAGTGTCCTGTGAACAGACTTGTCTGGTAGTGCATTCTCAATTGCACTTATTGTGAGTTGCAAAGCTGTGAAAGCTGGTTTTATCAGCTCCTGTGGGACTTGCATAGTTAATAGTGTGATGTGCCTTGATCTCCAGACTTCTAAATCTCTATTCCCTTCTCTTCTTTACCTGGTCCTATCTCCAAAAGCTTCAGTTCCTCTGTCACTAAAATGTAAGAATTACCCCTAATGAATTTGTTGGTTTTTTTTTTAGGTTGCTTGTATTCCTGCTTAACAGTAGCAGCGTTTTATATGGCAGAGAGGTGAAATCAGACAGGCAGACTTAAGTTTGCTCCAAGCTTTGAATCAAATAGGAAGAAAGTTGAAGCATGCTCTTCGGGACTGCATGTGGTTAAACATGAAGTAAAAGCCATTTTCATGGCAGTCAGTGTTTGTCTTAATTTGTTACTTTTTTGTGGTTTTTATTATTACTAATTTCAGGAGCCTTCCCTTATAGTAAAGAAAGCTTTGGTGTAATGACACTAAGAAGTGCTGTTGAACATCTTGGTCATCTAGGAAGTAAAACTTAGTTTTTTGCAACAGGTACTGAAATCAAAATACAGTAACAAGTCCCAGCTCTGAACTGCATCTCATTTCTGTGGCATGTGAGATGCCTCCATGTGTGTAGCTTTATCAGGCTTTCCATTGAATTTACCAGCTTTGCTCATGTAGATTTCCTGTCCTGGGAAGAAACATGAGCATGGCAATTCTAGAGAGCTATTCCAAGAATGCTGGAATACATCCCTTCTTAGCATAAGTATACTTGCTTTCCTGGGAAACTCAAGAGTAGAGATAAGGTACTAAACATCATTAGAATTTGAGGAGTTCCAGTGAAACAGTATTTGTTACTCTGAGACCTCCTGTAGCTCAGTGAGCTTCATTATGTATCTCTTAACTTAGTAAAATAGTGTAAGCTGCTATCAAGGTTGATTTCCTTCTAGTTATGTCTGAAACTGGAGTTCTATAAGAGTTCTTAAATGACCTGACCTTCTGACATCAAGAAGGTTGTCTTCCTTGGCTTGTATTGCCAGTACTCATGAAATCATTAACCAGTTTATACCTAGAAGGTGTGGGGTGTGATGTCTTGTTTTCTGAGATTGAGCTGGGGGAGGCTGGAGGAAGGAGTTCAGTGAATGCTGGAATTGAGGCTGAGGAGGGACAGAATTGCAGTGCAAGAAGGAATGAAGACTGTTCCTTTTGACAATAGTTACCTTGCTCCCACAGCAGTCTAAGCTTCATTCTCTGAAACTTGATTGATGTACAAAGCAAGTATTAATTATTACGTAACACTTGACTGAAGGTGGGGAAGACCTTTCTAATCACCTTAGATTGCTTTTTCCAGGGGGTAGGTAGTTCGACTTGTTTTCCATCCCAAAACAATTTGAGGTAAGCTAACAGACCACACATGTCTGTGTGTGTGTAATGATTGGTTTTGAGATAGTTTGACACTCAAAAGATTAAAGAAACTGTGTATTTCCTGAAGGGAATAGAGTAGTACTTAGTTAGATTTGACTCTGGTGTAATAGTGACTTATATTATTTTTCCCCTCTCAAAACAGAGCAGGTTGTGTGACAGGAAAAAATGAAGCCTCCTTTTTGGGATATTTCAGAGGCAGTCTTCTAGTCTTCTGGAGGCAGTCTTCTGGAGTGCTCCTTTATAGGGCAAACACTAGCAGATACCACTTACTGTTCTATGACTGTACCACTAACATAGCTCTGCAGTTACACCAGCAATCCTGGGGAGCCTATGGTTGTTCTACAAATTCACAAACATCAACCCTGTGATTGTGTTGGTAGATGACCCCTGAACTTAGTGGAAGGTTGTACCACTGTAGAGTTGAGCTGCTTCTCTCCTGTGTATTTTTTGCATTTCTGCTTGAGTTGCATGTATCTTTAGAATTCATATGGCTGTCTTTTTGTTTAAATATTATTGGATTTAATGCCTCACAAATAAAAGCATTGTGGAATGCCCAATTGAGACTTTATAATTCATAAAATAGCCAGAAATAGTTTACAAAATGATGTCCCACAAAGTACAGCTGCCCTGAATAAGAACTTTCATTCAGCTATGTGCATATATATACATACACACACACACACATATATATATATATATATAGCTGTGAGCTCTGGAGATAGGATCAGATCTACGTGGAATTGCAGGGGTTACTCTATAACAGACTCAATTTATGTAAATCTTTTGAGTGAAGTAGGTGTGCCTGGAAAAAAAAAGATGATGCCCAGAACTCTAAATGTAAGTTGAATTAATCTTAAGTTCATTATTGATAGGGCAGGGGGTCAAACATTATATTTTACTAAATATATGTACTTAATGACTTTCCTACATCTATCTAATAGTGCATAAATAACTCTCATAAAGCATGTTGGAAATTCCTGGTCTATTCCTTTGTGGCTCTACTTGTAGAGGAATACTATCATGGAAATAACTAACCTTTGAGCTTAACTTGTAGCTAACCTCTGGAGGGCCTTAGCATTGTTTTAGCAGGGTGCCCCATAGTAAACCTTATTATATTATTAACTTGTAAGAACAGTCTTTCTCTGCTTTAGTGGAGATTTCTCATGTGGACCAAACAAATGGCTTTTCTGGTATTAAATGTAGTTCAGCTGCTTGTGAAGCAGGACATAGCTGGAAATGTATAATCTGGATCTCTGAAGTACATTCCTTTTCTTAATCAGGGGCTGATATTTGAATATTTTCAAGTATTTTTAGCTTCCTTCCAGAAATAAGTGTCTGCAGGTTTTTCTCACCTCCACCTGTCTCCATTCTACATCTGCTACCTTCCTCTTAAATATAATTCACAGATGCCCAGGAATGACTTGGTTTTTTTTAACCAACATTGTGAAGTGTACAGTATAGAATCACCAAGATTGGAAAAGACCTCCATGATCATACAGTCCAACTGTCCACCTACCGCAAGGATTTCCCCATAAACCTTGACCCTTAGTACAATGCTTAAACTTCTCTTGAACACTTCTAGGGATGGTGATTCAACTACCTCCCTGGGCAGCCTGATCCAGTGCATGACCATTCTTTCTGAGCAAATTTTCCTAATATCCAACCTGAACCTTGCATGTCACAACTTGAGGCCATTCCCTCTAGTCTTATTGTTAGTTCCCAGGAGGTGAGGTTGCCCACCACAACTTCCTTTCAAGTTGTTGTGGAGAACAATCAGGTCTCCCCTGAGCCTCCTCTTCTCTGGACTGAACAATCCCAGCTCCCTTAGCTGTCCTTATAAGGCTTGTGTGCCAGACCTCTCACCAGTTTCAGTGCCTTTCTCTGGACATGCTCCAGGGCCTCGGTGTCTTTCTTGTAGTATGCAGCTAACAAAGAGCCACTCTGGTTTCTGTACTTAATAGCTTTCTGTATCAAGTCTCCTAGTTCTGGAACAGGCAGATAACTAGACTACCTACAAAGCTTCAGCTTAAAATACTATTTATGAAAGAGTTTATAACAACTCGTGACCTGGATGCAATACTAGTATTGGAACTTCCTACAGCTGTTTTTATTTGCATGTTGCTTAATGTATGGCCTGAATTTAGGCACTGAATTTCAGTTTTATCTCAAAGGTAGTTGAGGTTTTTCCCTTCCTTAAGAGACAAACTAAACTTCACACATACTAAGCAGTGTTATTTAAGCATCCCTCTTCAGGTCTTCACTTACAGTCTTTGAGCAGTGGGACTGAAAGAATATGGAAGAATATTTATAATCAAAGCTGCATTGGTGATGAGTAAACTCTGCTTTTGTTTCTTTTTCCCCACTCTCAAAATTCCCACATGTCTATTTTCTACCTTAAGGCAAACTTACCTGTGACAGATTTAACTTGGACTCTGATAAAGCTTTTCTGTTGTTGCTTTCTAAATATTGTATGAATTTGTTTCTTTTAGTGAAAATAAGTAACTTCAATCGTGCAAAGCCAAGACCTGACATAATTGAAGAAGAAAAGATGTATGCCTACCCTAGTCACATTACCTCAGAAGTTGGATTTGGGTAATACTTTTCAGTACTAATCCTGCGATGTGTTCAACTGTGGTAATACTGACTGAAGTAATTGTTACTTTATGTAGAAATATTTGTATAGCCTTAAATCTGTCAGCCACAATAGGTGTGGGAAAAACAGTTCTGAAAGGAGTCATGGATCTAAGGTTGCTATTGTACACACAGGTGAGAAATGAAGTTTTGTGCTTTTATGTAGAAATAGCAATTTCTTTATGGATGCAGGAACTATCAAATGAGACAGGAATTATTTGACCATTCAAAGCTGTTTGCATCGGTCTTTAATGTTCTATGAATAACTGTGCTTAATCTCTTTGTAATTGACTTGGAATGCAAATGGAAGATAAATGTTAGTGTCTTATACTGTTGTCTACACTGTCTCCAGAAGCACAGCTTCTTCAAACAGGTCTTTCAGACAAGAAGACAAACTGTAGACGGCTGATAGATGAAAAATCAGCAGTTTTGTTCAATTGCTGGCACAGAACAGCACATTCTAGCAAAGGAGTTGAAATATATTTCCAGTTCATGAAAGAATTATAAACGTGGATGAGCCATTTGAGACAAGTTCTTACTGACACAGAAAACTAGCTACCATTAACCTCACAAGCACTGAGACTGTTTCTCTTGTACTTGTGTCAACACCTGCTTGCTGAAGTGAGCCTGGTGATGACTTAACAAAAAGCCAAAGCTTACCTGGATTTCCATGTGAGAATTTCTCAAGAAATTTTCAAATACAGTATGACTTAATCTTATATGGTTTACAGTAAAAGCTGTAGCGCAGAAGTGCGGAGTGAACACTGCTTCAGCCTTCCCCTGTGTATCACAAATGCAGCCTGCAGATGCTTTCATGGAAGTTGGAAGTAGAGATCCAGGATACAGGAAGGGTTTAGACTTGTCTTGCTATTTTGATGCAATGTTTGACTTCTATCTTTATATCAACATTATGGCAAATGCATGGGGGAATTCACTCCTTTCTTATTTAACTCTTCCCCTGAGAAATCCTCAAGTGCTAGAGAAGTTTGCAACAATGAGCAGCAAAGGAAAAGACTCTGATCCTTTGATTAAAGAGTGTAAACTTCCTCTGAGAACTGATTACAAAACAGTTATTTTAATCCAGGTCTGTACAACTCTGACTCTTTCCTTTTGACTTTAAGGTCTATTGAAAAAGTGAATCCTGTTAGCCGTTCAGTTGACCTTCATTCTATGAATACTTTATCAATATTATGATTTCCATGACCTAACCTACTGATCAGGAGCTGTTCTGGTGTTTTAAGTTGGTAGTGCAGATTAGGGTTAGTGTTGTAAACTTTGTCTAAAATACTTGATTATTTTTTTCCAACAGCTTAACCACAGTGGGTTTAAATTGTACTACTTCCACTCAACTGGTCAGTGCACTTGAACTATAAGGACACTGCTACTCTAAGTGCTGCAAGGGTGACTTCCTAAGCTCCAGGGTGCTCATCTGTGTATTAAGAGAGCAGACTTGCAAGTCAGCCAGCAACTAATGAGTATGGGAAGACTGAAGTATTCTCACAGACTTCAGTACTTGTATCTTAATTTGACT
Organism: Phasianus colchicus; assembly: GCF_987193195.1. Classification (NCBI taxonomy): domain Eukaryota; kingdom Metazoa; phylum Chordata; class Aves; order Galliformes; family Phasianidae; genus Phasianus; species Phasianus colchicus. The sequence continues at coordinate 5,371,525 of NC_143439.1, read as the reverse complement.
GCAGATTTGACAGTTCTGTGGTCTTACAGGTTTTATTAAATAGCTCTGTTTTACTGTGCTGGTTAAATATAGCCTTTGTAATATTGGTTTATGGAAGCTGGAGATACCTCTAAGCTGAGGGTACCTGTATGTGAGGCACTGGATCTGCAGTAGCACAGATGTTAGGTGCTAATGCTGTTAAGAGTATTAACAAAAAACATCACTGCTCTTTTAGTGCAGGTTAATCAAGAAATGGTTATTTTACTCAGCTACAGGCAACAAAAGCAGTATGTAGATATTATGCTTAAAATACACTTCCTAATATGGTTGGAAAAGGTGGCATGGGTTTCTTAGACACCACAGTAGGATTGTACTATTTCATTTCATAGCTTAGGTTTGTAAAAGCTGAACAAGCAGCCTTGTACTACTGTGATGCAGGAAGTACATAACTTATGCAAACACAGCTCAAAGTTTAGCCAAGCTTTTGTACTTCTGCCCTCTCATCTGTAAATGAGATTAGGTATAAAGATTGTTTTCCCCTTTGAAAAGCAGTCAGAAGTAAAACTGAAGGAAGCAATTTGTTATAGTATTGGTTAACATGCAGTGACTTTACATATGTCAGAAATCTGTTATCTCTTATGGCAATGTGTATTCACTTTGTTCTTTCAAGGGAGAACTCGAGTTTAGAAGAGATAGTTGAGAAGCAAGGAGATGTAATAGAATATCTTCAACGACACAATGCACTGCTCAGCAAGAGACTATTGGCATTAACATCTCAGCAAAGCAAAACTTAAACATTTGGAGAACTGCTGCTGGAGCTCAGGAGAGAATATGAGGCAATACAACATCCAAACAGACCATAGAGGTGTCTTCAGTCTTCTTTCCTGTTTCAAAATAGGACTTAATTTGCAAGTATGAGCTCTGCGTACACTGTAAACCTGTGACAACTGGACTTAATGGCTTTTTTCCACATCAGTTCTTAGAAAATGTTCAGGAACTTAAAAGATTTTTAATTCCTAAGAGGTTACAATTGGACTTAAGGTAATAGTTTAAATTTTTTTCAGTTGTTGCTGTTATTTTGCACTGGTGTATTTTTCTGAGCTTTAAGTTACTGAAGTACTTTGTAGAATACACATTTGTTCTCAAATAAAACCTAATTTTGCAGAGGATGCCTCTCAGCGTGCAGCACTGAAGCTGGGATCTTGGATGTATGTGTTCAGTCACTGAACTTTATTATTTCCAGTGTTAAGGATGTTATGCTTCAATAATTCTGTATGAAGTAGATACTTGCATTCTAGACTTGTTTTCTCCTTTGCCCAGTAAAGGAATGAAGTTGTTTCCTATGCCAGCAGGAATACTTAGCATCCAATTAAAAAATAAAAAGAGCAGAAGGGGAGGGTGGTATCCTAAGATATGTTACCACACATGAGATTTGACAATGCTATGATTAGCAATTTGAGCAGCTGATCAGAATGCTGGCTTGAGATAACAAAAAGGTGTCTTCTGATTCTCCTGCTACTGGAATTGTGTATCAGCAAAGACTAAACTGGATTCCTTCTGCCTGCCAAACTAACACACAAATGGTTGAAGTGCTCTCATTGACCCTGTAGTCCATTAGTGTTCAATGGGGTTTAAAGTTAGATCCTGTTAAAGCACTTTCAGAGTTGCTCTATACTTTGACTTTTCAAAAATGTCACTGTCTAAATTTAAAAGCCAAAATGTGAATGTGTGTGGTGAAAATCAGCAGGAGACAGAATGGCCTTCTGGAAGTGGAAAAACAAGAGTTTTTGGTTCTAATAGAATAGATTTATCGGGAAGGGTGGTTAAAACCATTCTCTTCAGATACTTTGTCTTCCACTGTAGTCTAAGCATTATTTTAGAAGCAAATGTCTGTGGGAAGACAGAATAATTACTGGTCAAAACTGGGAGGAAGATTCTCATGAGGAGTGGTCTTGTGGCTGAATATGAGGGAAAGAAACACAAATATTCTATTTTTTTACTGGAACTTCAAAAATAACTAAACTGTCTACTGTAATAACAAAGATGGAGATTGTCTTTTATTATAAGAAAAAAGTTGATATTTTGCTGCTATTTAACACTAAACTATACCACTTAATTGTTGTTTTTTTTTTTTTGAAAATAAAGCCATGATTTTATAGTAAATGTAGAAAGGATATAAATGTTTGTTTTTAGAACTCAGGTCTTGATGTGATTGTGTATACTGACTTACATAACTGCTATGGGAAGCAGTGAACTGTGACTGAAGTTCATGTACAATAAATACAACTAAGGGAAACTGAGATGCCAGTACTACTATTCTGTAAGACCATAGTGTATTGTGAACAATTGTAAGCTGCTGAGTTGTTCTGAATGAATTCAAGGCTGGGATGACTGAACTTGATCTCTATGCACACTTCCCCTTTACTTAAAAGTAAGCCTGATGCCCACACCATTCAGGTAAGTAAGAATGGTTCAAGAAGTGGAATGAAGGGACAGGTAGGTACAGTGAGGGGAAAATGTGTTCTAGGAAAAGAAGCCTTAGGCAGATTTGCAGCAGGGAAAGATTAAATTAGATGCTAGGAGGTATCTCTTCATATAGAAGGTAGCCAAGCACTGTTGCCATCCTTCAAGGTAGTGAAGAGATGTGTGCATCACTGAACTACATCCTTAGTTCCCCATGGAATACTGTTAGACTTGACAATCAGGAGCTGTTTTCAGTGCAGCAGATGCTGTGCTAAGCTGAACAGCAGCACCAGTCCTGTGGGCAGCTACAAGGTGCAAGGCAGCTTTCTGTGCATGCATCTCCTGCTCTGGTCACGTCACTGTGTGACACATGCTGTGGATTGTGGATACTGCTGAACTGGAGAAGCAGAGACCTACCCTGATTCCAGCTCTGAGCCCTGCCTGTTCTATTGGCAGTGCTTTGCTTTTTGTTCCCCAAATGTTCATGTTAGTAGTGTTCTGGTAGCTTCTGGCTGGGATGTTGAAATGAGCTAAATGCTTTTTGTTCTGCTTCTTAATAGTGCCTAGCAGAAATTATCCTGTGAAACCACCTCTGTTTCACCTCACACAGGAAATCAGACTGCCAGACTTTGTAACAGAATTTACATCTTTTAGGGTGCTATACGAATTTCTCTTGCAGTCAAGCAGCTTCACCCTGCAGAAGGTCATCCTCACTCTAAAAAGGAAAGTGATGTTGAACAACAGAGGCAGGCTGGCAGACAATCATCTGACCTTGAGGTAACTGGAGAGATGTTCAGGGGAAAAAAAAAAAACAGCATCATCAGCATTGGAATTTGTTAAGCTTCCAGGCATCGTTGTTTACTAAAGGCAGGCTCCGATGCCTGCTGTCCAAGCCAGAGCCATTTCCCACTGCAAAGCATTCAGCGAACTGATCGCTAGCAGGGAAGATAAAGGCCATCTTCAGTAGTAAGAGATCAGTATGCTAATTGTACTTGTCTGATGACAGTCAGGCACTTGAAACTTATTTACCATGCTAATACTGCTCCCGATTGACATTAATGCAAATCTTATGTGACCCTTAACAAAATTTGGCTTTGTGTCTACAGCTACTGAGATATTTATAGCCTATGTATGTGGCATAAGGGAAATATTTCCAGTCTTTATTCTTCCATAAATTTCCTTTTTTCATTTTGGAAAGGGAAGAAGTGAATTGTTTATTATTCTTTGGGAACGAACTAACGGGTTGTTTCTCACCGCAGCCTTACATTTACCTCTATTTCCTGTTGGTTCCATGGAACCACAAGACCAGGCATTAGTTCTGAGTTTCAGGAGAAATTCACATTTTGGCCTTGAGAGTTTGAGGGCTGAATAGACCTCCAGTCAGGTCTTTTGGTTGTTGGATTCCATCAATTTAATCTAAGTTCTGAATTTGAATGGACAGCAACTTTCCTTTAAATGGATTTCCTTTATATACTCATACATGCAAATGGAGAATTGAGCTGTTCTAGCATTGTGTCCAAATACTGCATGTTTGTGTAATCATACTGTATCATGGGAAACTTTGTCAAGGGAAGATTATGTTGCACAAAACAACTACAAAAATTCAACAAAGTCAAGGGCAGGTCTGACTCAGCTGAAAACAACACAGCCCTATTAAATGTAAATGACAACACAGAATCGCAGAATGGCCAGGGTTGGAAGGGACCTCAAGGATCACGAATCTCCAACCCCCCTGCCACATGCAGGGCCACCAATCTCCAGGTTTAATACTAAGCCAGGCTGCTCAGGGCCTTGAACATCTCCAGGGATGGTATTGTGCAGTAGCAGCATCGCTAGGTTCTTGAACTGCAGTGTTCAAGATCTGTAGCTAGCACTCAAATTTACTTAGTGTCTGAGCTGTGAAGGGAGAAGCTACTGCATATTTTTGTTTCTGCTGCTCTTCGTGCTACTTCCAGATGTTTTGTCCTGAAATAAGGAAAGGTCTTTTCCTCCGATTCATCAGAATGTTTGGAGTGCACCCTAAGCTAATTCTATATCTTGCTTATTCTATACATATTCTATACATGTTGGCAATGCGTGGTCTAGAATCTACTGTAATCTTATGGTATTTAATCTTATGGTATTGTGTCATGTTAGAGCGTGCTGTGATTACATAAGCAGTAGTTTGAAAACAAGTTCTTATGACTTTTACCAGAATTTAGCATTTATTTGTAAGAAATCCAGAAAGAAAAGGTTTTACACATGGATCCCATGTCAATTTACAGTAAAAGTAGAAAAAACCTCTATTTTCTTTAGGTGCATCACCTCTGACATCTGAAGAATAGCAATGTCGAGCAGTGTACAAGGATTACTTAAAATGAAGCATTGCTATTTGAAGTGCATACTTTTTACAAAATATACAATCAGCTAGCATATAAACATATCTATCATATATTGCCATCAATGTCCTTCTCAAAGAAAATTTTGTTACCAACATGCCAAAAAAACCCCACAGATATTTAAAATAGTTTTGTAGAGACTGACAACAGGCTTCCTAGGACACTTTGGGTGTTGTATTTCTTTTTATATTCATAAAGGAACATGCATATATAGGACTCTGGTATTAAATCTATACACTCATTATTAAGATAACCATTAAATAGTTACTTTTAAGATGTCTTGCTTTCCATAATCTCTGCTTTAGACATATAAGAAGGCTAAGTTTAAATTAAAAAAAAAAAAACTAATGGCAGCATGCTTCTAATTTTGAAAACTAACTCCAAAGATTTACCTTGGTGGCTGTTTGTTGGTATAGACAAGTTTGACTTTTTGATGCACTGTCCATTTTTTCAAAAACCCAGCATAAGTTGATGTTAAACTTTCCTGTATGTTTTCTATATGGAGAAATTTGAAACTCTTGTTGTATTTTTCCAATGCAATTCTGACTAGGGTTTCAAATCCTTAAGAGATAAGGGGTTACAACTGGACACTGATTAGGAAGATTCAACTATCCAGTCTTAATGATTGTTGATATTTCACTTATTAGTAACTATGCTTTATGAAACAGAATTCCAATAGTGAATTTAGATAATTACACTGTTAGTCTTTGCTCATCCTTATAACTATTTCCTTTTTATGAAACTTTTGATATTTAAAACCAGCGTGGTGCCAATCTGGATACAACTAAATTTCTGGGTTGTTTCATTTCCTCTTAATGAAAGGGCTGCCATGTTTTGCTTTATATGTAGTTAGTAATTTCTGCCAATATAAAAAGCTGTAAAAAGCTTATTTTTAAAAAGTGGAATAAAAGCTAAGTTTATTCTTGACCTCTGGTGCAGAGGAGAACAGCTTGTTTTTCTCTTTTACGTTCCTATTCATTGTAGTGCCACGTTCCCAGTATTCCATTCATTTTAACCACAGGAACAGTGTACTACAGAGCACCGGTGGTGATCAGACAAAGGTTTCTTTTCAATGGCCTATTTTTATGCTCTATTTATAATGCTGTCGTGAGTATTTTAGGAAAACTACTGAACAAGTAGATCTATATTACTGAGTTTTCAAAAATGTTTTAGCTGCCTGGTTTGACAGCCCAGTTTAAGGGAACAAATGATAGGCTTTGCAATAACAGCTCATTAAACAGCAGGATGGGCTTGACCTTAAGGCCTGACTTGGGAGACTTGAGTTATCAGTTTTGCAGTAGGTTTTGCATGACCCTTGGCTTATCTCTTATCTCTGTGTGCCTTAATTCTCTGCCTAGAGAATGAGAGATAATGCTCCCTTTACTTTCTTATATCATAATTTCTTCACTGTGGGAATGCTTAGTGAAAGCTAGGAGTACTGGCATGGTGCTGACTTTGGTGCTATTTACAGTAACGCATTCTGCAATGCTACAAAGATAAATTCATAAAGATGAAACGTTAGGTGTTAAAACATACGTATCATTAATATATGAATGTACTAACTAAAAATGGACTTAAGCAGTTCTGTGTATAAGTCTGACATCATTTCACGCTAAATATTGCTTTACATGCATAGCCTGAGTTGAATACGATCAACAGCACATCCAATTTCTTCATCTAAATAGTACAGACCATTAAGGGTCCCTTTGGACAAATCCTTCTTCATGCCACTGAAAATCCATTTCGGGTATCTGATGTTTGACTTGGTCTTTAATTTTCACTGATCGCTGTGAGATTCAAATGATGTGCATTTCAACCAGTAAAGTTTCATGTACATCCTCCCCCCACCTCCCCCATTTCTCCTTTCCCCCTGCTTCTAGGATATGAGTCATGGGCCTTTGTTCCAGGTCATGCAGAATGTGATACACCAGACTGCTGAAAGTGTTCATTTTAGATGGATTGCCTCAAAACAGAATTGTTGTGGCTCCACCAGGTCAGCTGTCGGCAAACTGTACTTAGAATGAGCTTCTCTATCAGTGCAGTTGTTGCAGCTTCCTCCTTTAAGACACTGAAAAGCCCATTATGAAATTGCTGAGGGGGAAAAAATGAAATAAAAGAATGTATTAGTTTCAAAATACGCGGTTGAAATTTGAAGGAATTTCTCTTATTTGGGAAATTTCAGTTAGCAGGTAAAGGAAAAAAAGCAAACAAGATAAAAACATCTCACACCTTCCCCATCTTTTTGTTTCAACTTTTCTGTATGTTAACAGATGAAAAAAAAATCAAGTTCAATTCCTTTCACATTTCAAATGTGAAAAAGGGAGGCTGCTGCATTCATCCCAGTTTCCAAACAGCTGCTGAAATTCAGGATTAGGGGTCCATCCTGTTTGCATCTGCAATTAGCTTTATCCATATGTAGAACTCCATTGAGATCAATAAGATTACTCAGGTGAGTCAAGTTACCCAGGCATGTAAATATTTGCTGAATTAGGACTAAAACTGGAAGGGAATGTAAATGTAGATGGTAAATCCTACTTAAGATAAAGGAGCTGAGCACCCACAATGCTGACTAGGGTTAACAGTTCAGGTGGTTCAAGCTTTATGTATTTCTGGACATCTTTATAAAACAGAATTCTCTTACTAAATACCTATCAAATACATTATGTATTAACAAGCATAGTTTTGCTTTGTCACTGACTTTTTTTTAATATGAGAAATCAGCTCTCTACATCAAAGGAGATAAACTGAGAACAGCTTTTATCTTGATATTCTGGAGGGAGAACAGTTGCAGTGTAAGTGCACTCCGAAGCATTAGAAAAAAAATGCAGATGTTCTCCACACAGCCAGTCCCCAGCCTGCCTTGAAGTTGAGTTGCTCATCTTAGCAACTGAAACAAGCCATTATTCAGCTGTGATCCAAGAAGCAGACCTGAATTCTCCTATCACTGCCACTGAACTAATTTCACTCCTGCATGCCGAGTCTGATTGCCTATCTTTTAAGTTTTATACTCAAGACTCCCCCACCAATCTGAAGTGCCTCCTGTCCAAATGAACAGAGTGCTGAGATACGGCAATCCAACATCATCTTCTCCCATCCTTTTCTACTTATTCTGCCCCTCATTCTCCAGCAAGACCCGGATTAAACCTCAGCTGTGCTAATCCTTATCGAGACTCAGAGATGTGGCACTTGAACGTCCCATATGCACACACCACATGCTTCCAGGCCAGCACAATGCAGCAGAGTGGTGCCTTTTTGGAGGGTTGTGTTGAGAGCAAGGCAGTTTATGCACCCACAAGTAATCAGCTAGAAGTTTGACTTCGGTTTTCTTGGTACCAGGGTGTGCAGGTTCTGCCGTCGTTTATCGATGATGCTGCCAAGCTTCAGCCTACAGCATTATTTTGATACGTGAGTTTAGAAGCTGTGGAAAACCGCATGTTTTATTCACCTTTAAACTGCAAGAGCCCCTCTTTCCTTTTGAAGCCCGCCCTATTTGCATATGCTACCTGCAGCCGCTTCGTATTCGAATGTATATGCCCTCATCAGCCGTAAAGCATTCACGTTTAGCACTTGTATAGCCGAGGATCGCGAAGTCTTTCAGCGACGGGGCTCACAAACCCCTTTGAAGTGGGGAAACCCTCGGGCGGCCGCCTCAGAGCCCGCGGCGTCCTGTCAGCCCCTCGCGGGGCGGGTGGAGCGGCGCGCCCCGAAGCCCCGTTTGTTCTCAGAGCGAAGCCCTGAGCCCGGACAGCGGGCGTTCCGAACCGCCTCCGCGGGTCGGTTAGAAGAAACCAGCGGGGCAGAGCACCCCGCCCGGCTTTACGAGCCAGCGTTACCTTTGCCGGGCGTTCAGGGAAAGGGCACGCGGGAGTGGAGCGGCATGCAGCGGCGGTGCGAGCAGCTGTGTCGGTGCAGCTTCCTGCGCAGGGCCAGGTTGGCTGCGGGAGAAGGAGGCAAGGCGTCAGGCGACTACTGCAAGTCTCACCCTCCCTCTCGGCGGGCGTCGCGGACGGCAGAGCCGCGACACCCCGCCGGCAGCGGCCGGCCCCGTTTACCCCGACGTCGGCGCAGGTGCGGCGCGCACACGCGGGCTCCGAACCGCCGGCCGCAGGGCAGCGCTTACCCGGTCTCTGCGCGGCGGCGGGCAGCAGGCTGGCCAGGAGCAGGAACACGACGCACAGCAGCTGCCGGAGCCTCATCCCTGCGGTCCGCGTTCCGTGCCGCCCGCCTCAGCCGTGTCACATGCCAGCGGCAGGCGCTCTCCCAGCCGGGCTAATAGCACGGGCCGGCCGGAGCCTCCCTCTTTTTTTCCCCGCTCCTTTCCTCCCTCTTTTTTTTTTAACTCCCCCTCTTGTCACTCCCCCTTACTTTCCATAAGCAAACAATGAAGGAATGAGAAGCCCGTGTACACGGCGGCTCCCGTCAATAGGCGAGGAGCCTTCCGAACAATGCCGTCGCTCCGCTTTCCATTGAGCCCGGGCGGGGAGCGGGCTGTGCCGTGCCCCCTCCCCCGGAGCCGGCGGGGCAGGAAGCGCCGCTTTGTCCCGCGCCGCACCGCGGGCAACGAGCCGCCAAGCGGCCGCCATTCAGCGCCCGGCAGCGCTGCGAGGCCTCGGGGGCCCTTTTGTGCCGCTAAGCACCTGAATGTGCCGGGAGCCATTTCCCAGCGGGGTTCGGGGGCTTTTGGAAGGAGGAGGTGTTGGGACTGAGCTTGGGACCACCCGCCTTTGGTGCTTTTGTGTGCGGGCACGAGCGGGGCTGGTCTCCTTTTGTTGTCCCCCAGCCTGCTGCGGGCTTGGGATGCTCTTCCAGTCGGTGATGGAGAACATGAGAATCTGAGCCTTCTGGGAAAAAGCTGCTTGTTTAAAGTAAGCCACCAAGAGTAAAATTCTACGCTGTGTTGTTAATAGAATAGCATCCTCCATAGCACACTACGGCTACGTGTAGGTAGGCCTTGATATCTCTCTGAGGGTTGCCTTTGCAGCATCCCCAACTCCTCCCTTAGGGACAGGGCTGCTGCAGGGAGGGACACATCACGTGGATTAGGACACCCTGGCCTGAAAATGGCAATGACCTTCGATCGGCATTAAGCAATATTCAGTTCAAACTCATATTCTTGAAGTGAAAAGTGGTAAAGGCATCCAAGTGAGAGGTAGTCTGTAAACAGTTATAAGGAAAGAAAGAATGCATAGACCATTGCCAGTCCCTCCGGCTATCCAGACATCTTCCACACCCGTATTTGTTGAAGCCTGCAGACATTCTGAGCGTTTTGAGGGGTTTCAGTAGGACACAGTATTGAACCGCAACATTTATAGGGTTTTTTTCATCCATAGATTGCTGTGAGCTATTAATCCAGCAGCTACTCTGTGCTAATGTTTGCAACGATTCATTTGAACAGTCAAGTCCAAGTCCCTGTAACACGTGCATCACATGTTCATTGTCATTTTGATGACATAGAAGTGTGATTTTTGGATGCTCACTCACTGGAGAAACTTTAAAATGTGTTATAGTTTCACTGTAGAACTTCTTTTGCAAGCAGTTTTCCTTCAGGTAAGTACTTATATATGGCGTACCTGATATTAGGCAAAGCACAGGCAGATATTTTTTTTACATAAAGTTGTTTTTTCCTGAGTTCAGGTGGCATGTAAGACAAGAGTTACACTGAGAGAGGATCAGAAGCGCAGGTGATAAAGTAATGGGCAGCAGCTGGAAAATTGATGGGGTAAAGTTGGATGATAACGACAGGAGAAGATAATTGGGCACTCCTTTGAAAGACTAAGGGATTAATTAGCATTCTCTTCAAGACTGGTAATTGAATCCAGCTTCTGAATCCTACCTTTCCTTTGAATGCCAGCACATAACTGTATACTCTAGTGAACGATGATGTTTGCTGCTAGCCCTTGAAAAAAGATTTTGAATACTGTCAGTATAAAATGTTAAGTAAAGTTTATCAAGCACAAGATTTCATGCTTATAGATGGTCATGCTGGCTTCAATCTCATTATCTCTATGGCTTGGGATCATATCTCTTCCATAGAATCATAGAATCATAGAATGGCCTGAGTTGAAAAGGACCACAATGCTTATCTAGTTCCAACCCCCTGCTATGTGCAGGGTCACCAACCAGCAGACCAGGCTGCCCAGAGCCACATCCAGCCTGGCCTTGAATGCCTCCAGGGATGGGGCATCCACAGCCTCCTTGGGCAGCCTGTTCCAGTGCCTCACCACCCTCTGAGTGAAACCAAAAGGCACTATAAAAATGCATTGATGGTGTAAATCTTTACTGTGCTATGAAGACTATGCTATGGAGACTGTGCTATGTGAAGACACACAGAATGCTGAGCAGAATGATGAGAAAAATGAAAATTATTTTTTTAACTTAGTGTCAGATAATATCTAACATCAACATTTCTAATCACATTTTCTAATTTTGTGTTCCCCAGATCCACCCATGCTGATGATGCTGAGGAATTATTTCACTACGCTGACAAGAACAGCAATAGAACATCTACTTCAAAAGTGTTGGGTAAGCCAAATAATCAAGTCCAATGGCACATGTCATTAGGGCAAGTTCTAGAGTTTTCTTAGTTCCTTTATATTAAGTTAAGAGGCAGTATATGAGCTGAGCAAGAAATGAAAGCAAAAATTGGAAAAACTTGCTCAGGGGGGAAAAAGTTGGTAAGGAGATGCTCAAAGGGTTAAGTTTTGATATGTTGTTTAGACATCAGTAATGCATTTTTTTTAAACCACAAATTTCACTGGCATTATTATCTCGTGGTTTTATTGGGTGTGTATGTGTTTGACAGCCACCAGCACATAGGATGATTTTTTTCTGACTGGAGTGTAGAATAAGAAGATGACTGTTATGTTTGCCTCCTTCCTCAACTGTGGGTGTGGAGGCTATACTTTCTCTAGAAAGCTCATCTGCTTGAAAGTTATGATTAGATGGGGAAATGATGTACTTTCTGTCATCATGTAGTGACCTGTGTTTGGAAACTAAATCCTACTCAAAAATGAAAACCCCTTTCCTTAAGTTTTGCAAACTGGAGAAATCAGTTTCCCTGCCTGTTTGTGCTCAGCTGCATTTCCTGCCTGGGGGATGCCTGTGCTCCGGAAGGAGATGCTGTGTGAGTTGTTCTCCAGACAGAAGGAATGCTCACCAGTTGGGTGGTAACTCGACACTGGACAGATGTGCTCGAGGAAAGGAAATAGGGGGTGGCTCAGATTAGGCTAAACCTTCTACAACTTTGCCCTTTTTTTTTCTTTTTTGAGAGAGGGAGAGAGAGGTTTTCCACATAAGTTGTAGAGATGCAGAAAGCACCTTTTGTTTCATTTTAAGCTGGGAAAAAAATTCACTATGTCCTTGGTACGAGACAGAATTAGAATGAACAGTGCAAGAGAAAAACATTTGCTGGTAGACCTTCAGTCTTTCTTACTTCTCTGACATGTATCTAGAGGATTGATTTCGTTTAATACAATGAAAGTAATGCCAGCCATGCACCTGAATAACCACCAGCCTCTCCCAGATAAATGATGGTTTTAATGATTACATACTGAACTTTCTTTAAGAAAACACATCCTTTTACGAACATCAAGTTGCACTTATTTTTCAGTTGCTTTCCAAGCTCAAGAAGCTCAGGAAGCAAATCCGAGTTTAAAATTTATCTAGAAAGTATATATATATAATTTTAAGAGGAAAGCAGTGCCTGTGATCCCTACCAGAGTGACCACATGTTCTGTTTCAGCCCTGAGAAGCGGCCGATCGGTCAGATTCTTTTCTGTCACTAGTCATAATTTCAGAGCTTTTTTAATTTAAAGAGACATTTATGTTGTCTTGAATTAATGATATTTAAGAAAAAATGCAAGGCTTGCAGAGCTGGTTGTAGAATTAATTTTAAATGCCGTTTAACATTCAAATAAGCCTTACATATTTGGACCTTTCATGCAGTAGAATTCAGCAGGAGAATTCTTGAAAAAGTATTTCTCATGTAGCAAGGAAAACTCTTGTAATCATGCAAATAATCAGAACAAGGTTACCCTTTGTGCTAAAAGCATTTAGGAAGGAGAGTTGCTTACTGCAGTCTTTAATATATAAGTTAGTGTATAAAGAAACATAGATATATTCTCGTTCTGAAGTCAGTTTTAGAGCTTTGTATGTGATTGGAAAAATCATTATTTTAATCACGGTGTGCCCAGCTATTTGTACTAATTTCAACAAGCCTTTCAGATTGTAAGTCTCAATTTCCTGGAGGTAGTTTTCTACATAACTGATCTTCTGTTTGGGATCTGGGCAGCCATTAGCCAAAGCAATACTTTAATGCAGGTAGCGTTAGGAAATGCTTGGCAAATTTCTATAGAGATTAGATGGGTAATTACTTGAGAGAGAATTTCAAATGACTCTCCAGCCCTTTGCTTATTTATACATTTGACTTCGGGTAGTAAATTTCCTTTTAGTTTCAGTAGAATTTTTCAGTGTTGCTTGCTATTTATCATTAGACATATGGTGCTGCATGGAGCAGCTCTGTAGGAAGAAAGAGCTCGTGTTCCCATGATGGGGTCTGGTGTGGTGTTTTACTATTCTGAATTGTTCTCTTCCTTAATCTCAGCATTAACCCTCTGCAAGCCCAGTCACTGACTTGCAGGGGAAATGTGCACTTTATGCATGAGTTTTCCCATGAGGGTTTGGACCTTCCTAGGCCAAACCCTTTGAACTTTGCCTCCTGGCAAAAAGATTACAGCTCTGTCTTGCCCTTCATCAACAGCTAGGCTGTGGTTTTTTTGTAATTTCCCCGTCTGAATTATTTCTTTATCTGTTGTGGTCAAGAAGGTCAGCCTTTCTGTTGCTGATGCAGCTGGTGAGAACTGCAAAAGCACAGAAGTTATGTATGATTTTTTTTTACTTTTTCACCCTGCAGGCAGGCTGAAAAACAGGAATTCCAATCTTATAGTCAAATAAAAGACAAATAAGAAAAACAAATGGAAAGACACAGAGGCAAAAAAAAGTCAAACTTTTGTTTAGGAAAATGTTGAATTCCTCACTGAATTCCTACATTGTTTGTCCCTGCACTGCCATGCAGGAAATGGCAATGTTTTCCAGCTGCATATTATTACAGGTTTGTTTGTTGAAATGTTTTGCAGTTCTTGTTTTTAATGAGGATACTGGCACCTTTGTGGTAACTAGCCTCAGGTATTCCATAGATATTTTATACTTCTAATAACAGATTTTCCAAGGAACAAGTTTTATGTTGTAGACTTGTGATACCTGGCTATGCCAGCATCTTTTTTTAATTATGAGAAGTTGTCAGTGCTTTAATTGTTGCACTAGCCAGATACCTTCCCTGGTCAGTGCTTGCTGTGGGCCTTGTTCTCTAATAGCCCTACCATTTCTCCTCCTGTTGAAGCTGCACTGACAGGGAAGGTGGGAAATTTTCGGGTAAAAATACTAATATAAGACAGAGTGTTGTCTAGCACTGGCTAGTTTTGAAAGGTGATGTTGATTTGCACTGGTTTTGCTTATGTGTATTAAATAATAATAACCTTTTATGCGAATAAAAGGCACAAAAGAAAGCTTAAAGTAAATTGAGTTGATCTCAGCACTCACCACCAGGATACTTGTGTTAAGCTCTCTAAAGAGATCTTGAGAATTTTGTAATCAGAATTTTGTGCTCAAAAACAGATGAATTCAGGACACAAAACAGCAGCAAAAAAAACCAAAACAACAAACCAAACCAAAACAACAAACCAAACCAAAACAAAAATGACTGCCACCACCACCAAGAAAAAAAAAACACCAAGGACCTCAGACAAAATATGTGTTTCGTGGAAGAGGGGTTACAGTAGGTTAAATGCATAACCTACCCTCATGGCAGGAAGTGCAGTTTAGGAGGTGTATTGCATCATAGCTTTAGAAACTCTCAGTTGAATTTGGCAGTGTTTTTATTTGCTTTTGAGCCTAGTAAATATTTTTAGCTTGCAGGTTTCTACAAAATAGCTGTCAAAATCTCTCTTTCCAGAGCCCATAAGAAACTCTATCTTATGATGTCTGGTATTCTATAAGGTCTATTTTGCAAAAGGGATGTGGTCCCTGTCCTTTCCAACTTCTTTCTACCTACCTTGTTTCAATCCTTTAAAAACATGAAGGTAATGTTAGTATGGATGCAGAGTTGAATATACTAACGTATCAGATCTGCAGAATTTCCTTCTTTATGAAGAATTTTTCCTTTAGATGATAATCAGTTTTGTGGGGTTGTGTGTCCTACCGTCACAATTTTTGAGCTCTACTTTTTATTTGACAGTAATATACATATTCAGTATTTGATTGGTAGTTTAGCTAATGACATTTGTATTCAGATTTGATATAATGAGATGTAAGAGTATAGTGAGGTGGATATATCCCAGAAAACACATCAGTTGATCAATGTAGGCTTTTGACCTTCGAGCTGATACAAATAAATATGTACACAGAATCAAAGAGTGATTAAAAATTTCCTCAAATTTCTTAACTGTGTAAGTTTGTCTGAATAATCTTGTGGCTTTGATTAGTGGACTAATACCACTCAAACTGTGTTGCTGAATTGTGAGAGGTTGTGTGAGACAGTCTCATTTGTTTTCTGCTTTATACACAGAGTAGGTCCACACACAAAAACTTGATTGAAATGCTCATGAGAACAGCTATTGCTTAAGTGCTTTGAAGAAGAGACCTACAGTGAAAAGAATTTAGAAGGGATTCTACAAGTGTACCCCTCTAAAGACTGGCTTTAGTGCACTTCTGAAAACTTCACATTTGGGTGCCTTTCTGCATATATGTGCATGCTAAAGCTGTTTTTTGCCTTCTTTTTTGTTTGTTTGTTTGTTTTCCAATGAACCACTAATATAAGGAGTGGACAGCTAGCAGAGGGCTTACAGGATATAATGTGATTTATACCTTCACACTTAAAATAATAGATGAGTTTAACAGTTTTCCAGCATGGTACATGCTGGAAGGAAAAATGCCAGTGTGACTGTCACAGCTTAAATATATATTACAACTCTTAGAGGTAGTAAAGCATGGATTCTAATTTTTACAGTGAGCAAATGAAGTATGGGAATCAGTCAGATATCCCTGGCTAGTTTATAGCCCTTGCATACATAGCCAGCATGAAGGTAGCTGTGCAATGTCCTGGGGCTGCTTTAGCCCTTGTCTTATTTAGTTTTAGGTTAAACTGTCTTTAAAAGCCTCCAGGGAGATGTTATAGGAACAGATGGGGATTAATGGGATGCAGGACTATTAAGGAAACTGGGTGAGTAGTGAAGTGGCAGAGGCAGCTATCAGTAGTTAGGCCATTTCTTTGCTGTGTGAATCTCAAGCTGTCTCACAGGGGCTTAGCAACCCCCTGCCTTTCCCATGTCCTTCCCTGTGTTGTGTCACTGCTACGAGGCCACTCTAGCAGACAGCCACTGAATATGCAATCACAGAACATCATATTTGCAAAGTCACCGTTTGAAGAATTTTGAGCTTGGATTCAACACGGCTGCAATTTCCATGCAGGATTTTTTCTTTCACAGCATTTGCAGCGAAAGAAAGAAATGCAAAGTGTTTGCACATCTATCTCACGTTCTAGGTAAAGGCTCATAGGCTTATTTGTTATCTACAGAAGACTTCAGTGATTTCCAGTGTAGAAAGCCTGGGAGGCTCTCAGCATGCTGTTACTGCAGATGTCGGCAGCTGCCCATCTGAATCTTCACAGGAGGAGCCCTGCACACATGAGCTTGTACTGCACTGCCTGTGGCACAGGCAAATGCCTCTTTGCTTCTGACTTATCTGGGAGAAGCTGGCCAGAGTTGTGGGCCAGCAGTGGCCATGCATTTCTTGCAGCCCCTTCCTACTTGTTTTCATTGTCAGGATGGAGAATGTTGGATGAAAAGTTGTTTCTGTTGTTGGCAGCGGCGTATCTGTAGCATGTTTAGGTGTGCTGGCTCAGGTATCCATAATGGCATAGCTGGGACAGTGAAGTAAACATTCTCCTGAGCATTTCCTTAAGTCCTCTGGTATGTCTGCAACCTGTTGGTAGGGCTAAGCTACTGTGGTGACAGGGATAGCCCTTCTTGAGCTAGTTGATTTAAGGCCAGCATTGAATCGGTACTAATTTCATCCTGATTAAACAGGATTAAATGCTGAATACTTAGAGAGTTAAATTATACGAGGGGTATTTATGAGAATGTGTAAAGATCACAAGCTACAGCTATTATTATCTGTTGTCCATCACTGGCATGCAGCAGAATAATTAGACCAGGATCTATTCCTATATGATAATTACTATAGTTTCCACACCAGCATCAGGGATTAAAGGCTTTAAATACAGTATAAAATCTGTTTCAAAACACAAACAGAAATCAACTGCAGTCATCTTTGGAAGGCACCAAGCGAAAGTGCTATTCCATGTGACATTTTTCAAGGGCTTAATATGTGTTTATTTGAACCTTTTATTTTAATCTCAGCAGCAAGAAACTCAGTCGGTGGCTTTTATTAATAAAGATAATACTATATACTTTTTAGAATGATATATACACTGGAAAAATATTTTAATCAGCTTAGTTTGACCGGATAGATCTGAGACAAACCCAAATAGAAAGTTGAGGTTTAGATTCAAAAATAAGTTTCAGTGACTTATTGTATTTACAGAAATACTGCTGCACATTTTAATGCAGAATCTTTATGTCTATCATATGGAAAGCTGCTTAATAGAATTGAGTAGCTTACTGCTGGCTGGTTGAAATACATTATTTTCAGCATTTGTTGCAGTTGTTACACATTAACTAACAGTGTACTAACAGCTAAGTAAATGTTTGGCAACTGATTAGAAACTCTAAATGAGGTCATAACATG
Source organism: Phasianus colchicus (assembly GCF_987193195.1). Taxonomy (NCBI): domain Eukaryota; kingdom Metazoa; phylum Chordata; class Aves; order Galliformes; family Phasianidae; genus Phasianus; species Phasianus colchicus. The sequence continues at coordinate 5,353,844 of NC_143439.1, read as the reverse complement.
CAGAGTGGTTCGGAGGCCTTTTGCAATTCCTGTGTGTCTTAGTGAATATCGTAGCTACCAAACATTCTTCACAGCTTGTAGGCTGTCATTCAGTGGTTCATTTGCATGTATGCATATCTCGAGCCATTAAGCAGATCTGTCAGCATCTCTAAAGCTGCTCATCTGCTTAAAATTCTGCAAAAGAAAAGAAAAAAAAAAGTAAATAAAAAATTCTTCACTGGGCCAAGGTGTCATGGAATAACTAAGAATTTGCTCAGAAAGTTTCAGTGTGACAATCTGGAGGACCATTGAAAACATCTGTATCCAGCAAGCTAAACAACTACTCTATATTTTGTGTGTTCAGCAGTTGATTTTTTCCTCTGAGGTGTTGTTTTCTGTTTGCAGCTCATCAGATGTTCATAAATACATTAGATGTATTCTTTTTAACATCCTTGTCTTGACAACTGCATGCATATCAACCACATCCTTTTGGTTGATTGACAAAGCAGAACTGTGAAGGTGAGGATTTGGGTCAATATATGGGCATACTTCTACTATGACAGGTTTAATTAGTAGCCAGTTTTAGTATTTGGTATAATTTGGATTGATGGATTGGCTGTGCTACAGTGGCCATAAGTGAAGTGGCATGGTAAAGAGAAATGCGAAAAAGAAAAGAAGCACGTTCTTTAATGAGATGATTTATAGGGAAAATATCTTCTGTGGCATTTCTTTGCAAGTAGCAGGGAAGGTCTCAAAGTCTTCGGGCACTGGTGAACATTTCTTAATACTGAGCAAACTTGAAACAAAAACGTGAGTTGGCTGGACGTTTGTATGAGGTTCCTCTCCTTGTGAGTGGAGGAGACCACTAAGAAAAACTAGTATAAAACATGGAAAAGGAAAAGTATTCCCTTGAATCTTAGTCGAAATACTGTTGGTTTATTCAGAGTTTCACTGTCTCATCTGTTATCAAGGAGGAAATCCTGTCTTTGCTTTCCTCCTCCTGAAAGGCAGTCTTATCAACCAACCATTCTTTACATTTGGCTCACCTAAATTTCTTCCACTTCTGGTATCTCGTGAAGCTATTAGCTTTGAAAGAAGCAGGTGGAGCCAGCCTGTGCTTAGCACTCTTACATACTGTTGGATATCTTATTTGTTTGAAGACAAAAAAGATTAATCTTGGGCATCTAAGATTCAACTGGTTTCAGTTTTCAAATTCTCAGAGCCAAGTTGCTCATTCGATTTTTAATCAGCCTTTTTAAAGATTTGTCTTTTAAAGATTAATCTTTATCAGAGGCTGATAAAAAAGGGGCCAAGCTTTGAATTTGTTCAGGATTCCACTAACAGAAGCTATAGTCACTGCATAGTGTTTGGTTATGTCAAGCAACACTATAGGCTTCATTAGAACACTAGTAATAGCACAAGGTATGCAAAACTGGCAGCTAAACATCTTGAGCTGGAATGACTTTGGGATTTTAATTAATTTATGGATTTTGTTAAATCAAGTTATATCTTTCAATGAAAACATGGAATAATAATAATAATAATTAAAAAAACCTTTAATTTCTATTGACTTAAAAACACATTCCCTCAACAAAATAATTTAAAAGAAAAATTCCAAAAGAAAAATTCCAAAAATTCCTTTTCTTAAAAATAATTTCTCCTGAGTTCAATATGCAGATATAATCCCATACTAAGTGTCAACTGTGACGGAGAGGCACTTTTTAGAATGGCAGGTAGCAACAGGACGAGGGGAAATGGCTTTAAATTGGAAGAGGGTAGATTTGACTAGATATTAGGAAGAAAGTCTTTAATCTGAGGGCAGTAAGACACTGGAATGGTTCCAATGAGGCTGTGGATGCCCCCTCCCTGGAAGCATTCAAGGCCAGGCTGGATGGGGCTGTGAGCATCTTGGTCTATGGGAGATGTCCCTGCCTATAGCAGGGAAGCTGGGGCTGGGTGATCTTAAAGGGCCCTTCCAACCCAAACCATTGTATGTACTGTTCTATGATTCTATGTATTGTAGATTTAAAGGACAGAGACGAAGCTAAATTCTCCTAATGATTTGGCTGGGAGTCTATTAGTTGTATTTTCATATTTTTTAGATGATCATATCTCCTTCGTTTGTACATAAAGGCCAGCTGAAACAGAAAATGAATCAAATATAAGATCATATTAACTTTAAGTCACTGACAGTACAACTGTCCTTATCATTGAAAGGATCTACGGACTTGTGATTTTTAACAATAAGTGCATAATTTATTTCACACTTCCAAACTAAAGAGAATTTTACTTTGGTAAGATGAAATGTGTTCACCCTTTAACTGGGCATCTAAGATCCAACTGGTTTCAGTTTTCACATTCTCAGAGCCAAGTTGCTCGTTTGATTTTTATTCAGCTTTTTTAGTTTTGTTGTTGTTGTTGTTATAAAGTGAAAGCTTCACTCCTTTCTTGATCTCAGCCCTTCCCAGCTGAAAGCCTCGAGCTTTGCCTCTACTTTTATTTTATCCCATGGATGTTTCCAAGTGATGAAAAGAGATCTTTTGAAAATTGTTTGCTCCTTTCTTTTTTTTGTTAAGCGATCAAATGCACACCCCAGTGCTGAGACTGCTTTTGTCTCATTGACATGGACACGTCATGTTATTTATTTATGTGATATACAGCCTTAGAAATCTCGTCTTTATGGAAATGTGTGTCTTACAAACTACATGAAGAACATCCCTTTGGGAATGGATTTGTTCATGCTGAGGAACAATATTGTCTCCCTCTAACCCCTTGTCCACCCTTTGGTTATATAGCATAGTTTAGACTTAATGGATTGATCATATACATACCAAATATCTTCATTTTTAAAATCAGTGCAAGCTGACACCTGTATTGTATTGTTTGTAAAATAAAGCAGTCCTTCAGAGAAAAGAAATAGAGAGGCAAAGCTTGGTAGAGTAACCTATAAAGCAAATAGTATTGTGTTTAACTGCAAACTCTGAAAGGCCTTGGCAGTGTTAATGTTTAGATGTACTAGAGGAGCAATACACAGTTCTCGTTAAGATAGATAATGGATAATTATATCTCTTTTAAAAACATTTGAAAGCTTTTTAGAAATATTTCTGTTTCTTCGTTTAATTTTGTATTTGTATAAGGGGGAACTTCAAGCCCTCATAATTTGGATTTGTTCTTTCCAAAACTAGATACAGGCTTCAAATTTTTATTTTACCCTGATTGATGTAGTGGTCATCCTGTACAAAGAAAAGGGCTATCCAAATCAAAATGCATCTTTTTTTTTTCTATTTTTGCTAGGCACTGGGATGCCCACTTGTTTTAGCACTAGACAGAAACATCTTTTTTTGCCTATCTTTGCCTGATAAACTGGGAGATCCCAATGTTGCATGTTGAGGTGAGCCCATTTAATGAAACAAGACTCCTTCCTATTCAATATGTGTGAACTTCATTTTTTTTATCTTGTTAAAACAGATTTAACATTAGATTTTGGCAGAAATTGACCCACATCTACTTGTTGAAATACACAGGAAAAGCTCTTTCTGCAGATCTTTACTGAAACATCTGAAAAAGGTGAAGGTGATACAAAAAAGAGAAGAAAAGTGACTGCTTGGTATTACTGTGTATGTTCAGATTTTCTAACAAAACATGTAAAAGCACATTAAAAAAAAAAACAAACCAACACATACACATGCATGCAAACAGCCACGAAAGTATTAAACCCAAATTTTCATGAAGATTAATTGAAAAAAGAGATATTTTATTTCAATTTGTCTATTATTATTGTTTTTAATAAGCTACAGTACTATTTCTCCTTGTTTTGATTGCTCCAACAGCTGGAGAATGTGTTAATTTACTGTGATTGTTGTTTATCTGCTGGAGTTGTGTTGACAGTTAATTCATTTGGATCCCGTTGTAAATTGGCACTACTCCATTTCGTAACAATAGGAGATGATTTAATGTTTTCTCATAACAACTTAAGGCTGATTTGGCCACTACTTTTTGTAATTTCATGTATTTTGTTTTTGATTAGGCTTCGGTTTTGTCACAGTTGCTAGTCCTTGACTATACAAATGAAGAACATTTTCGTTTAGAAGCTGTAAGAGCCATGCTACTTACTAACGTAGCATCCATCTCTCTAGTCATGCATTCAGCAGAAGTTTATTGGAGCTTTGGAAGAAGTAGGAAAGAAGTGTTGGATCAGTTCTGTATGAGCACCACAATGCCCAAGCACTCTGGACTTTAGTCAGTGCCTGTTGCTGTAGGCACTGCACAAAAACAAAGCTGAACTCCCCAAAATCCAACGTGTAATCATAGCGTTGGTGTGGCTGTGGGTGATCCTAAGACAAGATTTAGAGGGAGAAGTTTCTTTCTTTCCATCAACCCATTCTCTGAGAAGAACAGATGACTTGAGAGGCACATGTGCCCTGCTTCGAGTCTGAGGTAGAAGGCAGAATGCTCAGTGTTAGGAATGCAGTAGAAGTAATGGTTTTATAGCAAGTTATATTTTTCCCCTACATCTTACCATTACCTAACAGCTTCTGATTATATCTCTGTCCCACATGAACTGATGATCTCCAAGTCTCTCCCCTTACTGATAGTGTTTTGCTACACCTATTGCAACTATTTGTATTCTCTCTTGTTAATTAATTAACACAATTAATATGTTCAAAAGAAATGATTCTCAACCTCTGGCTTCTATTTCAAACCCATCATAAAGCTTGTCTCTTTCTCTCACATACACGTATCAGTCTAATAGAATGTAGAATCCTTTCCTAAATCCAAATCTTTTTACAGTGTCAGTGTAAGGAACAGTAGAGGGAAGAGATAGATCATGAAATAATACCAGCAGGTTTAAAAGGCAGTGACCAGCAGTCTGGTTTTTTCTGTCAATTTTCTGCTGCCTCGATCTGTTTTGAGTGCAAAAATGCAACAAAAGTAGATTTTGTATTTTGCCCCTGAGGGTCTGTTTCAGATAGATTTGAGCTATAGCTCCCAAAGCACCAGTAGTTTTTTTGGCATTTTCTAAAACAAACAAGAACAAAAACGCAGACGGGGGTTTCATTACTGTTAGGCTTGTTATATAAATACAGTGCCTTAAAAACAGTGCATTTCAAATTGTAGTGCCTGCAGTCATGCAGTGATTATCAGGGCACGTTTGCTCTGGTGTAGCAATGATGTAAGTCCTAGCAAAGACATAGGAAGAGATTTTTGTACTATGACAAAACCTCATTGAGAGCAGGAGCTCCTGACAAGGTCAAAACTGCTGTCTATTATGCAATCTCTTCAGCTTAGGCTTTTACTGCTGAGACTTGAGTTAGGGCTCCTAACACTTCCAATTCAAAGCACTGCTCATCTATAAGTAAATGAGATCACATAGAGGCAGCTATGGATGGGTATGATGCAGACAAGGCATGCATATCTGACTGCCCAGACATCTGGACATTCACATCCCTCATCAGGTGATACTTGAGCTCCCTTGAGCTACCAGGCTAGAAATGCCCTCAGGGGTTGAGGTAAGGCAATTCAAGCTTCATAGGCTTCACACCACCTCTGTTAAACAGATAAGGACTACTCCTAATCTACTTTCACTATCTCTAATTGATGTCTCCCATTTTACTGTTGTTTTGTTGTTGTGTTGTTGTTTTCACAAAGCTTTCTCCTTTGCCCTCTTCATTTTCTTTCGGAGTTGTCCATTTTTCTTGCTCTTTCTAAACAACTCTATACTAGTATTATTACAGCTAGTGCAAATTCTGCTTTTTCCTCTGCGTAAGGTAGAGAGAGCATCATTACTCTGTTGCTTGTATCCTAGAAGTAGTGTAGTTTGGGTTATATTGGCTCAGCTTTCAAGAGAGAAAACCTTAGCAGTCAGCCATGCCAATGTGACCACAGCTTTTAGTTGAAGAACTTACTACATCAGACCTGGATTGGAAACTTCTGCGTGGTGCTCTGCTGTGCAGGGCAAAAGTGCTGTGAGCTGAAGAGATTTTATCATTCTTTAACTCTTTATCAGCCACTGTCACTTGGATATGTGACTCCAGAACATCGTGCTTAAGAGCACTGTTTGCCTTTCAGTGCTGCTGCAGCTTTATCAGCAGAGATATTTTCTGCTGACATTGCTGTTTCTCTGTTCTGCAGGGTAGCTATTTTGTTGAAATGGTAGTAAAATTTAGACTGGATCCTGTTAAATTGGTTAAATTCTATTGGCATCTGATGAATAACTTCCCAAACAGATCTTGCAAAGAGGTTTCTAAGTATCGGAGATATTCAAAATTATGGGGAAAAAACAACTGTGTAGAGCAGTTGTTGCCAGTATGCAAAATGCTTTCTCCAAAACTGTTTTCCAAGTAGGATAAGAATTTCTGGCTGCTTCCAGAGCAGTTCTGTGTGTGATTGATGTGATCTTCCACATTTCTGGTGTTTTGTTTTTAATACTTTTTCAGTCTAAGATTTTCACTTCCCAGTGGCTGGCTGATAGGAGAAAGGCTGTGAGAACAGTCTGTATTAACCATTCTCTGGATATTAAGATACCCAGACCAGAATACAGAGTTCTGCATTTTGTCTCTTCTGTATTTTATGTGATTGGAAAGATGCCTGAAATGTTCTTGATGCTTTTACCCCCACTTCACATAACTGGTAAATACTGAAGATTAACATACAGACACATCCATCTGTTGGTCAGTACAAAAGTGGGATGGAAGCTTGATATCAGAGGGGTAGATGTAAGGTCTGAATTTCTTCAACTGAGTAGTTTGCAGCTTTTTCACATGTGATTGAGGAGCTGAAGAAATAATTTCGGTGAAAGAAAAGCAGTCCTAATATCAGTCTGAAATCCATTTTGCAAGAGTACGACTGAAATATTTTAAGGGGATGAAAAATGTTAAAACACACCTTGGGGCTGAACTGTTTACTGCCAGTGAGTTAAAAAACATATTCTTTTCAAGCATATATTTTTTAATTTTCATTCAAGTAAATTATCACTTTACTTTGTATTTAAAAGAGCTGCCAAGCTGCATTTCTGACATGGATTAAATCTTTATCCTGGGAACAAATAAAAAAGAGTGAAACACACCTAAATTTCCCAGAATTTGTGAAAGGTTTTCTTAGCAATTTGATTGATCCTGAAGTAGCCTGAAGTACACCATACCAGCCATCCTTAGTAACATCATTATGACTACGTAGCCAGGTGTCATTTTCAAGCTAAAGCAAGTAGAATGTTTAATCATTAATGCTGATGTTAGACATCAATCTTGTTGGTTTTTTGTTTTTTTTTTTTGGTCATTCACTTTGTTGCAAGATGAGTAAGGGAAAGTACTAATCATCCAGAAATGGTGTGTTAGAGGACTTAGAATGATGATGGCTTTTTCTTGGTGGCGGATCAATCAGCATGAAAGCAGAGAAAACCAGCAAATTAATGTAAATTTCCCAATAGTCTGTTGTTTTTCTTCAAACATGAAGATGAAAGCTGAAGTTCACCAGAAACGTGGATGTATGATAAACTTGTAATAACACAAACTATGTTTGTAATCTATGAGTGCTGTAGGTTAGAAGGAGCAAATATAAAGGTTTGCAATATTAAAAGAAGAATTACATAGGGAGGTGAGAGGAACACACAGATTGGTCCACTGTAGTCAAGGGCAGTGGAGTTAGGTTTGTAATCTAAGCAAGATTTGACAGGGAGAGAATCACAGAATCACAGAATCACAGAATGACCTGGGTTGGAGGGGACCTCAAGGATCATGTAGTTCCAACCCCCCTGCCTAGCAGGGCCACCAAACATACACCTTTACTAGATCAGGTTGCCCAGAGCCTCGTCCAACCTGGTCTTGAACACCTCCAAGGACGGGGCATCCACAACATCCCTGGGCAGCCTGTTCCAGGACCTAACCACCCTCCTAGTAAAAAACTTCCCCCTAACATCCAACCTAAATCTTCCCTCTTTTAACTTAAAACCATTTCCCCGTGTCCTGCTATTATCAGCCCTTATGAAGAGTTTACTCCCCTCCTGGGAGTAAGTTCCCTTCAGATATTGAAAGGCTGCAATGAGGTCGCCCCGCAACCTTCTCTTCTCCAGGCTGAACAAACCCAACTCCCTCAGCCTGTCCTCATAGGGGAGGTGCTCCAGCCCCCTGATCATCTTCGTGGCCCTCCTCTGGACCCTTTCCAAAATCTCCATGTCTTTTTTGTACTGAGGGCTCCACACCTGAACACAGTACTCCAGATGGGGCCTCACAAGAGCAGAGTAGAGAGGGACAATCACCTCCCTATCCCTGCTGACCACCCCTCTCCTGATGGAGCCCAGGATCCCATTTGCTTTCCGGGCTGCCAGAGCGCACTGCTGGCTCATGTTAAGTTTCTCATCTATCAGGACCCCTAGGTCTTTCTCTGCCGAGCTGCTCTCAAGGACAACTCCCCCCAGCCTGTACAGGTGCCTGGGGTTCTTCCGGCCCAAGTGCAAAACCTTGCACTTTGCCTTATTGAACCTCATTAGGTTCACCCGAGCCCAGCTTTCCAGCCTGTCAAGGTCCCTCTGAATGGCCTCCATTCCCTCCACCGTATCGACTGCACCACTCAGCTTGGTGTCATCAGCAAACTTGCTGAGGGTGCACTCCATTCCCTCATCGATGTCATTAATAAAGATGTTAAAGAGCACCGGTCCCAAGACAGACCCTTGAGGGACACCGCTCGTTACCGGTCTCCACCTGGACATAGAGCCATTGACCACCACCCTCTGTCTGCGGCCTTTCAACCAATTGCTTATCCATCGAGTGGTCCACCCGTCAAATCCACTTCCCTCCAGTTTGGAGATGAGGATGTGATGGGGGACCATGTCAAAGGCCTTGCTCAGGTCCAGGTAAATGACATCAGTTGCCTTCCCTTCGTCCACCAATGCCGTCACTCCATCATAGAAGGCCACAAGATTAGTTAAGCATGACCTTCCCCTGGTGAAGCCATGCTGGCTATCTAGGATCACGTGCTCGTTCTTTATGTGATCAAGCATATTGTCCAGGAGGATCTGTTCCATAATCTTCCCAGGCACGGAGGTGAGACTCACCGGCCTGTAGTTACCCGGGTCCTCCCTGCTCCCCTTCTTGTAAATGGGAGTGACGTGACCCTTCCTCCAATCGTCCGGGACCTCACCTGACAGCCACGACTTCTCAAATATGATGGAGAGCGGCTCAGCAACCACCTCAGCCAGCTCCTTCAGGACCCTGGGATGCACGCCATCTGGCCCCATAGACTTATACTCATTCAGTCTAAGGAGGCACTCTCGGACTTGCTCAACCCTTACAGTGGGGAGGGATTTACCTCCTTGGTCCCCACATAGAGGTATGGGGGTGCAAGACTTAGGGACATGAAAAAGACTAGAATCCTGGCCACCAGTGAAGACCGAGGTGAAGAACTCATTCAGCACCTCAGCTTTCTCTTCATCTGTTGAAGCCATTTCTCCTTTTAAATTTACCAAAGTAGGTACGCCCGTTTTGGCCTGTCTCTTCTGGCCAATGTACCTGTAGAAGGTTTTCTTATTGTTTTTCACGTCCCTGGCCAAGTTCAGTTCTGCCTGCGCCTTGGCTTTCCTGATCCCACGTCTGCAAGTCCGGACGGCATCCCTGTATTCTTCCCAGGTGACACAGCCTTGTTTCCAGAGCTTGTACACCCCTTTCTTCACCCTCAGTTCTCTTAGCAGGTCCTTGCTGAGCCATGCCGGTTTTCTACCTCTCCTGCCCACTTTCTTAATCAGGGGAATGGAGACCTCTTGTGCTGCCAGGAGGGCATCCTTGAAGAGCAGCCAGCTCTCCTCAACGTCCTTATCTTTGAGGGCAGCGCGCCAGGGGATTTTGGCCAGCATTCCATTGAGTAGCTTGAAGTCTGCTCTTCTAAAGTTCAGCGTCAGAGAGAAGGAATCAAACCTGTACCCAAGTTAATAGCCACCCATAATAATCTTCTCTAATGATATTTATTGAGGAATTTCATTGCAGTCCCTAAAAGGTGGTCTGAAAAGTAGATTTTAGGAACAGCTTTAGAAACTGTGGTCCACGCCAGCAGCAAAACTGAGATAAATGAAAGAATTTGTTTAACAGTTGTATTTTAAATACACCATAGACAATACAATAATACATATTTACAAGAAAGCTTTGGGGTACAGAGTGGCACAGATAGAAATGTTCGTATACAAAAAAAAATTCAAATCAGATACTATTATTTAATATATATTTCACCTTATCATGCTGTGTAGAGTAGATTTAGGCATATCACTCAGCAGCCAGGTTAGAGTATGTGTTGCTGGCAGACTGTAAACACGTAGGGAAAGTGTCATGCTTGGTCCTATGAGTAAAGAAGTTATCATCACAACAGCCATCATAAATAAATAAAATAATTTATTTTAACATAGCAGTGCTGGGAGATTCCACAGCTGCATAACTGAAATTAATCTGTCGAATTCTTGTTGTGCTGCTGAGCAAAGGGAGAAAATCATGGGTAAAAACTGTCAAATATTGTAATTCCTTTTGATTTCAGTATTCTATTCTTAAGAAACACTCTGATTTCTAACCATTACTTAGAACGTATGAAGAAATCACTGTTGTGTGAAATTGAAAACTTCCATGTATGATGAAGCTGGCTCTCAGTACAGAGAAGAGATACAACGAGCAAAGTATTTGATGACAGAGGTGCTGTGAGAGTTTGCAGAATTGCCTGAAAGATTCATAAAGAGAGTCTTAAATGGTTGTATTCGTATGACAGGTTCTCATGCCTTAGGCTTTAGTTTCCAAGCATTCACGTGGCAAAAAAGTGAACAGTTCACCTCAAATAACATAACACTAATGGTAGGATTCTTTCTGTGGTTGAAATACTTGTATTTATTGACCCGCTGGTGTCAATAGAAGAGTGCTTTTTGTTTACTTGAAACTTCTCAGACGTTTTTCCTATAGATGGAAATAGGATTAAATTCAATTAATTATGTGATGGGTAGAGAAATTAATTGTGCTGTCAAATTATTGGACTATCCAACAGTAGTATTTTTATAAAAGGTGAATCCTGAGGTCAATATTTTATCTTAGAAAGGCTTAAGTTTCACCTTGGAAGTTGCAGTCTTCTGATAAATGTATCTTGAGCTGTCTGGCACAAGTAAAACCTTTATCAAGTCACCTTCACACCTGCCAGCTCCTTAAATTTTGTTTCATAAGAAGGAACCAATGGTCAGCTTTTCTGTTTAATTCCAATTGATAAATTCCAATTTCCCCTGACCCTCTCACAAGCAAAGACCTTTGATGTGCAGAGCCCTTCACCCCCGTGCAAAGTAATATCTGCTGCTGTCTGCATGAAAAAAAAAAAAATAAGTGATTTGCTTTCCATATCTCATATGTTTCACACTGGAGACTGGATAACCTCATCTGAAATCACGGTGTGTGATTAGATAAAACTTTTCCTTTTAGAAAGCTTTTCAGTGAATAGAGCTTAATTCCTCCTCCTACTGTGAAAATTGGTTTGTACAAATTTGTGTGTATAAAGCCCTGTCCCAAGGATGGTTTGTGTGGTACAGAAGCAAGCTGGCCACTGAGCAATCTGTGTTTGTAGTACCAAGTCCCACCATCCAAACCAGAATGGTGCCCTCAGGATGCCTACTGGGAATAGTCTTCCTTTGGCCACTTTGGGCACAACTCCTTGTGCCCCTCACTTGCAGGACAGCATTTTTTCAACAAAAATCCAGAACGCAGCATCGTATGAGCCTTCACAAAGAAAATTAACTCAATCCCAGCCAGAGCCATAACAAATGGAATAGCTATACAGATTACACAGGCCAAAAACACTCTTGGGGGGGGGCAATTCTGTATAACTGTTCTCAGCAGCCAATTCAGCTGAGCAAATACACGCCAACACCTGTCACTGAAACAGCAAAAGCCACCCTGAAATAATGCTGCTTTTTTACATATCCCTATGAACAAAAGGCTACTTTGAAAGCAAAGGAAGGACATGTGAATACAAATTGCTCACAACAGGAGGCGCAGACATCTTCTTCACCTACAGCAGTACATTGAGAAGGAAACAATGTAAGAAAACTACCTGAGAAGAGCCATTCATATTCCCTCTGCCTTTTTTCCATCCTCCCCCAATCACCAAATCTGTGGGAGATGGTCGGGAGGAAGAAGTGGGATAGGAAACGTTATGAATGCAGTAAATAAGCAAATTGCCACTTTGATCGAAGGAAATACCCATCCATAAGTCTTTGACAAAAGCAGGAATAGGCCTGAGCTTCTCAAAAAAGGAGCAGACACTGTGTTGAGCACTATCAAATGAATGCTGTATAGTCTTCAAGCACAAAGCTTCCTGGTCCATCCGGGGTTTTCCTAAGCAAACAGAAGGTATTCATCAATTCCTTTCTCATCAGGAGAACTTTCATACGTTTCTCTTTCACAGAATCACAGATCACAGAATGGCCAGGGTTGGAAGGGACCTCAAGGATCATGAATCTCCAACCCCCCTGCCACATGGAGGGCCACCAACCTTCCCACCGAAAATGAGGATGGAATATAAGCATAATTTCACTTCCTTCTTGCAGTAATTTTTTCTCTCTCTAGGATGTCCATGTTTTTTAGTGTTGCTGAAGTCGTGGTCTTGGGCTTGTTGAGCTAGTTGTTGGTTTGTATGACAAAAAGGGAAGCAGTTTTGCTTGCCAGCTGTGCTCTCTTCAGTGCTGATGGTGCCAATATAACGGCACTACTGTTAAGTTAAGTGTTATGCCTGGCTGAAACTGGAGAAAAGCAAACCGGAGAAGCATAACAACTTTCTTGTTGCATGTGTTTATGAGCAACTGTTTGGCTAAAGATGGTACTACAAAAGACTTCATTGAAGTCTTTCTTTGGTAATAGTCTAAGAACCTGGAGAGGGGGCCTAAGAGCCAAACTGGACAGAGAAAGAAGTCTTAAACATGTTATTTAAGCAGTGCAATGAAGAAAGGCACTTCTTGTTCTAAATAGTTAAAAGAGATCTAACGTAATGGCTCTTTCTTTAGTATAAGATCAAGACTATTTAGTGATGAAAAGGATGGGCAGTTGAATAAGTCATCCTGGGTCCAAAATTTCTTCCTTGCTTGATTTCCTGATTTCTCTTTATTATCTTCTAGACTTCATATTATTTTTTCTTCCCCAGCTAATCCTATCTTCATTTTTTAAAAATTTTCTCTTTTAGTTCTACCCTTTTCCTTCTCCCTCATTCTGTGTCTCCATCTCTCATGCTCATTCCAGACTATATTTCTGGTTGTACATAACATTTTTCGTAATACAGTTTGCATGTGCCCAGGCCAAACTGTCTTCACTGATGGTAGCTTATGTTATCTCCATTAGATCAGATTCAGGGTCTCTAAAGGAATACAAACAGACCTCAAAGTCTGTGCCAGGTTTGGCATTTAGTTGTGCAGATATTTGTAAGAAATTCTGTATTCATTCTTCAAGCCTCTGTGCTGCCACTCAATGATGATATAATTGTCAGGAAAGAGGGAAGTTCAAAGAATGTTTGGAAAGAGAGAACTTTTGTTGGTTTTGGTTATGTTTTTGCTTTTAAATCCAAAGCTTAAACTCAAAAATGAGCTTAAATCAAAGAACTGCTGGCTGAGTGCTAGTTACTTAAACATCAGCATTTTTTGTTGAAAACCATAATTGACACAGATGTGATTTATAATGGTTCAAGACATCTTAGTAAATACAATATTTAAGGATATAACAGCTCTGTGACTCATGAAGATGTTTCATACACAAAATAGAGTATTTTATATTATCTCGCACTATCAATTTAGATTTTTAAAAATAAGAGGTTGTTAAGCCTTGCTATCATTCAAACTACACAACTGATATAAACTTATGGATGCGAAAAGATCTGAAAATGAAACAGAAAAAGATACTCTTAAAATGGGGAAACACTTCCCTGAGCATTTAGGCATCCTATACAAATTCATTCCTGCAGGAAATTAATGACCCATAGACACCTGTGAATGCTGTGACTGGGTTTGAGATGATGAGCTACTGCAAATGCATCTGATTACAGACTTCAGGTCTGGAAAGGAATTTTTGTAATGAATAATTAGTTCAGCACATCACAACTTTATTCGCTCTATTCTGAAACAAGTCATCGGGGTAACTATAGGAAGTATTTGATGTTCTAATATGGAAAAAACATGGAGCATTTGCTGAAGAGAAAGTTTTGTTCCAAGTGTTATGTTTAAGCAAAAGAACTCCTTAGTACCAAAGTGATAAAACTTGCTTGCAATAATCAAAAGAATAGCAACTAAATCCATACTATTTACTAGAGGATTCTATTAAAATACAATAGCAAGAATGGAACAGTAATTAAAGGAAGAGAAAATGATGAAAAATGTCATAAAGATCTTCCTAATGTAAGAAAAATATTTCTATTTAAATATATAAAACAGCAAAACCCATTGAAGTATTTCCTGTCAGCTCTGAAAATAAAGAAAATTTTACTAAATGTTAAACAAAATGAATCTTTGTTGATTTCTTCCCCTGTGCAGAACAGGAAGATATTTATTTTTTTTCTTCACGCTAATAGTATTTTTATTATCTGGAATCAGACAATGAACAGCTAATGACTTGGAACAATGACTGATAACATAAAAGATTTGCTGGAGCCTCATAAGGTCAATAAATTCATAGGCTCATTCACCATGAAGCTGCAGTGATTGTACGTGGAATAATGCAGGCATTCAGTTCAGAATATTTATTAACTCGTGTTTTAAGCATTAATTGAGCTCATTTGTGAAGGTATTTCTGCAATTATTGTATTCAACATTGACATTAGGATGTGCACTCATTTGAGATCTTTCTTCAATAATAGCACCAAGCGTTGGATTTGAAAATTGTCTTCAAAAATAAGACAGAAAAGACAATTAAAAATGTTGTTTGCCTACCTTCATAATACCTGATCTCATTTATTATTATTATTTTTGCTATAGTGTCCATTGTATATGATAGGTATTCTGCTAGTTCCTTTCTTGTTGCTTAATAATATGTTAAATGATGTCTGGAAAGAAAGACAGCTCAAAACCTGTGATAAGAGCTCTTATGCTGCTAGTAACATGTATATGCAAACCTTAAGTGTGAGTTTCAGGAATCCAGTGAAAGGCCTAGCTGAAGAAAGGCAAAGGAGAAATCAGACTTCTATCTGCCCCTTTGTGTCAAATACCATAAAAAAGAGAATACTAGAAGATTTGCTGTACTGTTTTCCCCTACAGCCTATCACAAAATGGCTTTATGGCATGTTAAACCATTCCTGCTGTTATCAAAACTTTACACTTTCTTTGTACTGTAGCTGAGGAGGTTGAACTGTATGGGGTAGGAACAGAAGAGAGGTAGCTTGGCTGCTTTACCGTTTATTATGGTGTCTTACATGGTTTGTTAAAATCAAATTGTTTAAGTGAAGTAAAAATAATAGTTAAAGAAAAGAAAGAATTCCTGGCTGTCCAAGAGTATCTATTAGGATCACAGGGCTTTCATACTTTTACAAAAATTCTTTTCTTTCCTTCACAGTCGTTGAAATGAGACATCAAAATGCACTTTACCACTTCACTTTCTTTAGGCCTGGATCAATAACATCATAAAAGTTCAGTCTGTATTACTGTCACTCAGTTCTGCTGATCTTCCTTAACAGGTCTATCAGTATCACTTCAGTTCCCTTTAAAACAAAAAGCAAAACGTGAAAGAGGGAGGGAAAGTCTGCAAATAACTGCTCCCAGGGCCTTGACCTCCTCCATCTATCACAACCAGAGAAGGTAGATAAGGGAGTTCCATATGAAAGTGACCATTCTAGGTCTGCATGTTAAATCAACTTGCAGATCACACTGTGACTGCTGCTGATGTGAAGGGCTGGCAGAGATCCCATGTGAACTCTGTCCTGCATGTCCATATTTTGCCTGGTGCCCCGAGATATCTGAAGACAGAAAGGATGAAAATCTTCCACAGAGTAGTCAAGTCTATATGACCAGACTCCTAGCTGATGTGCACTTGAGTTACACTTCTGTAGTGTTATCAGGTCATAATATTTCACTTGAAATAATCCTTTGCTTGAGAAAAAAACACACTGAGGCACAGAGCCATTGGTTGAAGCACTAAAAATTCATCAGTTTTAATTTCTGGTATTACTTCAGGCTCGCATCCTAGTGTAAATTGCTAGCTCTCTGCCATTTTCAATGTAGTGGATAGTTGAATTGTGCATCCCATAAAGTAAAGACAAAATTATTAAAATGGTAAAGAAATTTATTTGATGTACAGCTCAAAACTTTCTGTACTACGTTTTTGTGTTATATTAAAATTATATGACCTTTACTTCAGTCACCATGCCATTAGAAAAATGAGCGAACACGCATAGAAATACAGAAGATTTCTTACCAACAAACCTTGCCACCCATAAAAAATGTCAGATTTCACATGTTTTTCTGTTGTACTCGGTTGGAGAGATCACACCTTTGGATCTGATAAATTACTTTTTGTTAGAAGAAGATAGTGGGTGGATTAAAAAATTAGAAAATTTGCATCAGAGAGTAATCTTGAAGTCCAAATCCACAGCAGCAGCCCCCAAGGAATATGCAAACAGACATGTAATCTTTCAGCATGACTGCCTTCAAGCCTAATTTGAATTTGATTATTTGGTGACAGAATATATTAAAAAAAAGAGTAAAGCATCGAATTTTGGGGCTGAGTACTTTGGCTTAATTCTAACAAAGCACAGAAGCTTATTAAACTTGGACTTTTTGCAAAGCTGCACTGATTATATGCATTTACAAAATCATACACTGCCCAGCTGTTTGCTGAATTTAGTTTCTATCTATCACAAATGCACTTTTAAAGTGAACATCCCAAGCACTCCTGTTTATTGTGCTTTACTTAGCATCATGCAGCAGTATCAGAAATGGCAAAGAGGGTTACTTTGGAACTAATTATGAATTAAAGATGAATATAGATGAAGTCGATGGGCACTGAGCACACAGGAGCTGATAAGAGCCAGATTGCGTAAACACTCCTGAAATGCATGGAATGTGGATATTGTGTTCTTTAACACCAGCTATTTTCCTCTACAAGACTTCTATGGGGCTGCAGTACTTGCTAACACTGGTGTAAACCTCTGTCTTCTGAGTTAAAGCTTTGTGTTCTCAGTCTGGTTCTCCATCTTCATGGATAACAGTGGACATTTTTCCCTTCTGGACTACAAAACCTTCAGAGTGACCCTCAGAGAAATGTAGAAGCTAGCATGGAGTCTGGCCACATCATATGAAGTGATAAGCAAAGCCCAGCAGGGGTGAATTGTTCTTCAGAAATATGCTTATATGTTAGTGTGTAGTTATTTTTGTGGAAAAAGAACTAGAAAGGTCATGTTACAGAAGTTAATGTTTCTATCAAATGCCTGTCTTGCTTGAGATTTCAAACAACAGTCTAGTAAGGAATGATTTGAAACAGCTTACAAAATCTGATATTGAAACATTTTTTGAAGTTTGTTAATAAGTAATTTTGCCCTTGTGAAGGGCTGCATGTACCTTAAGAGATCCACACAATAGCACTGTAGAAAGTAGGTGGGACTTGTAATACTGACGTTCTCAAGAAATTGCACCATGTCTTCTGATACTCCAGAAATGAGGAATGTACATTCTTGGGAACTTCTCTTAATTAATTCTTTCATTTCTAAGTGTATGTCTTATTACCAGTTTAAAAGGTACTGATTTCCCATTGCAGATTTTGCATCACAGATGATATATTTATGCGGAGTATTTGTTTTATGGTTGATCACAGAATCATTGAATGGTAGAATGGCCAGGGTTGGAAGGGACCTCAAGGATCACGAATCTCCAACCCCCCTGCCACATGCAGGGCCACCAACCTCCCCATTGAATACCAGACCATCCAACCTGGTCTTGAACACCTCCAGGGATGGGGCATCACAACCTCTCTGGGCAGCTGTTCCAGCACCTCACCACTCTCTCTGTAAAGAACTTCCCCCTGACATCCAACCTAAATCTTCCCTCCCTCAACTTAAAACCATTTCCCCTTGTCCTGCTGTTATCTACTCTTTCATAGAGTTGACTCCCCTCCCGTTTGTAGGCTCCCTTTAGGTACTGAAAGGCTGCAATTAGGTCTGCTTTGCAACCTCAGAATCTATATAGTGTGTTAAGTTAGAGAAAATGGCATGGAGTGCTAATATATATGCGTGTGTGTGGACTAGGTGTTGCATTCTTTCAATATCACTATACTTTCTGAGGGTTATTAGCAAAGGTGTGAGAGTACATCCTTAATTATTTCATTCAAAATATAGGTGAACACTGTTTTTAGGTCTTTAATATTAACTTTCATTAGTATATGTAAATGTGTAGTCCTGTGGACTTAATATATGTCAATTACTTTCTATTAAGTATAGGATTTACATTTAAGATATCAAGCAAAAGACATTCGGTAGCTAACCATTCCTGCCCCAATAACACACTCAAACCAACAGGCAGAGTTTGGTTCTTAGCTGAGTTAGAAAAATACACTGTTTATGTCTAATTGCATTCTTTTCTTTTGTTGCTTTTTCTTTCTTCTAGGTTGTATGGCATCCTTGAAGACGCTACTGGTGGAATTAATCACTTCTCCATATACCAGAGCACTGACATCCTGAGTTTGTTACATCAAAGGATATTGACTGAGAAGACAAATAATCAAATGACCCGTAACGCAGGTAAATGATACTCCTGGGATCAAAGGCATCCCCTACGAATACTGTGTGCAGCTCTGGTCTGCCAGTCATAGAAAGTGTCATTTGGCTGCAATGGTTATAGTGAGGTAGCTTTTGTCAGTCCTTCAAAGTGAGGGTTTTCTAAACAAGATCTTCCTGTTTGTTTTCCTTGTTTGCTAATTCTTCATAAAATACAAAGATGAATGTTAAGTCTTAGTCGTGTATCAGTTCATATGACATGCATACTTGAAGGCTAGGCTTCTGAAACACCTCCAAATGAAACAGAAGGCAGTTTATTTTGGAAATGGATTGAGGTGGCTATCTGAGAACTGGCTGGTGCAAGAAAATAGGCTGCAAGAGGTGTTAGCTTTAAATCTTATCCTGAACCGAAGCCATTGGTTTTAGTCTTCTTTGAAAGTGGGTTCAGCTTAACAAGTCAAAATCACTCCTCTTCTTGTATACAAGTGCCCACACAGAAAGTTAGAGTAGAAGATCTTGGCATATAAGCCAAGAAATTAAAAGTCTACATGAGCCTTTGAAATAATAGCTGTACTGTGAAAGAATCATGCTATAGCTTCTCTGATGGTAATAAAGAAGAGCTGCACTGTGGCAGCAAAATAACTTGAAATATATACGTGGATGCATGATGTAATATTTAGAAGAACAGTAAATTAGAAGTATTCAATTTGTCTAGAAGCTGATGGCTGGATCACCACGTAGTATAAATCTACATATTGTTATTGAGAATCAGAGTTATTACTGAATGATTCTCTACTAAATATCAAAACTGGAATATGTGGTACAATAATATAGAAATTTTTCCATTCAAGCAGAACTCTATAGTTGCAAGAATTTTTGATTTATCAAAAAGATTTATCAAATATTGTCTGTTAAAGTGAAACTTATGTTCACATAGTAAGAATAAATAATCTCATGTGGATTTCAACCTCTACCACATACAGATTCTATCCTGCCGCAGTGATAATCCACTATGATTACTTCTTTTGCAATTTTGTGCAAAATAATTGTTTAATCACATTTGTTTTCCTTCTTTTTTTTTTTTTTTTTTTATATTATCTCATTAGAGTTCATGGCATAGATTTAAAACATTAGTGAGGTACTTTCCATCACTTTTTTTAAATTGACTTTATCAACTAATGGTTCATTTAATTTCTGCATCTCACTGTTAATAACCCACTGAAACTTTATAAGGAGAACAAGAGTCAGCAAGAACTACAGGTACCAAGAAATGCAGAAATAGCTTGCTTTTTGGATAAAACTAAAGAACAACAGCCACTAGATATCAAAATAAGAAAAAAAAATACCATGAGCCATGAGCAGAAATTAGCTAAGTCGTCGTCTAATCAATTGTAAAACTTTGACAGAACCAGATTTACATTATATGAAAGATTTATCTACTGCCAGGATCTTTACTTGGGTTCTCTAGCCCTGGAAAACTTTACAATATGTAATAGAAGCAGTGGTATTCTGATTGGCAGGGAATGAAAGAATACTCAGGAAAAACAGAAATTACCTGCAGGAGATTTACAGCTGTTCAGGGTGCAAGATGACCTCCTCTTACTGAACACCATAAAATGTAAGAAGAATAATAACTTGGAATTGTGGATAATAATAGAACAGAGAACAGAATTTCAATCTGGTATGACTGCAGGTCATTATTAAAAGGACTTCTGCTTTACTGTGTATATGTAGTTGCTTATTTTCTTTTCATAAAGCTGTTCCTCACTTAGCATGCATGATACAGGCCAACGAAAACATGGATTTCTCACTTGTTGAGAATATGCATAAAGATTTTTTTCATTCCGTAGTTAATTACTATGCATAACATTTTGAATACACTTTCTGTGCTGGGAGGTCAGTCAATATATTTTACATTAGTAAACAGATTGGAAAACTCACTGTAGTTTAGAATGTATGCAGAAACATGGACTGTAATTCAGAGCAAGAACTGGAAGTTTTTGTTTGATTTGGGTCTTCTATGGCACATGAATTATTCAGTGCTCTTGTGTCAATGCTGAATATTTTTTTTTCCTGGATATATCTCACTAACAACATGAGTTGTTTGGCATGAGAACATTAGATGATGAACAGCATCCGTGCTCTGTAGATTGAATGGCTTCAAACAAGAGTTTCAAATGAACAGTTGAATTATCAAAAGACTAAATAATCTCATTTGCTGTTATTTTTAAGTAAGAAGTGCCAGAATCTGCGTCCTCATCAGGATCTTCTGCTCCAGAACATCCTATAAAGATCTCATGAAATAGCAAACATCTAACAGAGTGTTTTTCTTAGAAAACCTGTTCATATATAAAGTGAGAACTCAGGTCATGTTGTCCTCAATCCCTTCAGTAGCAGGGAAAAATATTGTGAGAAACAGGAAAAGCCACCTGAGCAACACATGGCTAGGAGGCTGGTGCAGAGGAATTTTTAAATTATTATTATTTTTTTTTTATCATGCAGAGATTTCTTCAGCATCAGGCCTGCTGGCAACAGATGGAATCTACCTATTTTAAAGGGGGGGAATGGATTCTAGCCTAGTAGTTGGTGGGGCTTGTTGAGGGGGGTTGTAAACTAGGTTTAGAAGGGGAAAGGATAAAAGCAAACTTGCTACAGATGAGCCCAGGGGCAGTATGTTGAGGTTGGGGGTGAGACCAATGGCCCAGCTGAAGTGAATCTACACCAGTGTGCGCAGCATGGGCTGCAAACAGGAGGAACTAGAAGCCATTGTGCAACAGGAAAACTATGACTTAGTTGCCACCACTGGAGTGGGATCACTCTCATGATTGGAGTGCTGCAGTGGGTGGCTACAGGCTCTTTAGAAGGGATAGACAGGGAAGGAGGGCAGGTGGGATGTCTCTCTGTGTTAGGGAGTGTTTTGATGTTGTAGAGCTCAGTGTTGGGAATGATAAGGTTGAGTCCTTATGGGTAAGGATCAGAGGGAAGGCCAATGAGGCTGACATCCTCCTCGGGAGTTTGTTATAGACTACCAAACCAGGATGAGGAGACAGATGAAGCATTTAATGAGTAGCTGGCAAAAGCCATGTGATTGCTAGCTTTTGTTCTTGTGTGGGACTTCAGTTTGCCTGGAAAAGCAGTACAGCAGAGAGAAAACAGTCCAGGAGGCTAGGAGGATAATTTCCTGACACAGCTGGTAAGAGAGCCTTCCAGTGCCCCTCTAGAACAGTTTACAAACAGAGAAGGACTGGTGGGAGTTGTGGTGGTTGGAAGCAGTCTTGGTCATGGAGACCATAAAGTGATAAAGTTCTCTATTTTTGGTGAAGTCAGGCGGGAGTTAGCAAAACTGCTATCTTGCAGCCTCATGCAATGCTAAAGGATTGGGGGAGAGTGGCTGGCAAGCTGTACTGAGGATAAAGATCTAGGAGTATTAGTCAACAGCTGGTTGAACGTGAGCCAGCAGTGTGCCCAGGTGGCTAAGAAGGCCAGTGGCATCCAAGGATTGCATCAGAAAAAGCATAGCCAGCAGGAGCAGGAATGTGATCGTCCCTCTGTACTTGGCACTAGTGAGGCAGCACCTTGAGTTCTGTGTTCAGTTTTGGGCTCCTCACGACAAGAAAGACATTGAGGCCCTGGAGTACATCCAGAGAAGGGCAATGGAGCTGTGAAGGGTCTGGAACACAAGTTTTATGAAGTGTGGCTGAGGGAACTGGGATTGTTTCGTCTGGAAAAGAGGAGGCTCAAGGGAGACCTTATAGCTCTGTAAAACTATCAGAAGGGAGGTTGTGGGGAGAGTGGTGGTGGGGGCCAATCTCTTCTGTCAGGTCTCAGCAACAGGACGAGAGGCCTTAAGTTGCACAAGGGGGAGTTCGAGGTGGATATGAGGAACAATTTCTTCTCAGAAAGAGTGGTGAGTTATTGGAACAGGCTGTCCAGGGAGATGGTGAAGTCACTGTCCATAGAGGTATTCAAGAAGCGTGTGAATGTGGCAGTGAGGGACATGGTTTAGTGGGCATGGGTTGATGGTTGGACTTGATCATGGAGGTCCTTTGCAACCTTAATGATTCCACGATTCTATGAACTTCCAGAAAATATTTTGAAATGACAACTGAAGAGACAATTGCTTCTTTTGTCACATGTTCTTCCCTTACTGAGGTATCATTGGATTGAAGGAAATTATAAAAACAGTAGATCTTTACAATGTCACTTACCTAATGTGTGAGTGTTTTATTCATTATATTATGCATTATACAACTTCTCTGCATGCGTACTTAAAAATTAGTTCAGTGTTTAAGCAAGGCAGAAGGTATTTAGAGTAAACACTTGATCAACTGATATTTTAAATTTTTTTTCATTTTATTTTATTTCTCCTGATTGACCGTGTTTTCAATATCAGTAACATTTAATCAGCTCTTGGGAGGTTAATGTAGTGAAAAAGATAAAACTCTACTTAGCAATGGTATGTATGATGGACGCGATAGTTTACAGCTACTTTTATTACCAAGCCATAGACTTCTTTTTTTTGCATCGAAAAAACTTGCTTTATTATTTAATCTATTAATTATGATCGATGTGGATAGATTTGGTAATATTCCTTTACTATTCATTTACAGTCAAATAATTTCTTATCAGATATTTTACTCTTACTATGCCTTTTCCTTCCGTTTCTTCTGATTTTTTTTTAAAGAGGAAAATTGTGAAGCTCCTTATAAAGAGATATAAATATCATTTAATTTATTCACATGCCCATATTAGGAGAACAGAAAACAGAAATGTTCTTTCTTTCTTTTCTTTTTTCTTTCTTTTTTCTTTTTTTTTATTTTTTGAAAGTGATTTCACTGTAAGAAAGGAATTCAGTGATAGGACTAGAAAATTCTCATAACACAGCATGAGTGAGTTTAAGTTTCACTGAAGAGAATGCAGTACTAATTGCAAAAATTGGAATGTATGAGCACAGTGTCAGTAAGAACAAAGCTCATTCCTATGAGACACATTGACTGTCGATGAAGTCTTGCACATATCACAGACATTTCCATGGACAAGACCAAGTTGGACTTTCGCTTCTTAATGATGGTCTTCTTTGAGTTTGAAATTAAATGGTACCAATGGCCTTTGCCTTCTCCAGAAGCAGAATGCAACCAATCACTTCCTAACTCAGCGAGATGAGGGAACTGCAGTATAAGCTGACTGTGAAGCGTTATCTTCAAGCTCTTGAGATCTTCCTGCTCTGCACTAAGTATCCTTTGTGGATTTCTGACCAGGGCTTCTGAAAAAGTGTTTTTAGAATTCACTACCATAAAAAGAAATTGTAATTTAGGTAGCAGGTTTCAGAGTGAATTGTTATATTTTGGTAGCACATCTTAGGAGGAAGCCAAGGAATGGTGTATCTAGTATGGGAAGAGAGCCACCAAGAGTTGTTTGGCCCTATTTCAATCCTTCATCCCACGTAACAGCAAAAGACCAAATGGATGGATTTTTGTGATTCTGAGAAACTATTGAGAGGCTCTGACTGCAGGAATACTTTGCCCATAGGGAAAGAAAGATCAATTGCACCACAGGCTTAGAAGTTCAGCAGATCTTCTGGACTTTGGGGATAAAGAGGCACTGCTTCATTAGCTATACCTGCTCTGTGAAGAAATAGAAGACTTAGGTATCAGTCAACTTCTTTTTTTTTTTTTCCTTCTTTGAGACATTCTCTTAGCTTTCTGAGTATCTGAGGCCAAAACCAGTATTTGAACATAACATACTGGTTATGTTTTGAAAATATTTGCTTGGTGTTTTTCAGTCAGCTGTATCAGTTCATTAATTTTAATATAAATTAAATAGCTACTGTAATAATACTATAAAATCTCATCGTAGAAGCAGTATCTTCTGATTTTCAGTTAACAAAGGTTTTGCATTTACCTCGTTCATGACTGAAAAGTGGGGAAGAAACCAAACGTAACTTCTGAAACCAGTTTCTCCCTTTAGAATTTGGAGCAGATGTGTTCTGTGGGGGAAAAAAAAAAAAAAAGCCCTGAAAGTTTTACTGAGGCCATGAAGTGGGATTGTAAAAAGTGCTGAAACTGCTTCTTGGGTCGTGGTTCATTAACTCTAATTGTCACGTCTGGATTCCATCTGATGGATGATCAGGTCCTTCCTTTCTCACACCCTTTTTCTCACTGTGTCCAGGTGACCAGCTTCCAAGGTTATCTCTTTCAGATGTGTTTCCAATGTTGGACCTGGGTAACAATTCTTTCTCTAAACCAATTCAGCTGTGTTTGCATGTGTCTTTTTCTTGTTGGATTTGCTTCTTTTCCTGTATACTTCCTGTGTAGAGCATTCTTCTGTAGAGAAGAGGATCGTGATTAATAAAAAGCATTTTAGATTTAGAGATTTTGTTACATAAAAGCTTTTCTACTTGACAAAACTTACTTTTGAAGGTCAGTAATTCTTACATATATTGAAAATGTAAAAGCCTTGTCAAGTACCCACTTTCTTCAGCTTTCAGGCTTGTTATGAGGGAGTGAAGAAGCAAGGTTTAAAATACCACCCACGTAAGACAACAGCCATATAATTTATAGGATGTGGCCATCTGTGTGTTTCCCAAATTCCTGTTTCTTTGTTGGAATTAATCATGTGCCAGAAGCAGAACATTAACTCTACAGGCAGTAGAAAAGATTTTGAGCAAGTGAAGAACATTTCTCCCCTTATTTCAAGAGGTTTATGACTGAAAAATATGTCATGATTGTTTGGCATCTTAAGAAAATCTGTAAATGCTTTCTGACCAATATCAAATAACATCTCTGTTTTTAGCTAAGTGTAGCTATATGAGCATAGAATTACTTATTTTCTCTACTGGAATTCAAATATTCCTCCCAAAATTTATTTGGCAAGTCTTAGCCCAAAGCATGACTTATACCTCGTCACGATAACAGAAGGAATAATCTTTCAATATAAATAGCAGCATAAATTAGAATACAGTTTTTCCTTTAGTACCTGAAATTCACCATTAGTGAGAAACTTCATTTCCAGTTCTTTTCTTTTGGGCCACTATTTTTAAATTGGCTTAAGAATCTTTGCACAGCTGTCCATACTCAGGCTCAGATATCTGATCAATAGAATCAAGAAAGTGAGGCCAACATATATTTGACCCGTTGCATAAATTTATGGGTAGGAAAAATATTGCATTCCCTAAAAGGATGCTGGTGCCTTTAAATGTTGTTAAGTCTAGTTTGATTTTTTTTCTTTTTTCTATTCTCTCATCTCCATCCAATCCTCCTTACTTTCTCCATGCCCAACTGGTCTGAAGACCTTAGAAGTATGTGCTCTTACCTTTAAAATGTGTACTTTTGTTTTGCAGTCTTCAAAAATACACTTACTCATTACTTCAATTATTTGTCTAATCTGTCCCTTCTCCTCTATTTGAACCGGATTCAAGTCTGTGCTCTTGCCTTAGCAACATGCCTTTTCCAAAGAGCTTTCTGTTTGGGCTTTGGCCTACATCACACATGGTCTAATTATTTTAGCATGACAAACTCCAAATCAGGCATCATATCTTTTTGTCTGAGTGCTCTTAACCTGCCTTTCATGCAAGGAAAGTGCTATTAGTTTGTATCTCAGTGAAATAAGTTTAAAAAACCCTCTAAGATACTCAGTTGTAAGTTCATAGAGGATTAATGCTGCCAAAAACCTATCTGCCCTGTTACACAGCTGTCTGAGCACAGATGAAATGACATTTTCCACTAAAATCTGCCTCCGCCCTTCTTTGTCACTCCATCAGCCACAAGATATACATAGAATTAAAGAGCATAGGAACCTAAAATACACTGGATTTTATTTGGAGGTATGTTTCCAAGACTGCAGCCAGGTCACACAAAAGTCTGCCTAAGGTCATTTGTCAGTGATCCTAGAGCTGCCTGCCCTTCAGAGGTACAGTGAAGTGTAAGCACGGTAAGAGCTGCCAGCATTCTGTGAAGGCAGAGGTTGAACAAGAACTCATGGGAACAGGAAAGATCATTAAAGTCAAGTAGAAGTATGAACTATTTCAGACACTCACATTTCAGGTGTTTCTAGCTACAAAAACATGGTGACATGAGTCTCACTATGTGCTTATGCAGGTGGTTTTACAGTAGGACACGAAGCCAGAAGAAAGCCCTGAGATCAGAGCGCCCTTCTCTTTCCATACTTTTTCAGGTATGAATTCTCCTACACATAGAGAACTAGGAACCCTCTATTCTACTTGCCAAACATAATCCTCAAAAAGCCCTTTTTCATCATCACACCCACAAATAAAGGTACAAGATATGATAACGCTAAAATTCAAAGGAAGATGTAGAATTGGTTGTCAGAAAACAGGAGATGGTGGGTTAATCTTATTTATTGCCTTCTTCCAACCCAGAATGTTGGTTGTTTTTTTTTAATCTGGAAAGAACTCCTTAAAATGTCTTGCACTTAAACTGCTATATGTTCATCAGCAAAATTTGCCTCCCAGAGAGACAGTAACTGTTGTATACATTTGAGTTTATTAAGATAGTTTGTCCAGTCCACAAGTATTACCCAACAATTCAAAAGCAATCCTGTGACTCCAATACCGATTGAGCTTAGTCCTAAAATAATATATACCAATTCTTTAGGGATTGTTGTGAAAGTCTTAATGCTCAGTACCAACTCCCACATCGTTAGTTTGAAAACACAAAGCTGTTCTTTTTTTTTTTCCATCATTCCATGTAGGGTTTTTCAAAAGTAGCTTATTTTCTCTGAGTTCTGCCACAAAAGGGAGTTAGTAAACTTCAATGTCTGTGTGTGGGGAGGGAAAGGAGTAACATAAAAGCAACCTGGTAATGTTTTTGCGTGTGTTAGAAAGGAAAGACTTGCTGTAGGCCTATTAGATTACTCCTTCAGTGCAACAGGAGCACAGCTATTGCTTCTATTATGATCACTTAGAGCTTGGGACTATTAATATAGTGAATGGATAATTTAGTTTCAGTGCCTACATCGGGTAAATATGACAAAGAAAGTGCTAACCACTAGGCAATCATCTAAGCTGGAAGAACAATCTGTGCTGTTTTAAAAAAAAAAAAAAGTGCAGAATATCATTAAGATGTAATAGGCTTCTGCTTTGGTTTGTGCTCTTGTCCAGAGGACAGTATACAAGGCAGAAGGTCTGTGCTATTCCCATTTAAAGACTTGTAGTGGAAATGCTAAGTCACAGCTTAAACCAGTGATTGAGCACCTGATGAGAAAGCAGGGCCAATGCAGAGAAGCTCAGGTGCAAGCAATGCACTGAGTGACCAGAAGGGGTAGAGTCAGGGTCCACCCCCTCCCCAGACCTCATTTAAGGGTTGGAAAAGGAGATGAGGCTGTCTTGCTGGAGATCCCCATCTGCCTGTGGCTTTCCAGAGATAAGCAATTTTTCTTCCTTTGTTTCTTTTTGCGTCTGTGGCTGCTGCACGTGGACTTGTTCTCCTTTGCTGCAGCTGAGGATTGTGCCATTCTTCTATTATTCCTGTACTTTCCATCATATTATAGCATTACAAGACTGTTGGAATGTTTTATATTCAATAATATTCAATTAAAGATATCTGACAGTCTAGTGGGAATCCTGCTGGTAGGGGCAGGCTTGCCCTGGAGCACTTCAGGGGATCAATTCAACAGGAAAAGCAGGGCACGTTTTCACGGCATGGTGTCTGGAGGAGCCAAGCAACCAATGCCTCCTGCTTTCTAAACAAGAACCCTCCAGGATTTATTTAAAAGGAGAAGTAGCAAGATAAACATCAAGGCTACTTGCTGTGGTGTTTTAAAAAGAAGAGTGAATTTTCTTAACAGGTTGTTTGCGTTACCCTGTTGAGTAATTACCACTATGAAATCATGGAGCCCTGTATTAAGCAGGCACATTGTGCCTCTAATGCAGCCTGGACAAGCACATGGTGGGATTTGGGACCCAATTATTGTGTGTGGTACTGTTTTACCAGGTGTAGAAGCATGGGATGTATTGGATCTGCCTTAAGGGTGCATCTTTCTTAGTGTCTTCTCTGATAGTGACTATTAGCAAATACCTAGATAAAGAGTTAGAGAAACAGGCAGGAATAGAGAGACTCTTACACAAGGCATCCTGTTCTCATGAAGTTTAGGAAGGTCTCACATATTTAGGAGCCTCTTTAGTGTGCACAGCCCTGCTACCTGCAGCTGACGTGTTGATCTCTGGGGTCAGAAACAGTTAAAGGAACTAAGTCCTTCCTCAGATATGATCTCAAACTTTTCTAGCTTTTTTTTTTTTTTTTTTTTTTTAAATAATCTACATCCATCTATTCCTTTTTTGGGCATCTATATCTTTAAAGATTTGGACACTCCTGGAGACTAGAATTGCAGATAAATTAATCCAAAGGAACGTCTACAATTATTTCAGATTAAATCCATTCTTCTACAAAGTTAATCAGCAACTGCCTAAAAATTTTCACCTCTAAGGCCATGTCTGTACTGCTTTACAGATGGATGAGTTTCACCATTTCCCATAGCTCAATCCAGCATAGGCTCTACTGCTGCTAAATAGCTGCACCATGGGTGGTCCTATACAGTTTTTCTTTGAATGCAATGCCAAATGCCCTGTGTTTCTGATATGCATGGAGAGTTCTGCAACAAGCTACTCCCTCGAGCCTCCTTGAGTCTTGAGATAGATAGATATAAGTGCATCTATACATAGAGAGGAATATTAAAATCAAGAATTCCTTCCAGATTAGCAAGACAAATTCTCTACCATTCTAAAATGCTTTATTTTAAATTATGAAAAGGTCCTCTTGCATTAATCTTAATCATTCTCTATTGGTTTTAAATATACGCTTTCTTTCTACCTTTAAGACTTGAAGGTCTTAGGTCAGGTTCTGAGCCTGAATCACATAAGTTTTTATTTTGCTAACTTATGAAAAAGACAGTCTTTGACATAATTATTTATGCCATCGCATTGGGAAGAACAACAACAACAAAATTCCTAAAATGAACTATTCTGCTGGTTTATTATTAGAAAATATTTGCCTTTAGCATATAGAATCTTAGAATTGCTCAGGTTGGAGAAGACCTTAAAGATCATCTAGTCCAACCACAACCTAATCATACTACCTCTAACAACCCTCCACTAAATCGTGTCCCTGAGCACCACATGCAGAATGTCAGAATATGAATTCTGACAGTGCTGTTCCTCCTGGAAAAAATTAGATACTAAACTTTGAAATGAAGGTAGAACAGTAAGTGTCGTTACCAAGATGGAGAAAAAAGTTCCTTTGTCACTGGGGGAAGGTTAAACATTACTTCCCCGTGTTTCCTTCTGCAGATCTAACTGTATTGTTAAGATCTTTGATTTCCCCTGTAAGAACAAGTGTATAGCCAAATCTTTTTATTTCTGAAATCATAATTTGTAAGTTTTGTAGGCATCATATGGTGAGGATTGATGAAGCTGTGATATTTCCATGGATATGTGGTAAGCCTTATCGTGTAATGCCATGTTTTTCTATTTAAAACTTAGTTCCTAGTATTTTGTAAAGAGAATTCAGATTACATAATTAAATCCTTTTTCCTTGGTAACTTTGTTCTCCAGTGAAATCAGATTTAAATATTGCTATAAAACTATTCTCTCAATTTTACTCTTATTATATTTTGTATTACTCTGTCCCTCAGTCCCTTCATTTTCTAAAGCAGTAGTTGATGCACAGTGTTAATTGTTCCCTTTGGTTGGACTTCGGCAGATTTGGCTGATGTCGTTATTGCAGAAATAATCTGTTCTTTGTAAATGTGTGATTGTTGAGCTTGCTTGAGCCTTTATTTTTATAAGAAAGAGAGATAGAAGGGAGCGTGTCTGCAGGCTTGTGTGCTTGCAGTTTTCCTTGTAAGTTTATGTCCTTGCAAGGCTTACCAGCAGTTGTAATTGCCATTGGACTTACCACTGCCCAGTACGTTAGTACTCAAATCATTATAGAGATTTACAGAGGAATCTTCAAATCTATCAAATGATAAAAACGGGACACTTGTAGTCATTGTTCTTAAATATCAAGTTTCAAAAACGTATTAAAAATACGCAGTTTCATTCTCGTGTCCTTTTTATTTTTGTTTAATTGTTGATCCCACCCTGCATCCTGCACTCCATGTGAGCGTTCACTTAGAGCACAGACAATCAGCCAGTTGTATATGGCACATGTACAGTGTGTACTGTTGGCATGCTCCAATACCCTGCCTGCAGGCACAAGTCATCTGGCTGCCTGAATGACATCAGGTGTTTTGAAGAATGTCAGCTATTTCCATTTAAGCAACTTTTATAATTCATAGTTTAGTATAAAAACCCGTTTTTGGGGGGCTTTACATGTATGATTGCTTTCTTTATGGAAATAAATAGTGTACATTTATAGTTAAGGAGAAACTGATGCTAAGGGACGGGGAGTATTTTTTGCTAGTGCCTTCTTTATTATCCTGTCATTTGGATAGAGCTGTGTGAATGGAGCAAAATGGTTATTTTATTCCACTGAAATTCAATTTGGGTGCATGAAATCAGGTTTCCCCAAAGCAAAAGTCTCATAGGTCAGTAATTCCTGTGCACACACCTCTGTTTGGAGTAGATTGTCACACTGTGGAGAACTGAGTGGCGAGACAGACATTTGTTTTAATCTTTAGGCTTGGAATTTCTGTTGTAACAGACACTGCTGAAAGAAAGGCTTCCAGGAAACCATGTGTTGTTTCTGGTCTTTGTGAGATAATTCTTCTGTAAGCAGCACAGCTAGTGGCTCGTGATGACTAGAGAACTCCCTCCAGTGGGAGATTTATTGCATGAACTCTACTTGAAACCATACTCTTCTGACTGTCTCTTTGGTGGCAAACGCATCATAAGCTATTAATGTGCCTTGCTTCCTTCTACCTTTCTGCAATAAATCTGTAATCTTTTATATTTCTTAAAACAAACCTCTGTAAAGCACGTTGTGGTTTGGCTCACGAAAGGGATACAGGGCAAATAGTTAAAGGAATTAAAGTCAAAGCTTACCTACATGTGAGAGAACCAAAATAAAGCAGAGAGCTACTTTATCACAGGCAGTGCTTATAGAAGGGAGCAACAGTGGGGCATGAAAATGATGTGGGTTTAGCCTTTTCTGAAAGGGCAGCTGGAAACACATGCTGCAAGCTCCTTCAGGATGTCAGATCTGTGACAGATCTCCAGGCTGCCTGCATTCTAATATATGTCCTGTATCTCTGGTTTTGCCAGATGTTAACCTGTAGACTTCTAATTGCAAAGAACAGAACATAATGTTGGCAAAAATGTTTTTCTGAACATGTAATGAGTAGATCCTTGATCTTGCATATAAGTTTTCTGTAGGCTTTTGAAATACCCAGAAGCTGCTATGATACATAGTGTAAAGATAATGATGCATGCCTTTTTTTTTTTTTTTTTTTTTTTTCAATTTAATTTTGTTGTTTCATGCTCCTTAGCATTATGATTTGGAAATAGAAATCTTTTGACGACAAAGCAGGCAGTGGGCAGGTTTAACTATAGAAATGTCCTTGTGATGCTTCTAGCAAGGCACTTTTCAGTAGTGTCCTTTTTCAATGTGATGATGTGACCTTATCCCATGCTTATTCAGTGTCCTTCTTCAAGTAGCTCAGTTGTCATGTCATTGGGAGTTAGTCTTGCTGGATTCTCATTTTTCTTTCAGAACAGGGGAACCCACACTGCTCAAAGCAATCTGCTTATCTTTTTCACTTACACACAGGCTTTTGAAGGAAGGTGTTATGTTTACATTTTCATGGATTACTGCGTTAGGATAATCTCACAGAACATCCTTTTTCTGATGGAGGAAAACTTTGTCTTTGAACAGAAGGTATGCATGCCTTCCCTTACTTTCCAGCTACGTTTTTTTATATTTCAAGTTTGCCCCAGTTTACTGTGAACACTCTGCTCTCTCAGTCCCTTGCCTCCATTGAAAAGGCAAATTTTAAGCTGATGTAAGCTACTGCTTCATGCTGAGGTACAGCTTTATGTTGCCACACCTCTGTGTAAAACACTGGTTCCCATCAAGTCATTGAAGGTTCTGTGGTGCACTGAGATCTGTTGTCCGGGGGAAGAATAATGCAGTTGAAGCATTTCCTAATAGTATTTGGAACAGTCAAGTACTTTATACTTTCTATGTTGCTTATTAGAAACAGACAAATATGAGAATTTCTCATTGTGAGATGTTCTACTGTACAATACCATGATGAAATACTGTAAAAGCAAGGCCAGATTGTTTTTTAGGAAAGTTTCCCTTAACAGTTGTGCTAGAAGCTTGAGAAATACATTACAGTATTTCTATTCCTCACTTTCCTCATTGTAAACAAAGAATTGAAAGATACATGCTATGGTCTTCACTGCAGGAAAGACAAACAGCATGCAGTCTTCCTGGCACAGCAGAAAAGAACTAAACACGTTTTGCATAAGTACAACTTTCCCCATCTAGATTACTGATACTGAACAGTTCAGATAACATGTAACATGGAAATCAAAGGAAAACCCTTTCAGCTGTTGATAGAAGATACTACCTTGTGCCTTACTGCTGTGTAAGAGAGTGCCTGCTGAAAGTCTTTTATGAACAGCTCCTGACAAAAGCATCTCTGTCTTTCTCAGTTAGCTTTGAGTCAAGGCATGTGTTTTGTGTATGGCTCTCATCAATGTTTGCACAAAGAGGGTGTATAATTTTCTTTTCCTCTTGCCATTCTCCCTTAAGCAGCTGGTTTTCTTTTAGATTCTCTGTTTGCCCATCATTTCTCTAAACGCAATTTAAAAAATGTTGCAGGATAAAGACATAAGCATGGTAGCCAGATGCTATAATTGCAGGAGGACACTGCCTGAACTAAGGGGTTATTGCACTGGCAGAATATGCATGAATTGCTCTTACTGCAGTGCTGTCCAAGGGCCCTGGATACAAGATACCTTCAGCATAGCTCTAACCTGGATTATGGGAACTGACTTTGCTGAGCACCCCTCTGTCAGGAAGACATTTGGCACCCAGAAACTCTCACAGCAGGACTCTGCTCTAACACAATGCTCAGCAGACGTTCTAATTTCTGTTTGCAATCTGAAAGCATAGCTGGGGGGATGAAAACAGGACAAGTTCTGCAGTTTTGACACAAACAAAATATTGCCGGAGGTATTTGCACTCCATTCCTGTAGATTACAGTGGAAGCTGAGGGCAAGGCCTTGTCTTTGCCTAATCCACTTGCAGGCGTAAGTTTAAAATCAAAGAATCCCTTTCTAATCCTATAAGACACATATCATTATAAAGAGGTGAACCAGTGTCTAGTTTTCAAATTCATGCACGTGCAAAATGGCCCTGCGGGTAATTCCTTGTTGCCATGGGGATTGCACACCTTGTATCACATCTCTCCCTGGTCCTTGCTGGAGCACGAGGAGATGCTGTTCTTGCCATGTTCCTACAACTGACTTCTCTAAGGAACAACTTTGTCCATGCTGTCTAAATGAGGGCAGTTCTCATGACAACCACATTTTATCTGCAGATTCGTTTTCTGACACTTTCCCCTCCTGTGTAGGAATTAAGTAAAATCCAAGGCAGCAGAAGGTTAAGAAAGAAAAGTAAATTGGAATGCGGGCTGCAAACATGGTGACACTTTTTGCCTTTCTTGTGGATTACCAGTTTTTCACAAATTATTAAGCAGTTTGAAGTTTTATGACAACACACAGTAAGAACATCGGTGTCGCTCAGCAATAGATCTTTTATAGGCAGAAACCAAACCAACACAGGGTAAGTTATAACCAGATACAGCAGAAATCAGCAGCTATACTGCTGGATGCCTTACTTCAGTCACTTCTTCCTTTCCTCCCCCTTCCTTCAGTGGGGCAGGGATGTGCCATCCCCACGCAGCAGGGGAGAAGCTGTGCTCTGTTGGTGCTTGCCAGCACCCCCTGTTCCCACTCTGCACCAGTGCCCAGCAAGGCTCCCTGCCAGCAAGGGATTAGAGGCATGATGATGACTGTGATAGCACTAGGCCTGCTACAAGGGAATTCTCTGCTGATGGTGTAAGGTTATGTTAATGCTCCTTTGTAGATCTAGCATGGGATTGGGGTGATTTTTCCCCTTGGTTTTGAAAACCTTCTGAATGGGAGAAAGGCAACCCCTACGAGTGTTTTTGTGCTTACAAAAGAGAGTGAAGACTTGGCCTCAGACTATTGAAGACAAACATTTACCTTCATTACAAGAACATCCCCAGTTACGCCAGCCTGAATGTTTTATAGCACCTCAGAACATGAAGCAGAGCTGTTGCTAGGAAAAAAAGGCTTCCCTTGCAGAGAACAAGCACTTATTCATTGAGAGGTTTCTTACAGAACTGCTCTCAGCAGTCTGACATAGCTTGGTCAGCATACAGAGCTGTAACAGTTCTTGGTCTTACACCTTAGCACAATTTCTGTGTTTGTGGCTTTTATCAATAGCTTTCCTCGTTGCATTCTGCCCTTTGGACAGTATTCCTAAAGGTAAAGTGTTGTGTACTATAAGTCTACCATCCTGATCAAACACAAAACCTATGTAAATCAACCATTAGTAAAAAATGCAAAGTACTGTATTCATTTTAGATTATTTCATTTACCTTCTTCCTTGCCATGGGGGTCACTGTAGATAGATGCCAAGGTGAACAAGGAGAATATGACAAAAGCCAGTAAGATGAAAGCTACTTCCAGGTTTGTGAAGGGCAGCTCCATGAACTGTTACTGCTTCACCTAGGAAAAAGTGTAAACGTTGGCTGTGCTGGCTCTGGAAAAGGACTGCTCCCATAGAGTAATTATGTCTTTCGTCAGAAGGATACTTGATCCTGGTCAGACTGGTTAAGTAACTTCAGCAGGTAGGGGAACAATACAGTTACTTCATGCAAGAATGCAAATTCAAGCCCTTTTTACTTAGTAGGCAGTCCATAGAGTTGCTCCAGGAGACGTTTACAGTTTGCTGTCACTATCAGGAGAGCTGTTACTGAAGTAATGCTGCGCTTAGCTGGATTCTATTTACTGTTATGTATCTGTATCCTATTTATATTTTATTTATTCTATGCAACGTATACATATTTTAGCATAGTAAATAAAAGCTGATTAAAACAAGAAGTATCTGTAGGACAGCACAGATTTTCTTCTCAGTAAAACTTGAGTATATACACAAATGACTTTCTGTGTAGTGGAAAGTTTGTATGAGGTCAAACCCCAACCAGTAGTTGGTCAGGAGATTCTGAAGTCAGTGGAACTCTGTAGTTTTTCACAGGATTTAAGTCTAAAAGCAGTGTTTCCAGAAATCTGGAAACCAAGGAGTACAGAGAAGCTGTGGGAAATCAGAAGCGGATCAAGAAATCAAACCAATCCACAGTAAACAAAGGAAAGCTGGCACTTACTGATTGCCAGGAATTTCTTGCTTCTGTTCCATTGGGGTTTCCTCAAAATCATCGCAGTTTAAAAAAGTGATTCAAGATCACGGGCTGAGTCACTCACATTCAGCTGGATTTAATGCACCGTGTTTCCCTGTGGCTTTGTGGTTGCTGCCTTCCTCCGGACAGGTGCAGCACACAGCAGGCTGCCAGGGGCAAGTGGTGAAAGTGCAAGGAGGAGGCACAGAGCTCACCAACTTTTTTCTTGGAGCTGCCTACAGGATGCAGCAACGTGCATGCAAGCTGGAGCACAGATGTTAGAACAGCGCCGCTTGCGCAGTCAAGACTGAAGGATGTCTGTTGTAAAACATGTTGAATTGAAGCCCTAGTAAAATATTAACGTCATTGCAAACAAGATTAACTGCTGTAAGAAACCCAGCTTAGTAAAGGCATGAGTAAGAATTTCAAAATTCAGATCCACACTGATATGAACGGTGACTATTAGACAGTTATGTCAGTAAGAAGCCATCCTGTACAGGTGCAGTTACATGAGAAGTGATCCTTTGGAAGGATCTTTCTGATTGCTTTGTGAGTTATTCTGAATCTTGATTTCTAAGAGACAGATTTTGTTCACTGTCAAATCCCAGTCTGGAAAACACAAATAGCATTTACGCACACTAAAGCATCAGCCATCTCTAATTTTATTAGCTACTTGTTAATTCAAGTGGATTTCTAATCCATCAAATTTTAATGTTCTGATTATTCTATTATTTCAAAATATAATGGCTTTTTCAGGTCTTTTTTAGGCGCTTACCCTTCCTATTGAATAAGCCAAAGAAACACCTATTCCAGAGCTGAGATTACATCTGTGTGCTTTGTGAAAAATATGTTACTGACAGTCTATATGCCTGCTTTTCCTGTGCAACAGGAAACACTTCTGCATCTGCCTGAATTTAGAAATGAATTCAAAACTGACAGCTTTTTCCATATGCAGAGTCAAATTCTTCCTTTATCCCATATGTCAATAAAGGTGATGAATCTTTCCTGTACTTCTTAATAGACTGTAGTTATGTGCAATTAGAGAAGTGTCCTAATTTCTCCAAGTTTCCTACAGCTGATAAGATTTTTTGATACAATAGCCTGTGAGTCAGAAGCTAAGCTGATATATTTCATATAGTGGTGTATATATTTATGTATTCATTTATTTAAGTGATATTTTGACACCACTTAGTAGTTAATGATCAATCATAATTCTTAGACATTAGGCACGACAAGAAAACATTGATCTGAACAGCCATACCTAAAAGAAGAAGGCAGAGATTTTGATGATGGTCAGTAATGCTTTTAAAAGTTATGAAATCTCATTGAAAGTTGTTGGAATATAACCTCTTTAACCATCTAGCATATTCCATTTTGCTCCATCACTGATTGCCTGTTTGCCTGGTTTCCATATCTTTAGGCCTGGGTATAAGCAGAGCTATCTGCTGGTGTTGAGATATTGTCTCACTCTTATTGATAGCTGTGAGTGAGAAGAGTCCCAAACACTAAAAAAATGTTCTAGAAATATGTGATTTTATATTCCTTAGTTCTAAATCAGGACAATTTTAATAGCAAAAATATACAGCTTTAATATTAAAAATCACAACACATTACCTTAAGTTATTAAACCACAATTTTCATCTATTTCTACAGAGAAAATACCTTGTCTGTCTTCTTGGAGACTAGTTCAATGGAAACATGCTCTATGAAAGACCAAAATATTCTTCCTATATCCTATGTTTGTCATGAGCAGAGAATGTAATATTTGTTAAAAATAAGTCTGTTCCCCATATTGAAGCCTTACTCAATACTTTATGAAAGCTTTATATACAGACAAATTCTGGTCAGATACCTACAAGGAACACAGAGAGTTAACCTCTGAACTGTTTCTGTGTTGTGTCTGAAAGATTGACACCTTCACTTTTGAGCATTTAAAATTGAAGCTACTCAGCAAACTGGAGTGGAGTGCTAAAATTTGTGAATGGATGAGTTCCATGTGCTTACGTTTCTTTTAATGCAGGTAACATTATGGAAAGCTAATGCACTTGTTCAACTCTGTATGATTTCTTGTATAAAAATAAGGGCTTAGTAAGTCCTTAATTTCATGACCAATACGATGTGCAATTATTTTCTATAAATCTCCAAGTGCCTAAGCCACCTTTAAAGCTCAAGATTCTTTCAGACTTTAAAATCATCCTGCAGAGCTAGAAAACAAACTCATCAGGTTTTCCTAACTGCATTAATTACCCTGTTTCACCATGGGAAGCAGGAATGCCATTAAATGTTTCAGGAAAGAAAAGTGGTTAAAGAGAAAAAGGGAAAAAAAAAGAACTCAAAAGCAACCAGTGCATTTGGCATCATCAAACGACAGGGAAAATGTAATTATTTAATTATCCACTCTAATTAACATGTAGCTAATAAAATGACTGATGTTTTAGTGTGTATAAATGCTATTTGTGTTTTTCAGGGAGTTGCCTGCCAGTTCAGCAAAACAAAGCATTCGTAATTAACCTGACTTTCCCATGTGAACGTCATCAATGAAAGCAGACCGTAGGGAGCTGGATAGATAGGAGGAAAATAAATGGGGCAGGTGTGGGAAGAAGTGTTTGTGGTAACAAAATAAAGACAAAGGTTGATACCTTTGTAGAGAAATTGGACCAGCCTTCACTGTTATTGAGTGTTTCAGCAGAAACTGCTAAAATTACCCCACTTGAGATACAGCTGCTGAAGACCAGCAAAACAGATGTTTGTGATCAATTTTGATGGCTTTGGAAATCC
Source organism: Phasianus colchicus (assembly GCF_987193195.1). Taxonomy (NCBI): domain Eukaryota; kingdom Metazoa; phylum Chordata; class Aves; order Galliformes; family Phasianidae; genus Phasianus; species Phasianus colchicus. The sequence continues at coordinate 5,315,018 of NC_143439.1, read as the reverse complement.
AATTAACTTGGAAAAAATAGGGAAGTTCAAGATGATTTTTGAAAGGATGTATAAAAAATTATATTGAACTTCACTTATAAAAGCACTTCAGAAATGTATAAGAAATAACCTGCCTCACAATTTATTGCTTATCCGAGAAGAGGAAACAGAGTCAGAGCCAGAACTGGTTGTCAGTGTTTGCGTAACGCTCCTTTGCATATCTTTTTCAATAGAATTGTAGGGAAAGCAGTTCAGTGACTGGATTCTTTAGAATTTTGTTTTCTAAATTAAATTCTGTCCCCATTGGGAACTTAAGAAAGCGGATCTGATAGACTGGTGTGGATTTCACTTGGATTTCACCAGCTCTGTAGCAAGTTCCTCCATGAAAATGTTTGTTGACTTGCGTGAGATGACTGAAAAAATGAGGAACTAACTAGTGAGGAGTAGACGTATATGCATTACATGGCCACAGGAAAGATGACAGAAAAATGTGAGACAGAAAATTAAAAGAAAAAAAAACAGCATTTCTTGAAGCAGGGCTTTTTAGCTTCAGAGGTTAGACAGAGGCAGAATAAGAATTATGTGGGAGCCAGAGAGAATGAAATCCATCATTGCAAGCCTTACTTTTTCTTCTTTTTTGCTCCTTTTAAAAGCTCTACATGCAGTTTTCTAGTCTAGGTTGCTAATTGACAGTAAAAAGAAATTGGTGTGTTACTAGCTTTTTGATAGGAATCATAAAATGAAATTATAGAAAAATGAAATTATAGAAAAATAAGAATGGGACAGGTAGAAATACAAAGCAGACACTTATTTTACATACCAACATGCTTGTTCTGTTGCTGGGGAGTATGCTGGCAGTGAAGTAGAAATACCCTTTGTGACAGTACTTGTATTTAATGTGGGTTCCCAGTGTTTTTGCAGAGGCATCCCCCTCACACACTGACACTGCTGTCATAGCTGTTGTTCACTTCTGAAACCGATCTGTGGGCTTCACCCTGTAGATAATGCACTCAACCCAATAAAGCCTTAGAAAATTAGCAAAGGCAGTATGCAAACAGAAAGAAAAAGAATAAATCCATTTTAATTAAAATCTACTCCTTTAACAGGCAGAAATTATTTGGTCTCATAAAAAGATTTGACTCAATCAAATAAAGTGCAAGGGTCAAAAAATGACTTACGGAAGTACTACAGTCTCATTCCAGTTATTGTTCCTATTACTGATAACATGAGTAACTACATAGGCCAAGCTAAGTAAATACAATCTTTGTAAGATATTAACTTCAGTGTTAATGTAGCGGAGCATAAATCATTTGTTTCAATTATATTTCTAGTTTTTAGATTTTACAGCTGTCACATAATAAAATTAAGCCACGGCACCATTTGTTCAGGAAGACTGGTGTGAATATTGCCTTCCTTGCTTTAAATTAATATATACGGAATGAATGGCAACATTATTAATTAATTTACAGTATTTTTCTGTATATAAAGTATATAAATGATAAATAAATAAGATTCAGGCTGCATATTAAAAGCATGTTCACATAATGGACAAAGATTGTACTAAAATGGTCTAGATTAGGACTAGAATGGTTGTGCTAGAATGCAGTACTAGAACCATCACCATTAAAGGAATTCAATAAGATGGCAGGTGCTGCTGTTTCCATACCCTCTGCTTCTTTTAACTGTTATTTAGTTCTGCTTTTTCGCAGGTCTTTCAACTGAATATTGAAAAACTGCACTCCTTACCGTGGCATCAGTTGCTGTAGCCATGTTTGCTAACTTCTAAATGCTGGGATGTGAGCCATCAGCTTATTTGGAGAATTACTGCCTGCAGAGTCATGTGCTGTAATGGGTTGGGCACCCTAATAAAGGAGTTAACTTATTTGAATCTGCTTGGCTGATTATATAGCACCGGTATACTGATGAGCTTGAGAATTTAAGGCTGAACTGAAGCAGAAAAACAGATAGAGGGGGAAAAAATAAGGGAGGGTTTGTGGAAGGATCTGCTGGAGAAATACAAAGAAAGCAATTAGAAAAAAGGTTGTTAAAGGAATAAGTCAGAGATAGCGTGCGTGTATCAGTGAGGATAAGGATAGCCTTTGGGCTTGTCTATCTGAATGTTCTAAGTTATCTCAGTACATCCGAAGTTCAGGGTGGGTACATTAAAAACTACTGTTTGTTGAATCCTGCTCATGTAAATTAATTTCTGCTCAATACTTATCTAAATGTGACTTACGAGCAAGTGTGTTAGCTATAAAAAAATGCAATAAGATGCAATTTTATTACCATATACTGAAAAAACAATTAGTTCAGTATAAGAAACTCCATTAACTGTTAATTAGCAATGAGGTGAGATACTCCCTATTAATTGCTACATTAAAAAATAGAATATTATAGAGATGAACTCAAACTTTCTCTGTTGGTTATGCTGTTCGTGCAGTTAATGTTTGAGTAATGCTCACATTTGCTTGTTATCTCAGTAAAGAAATAAGTCACCAGTGTTAGTGAGTCAGCACAGCACATAAACCAGTTTTTGCTAAGTCAAACAAAAAGTATTGCATTGTTGCAATAAAAAAGTTGAAAAAAAATCTTATCTGGTTTCACACCTAAAACTGTTCTTTTTAGGGATGCTTTCTGTTTTTAGTAATTGCCAGTGGCATTTAGATTTGTACCTAATTTTATTTGCTTTTTCTTGTTGTTCTCTGGAGCTTGCAACTGATATTTTTAACATGTCTATCTGTCTGTGCTATCCACATATTGCTCTGTTTTCACAAGCAAAATAGTTCTACAGCATTCATTTCTAAGTGACACCGATTACTTTATGTTAACAGAGTGAAATTTTGCTTCTAGTGATGACCCGCAGAAGCAAATCTAAATGTTTTATTTTTTTTTAATATATATATCAAATTGAGAGCCTCATAAATTACAGTGCAGAAGAGTCAAATGTCAAAACTTGTTTTTGTTCTCATATTAAATTCAGTTATACACATGCTGAGGACACGGTCATAATTTCTTTCAGAAAGGCATTTTTGTGCAAGAATGTGATGATAAAGAATTGCTATGTGTTCCACTCCAAAGGAAAGACATGTCCAATGTAAAATCTGAACGAATAGAAAATGTTTTGGAATGGGAGCAGGGCTTCTCTTTAAGCAGTTCAAACAAGTGCAACTCCGAAATCTGAAAGAAAAGCCTTGCCAAAATAGAACCCAAGGCCTGTAAATAATTTTTGTCGGTGAAATTCTGCACTCTGTATAAAGCAAGAACAGAATTAGCAAGCAAACTCAGAAGTTATCCCTAGGAATATGCCATCCTCCTCTGCCAAACACCTGCCTTTAAATGGGAAAGGGATCCTGCTCCTGGCAGTCCCAGAGGTACAAACCAGTGCAACCAGCACACAGGAGCTGCACAGGAGGGATCAGCTCTGTTCTGGTTGTTTTTTGATAAGATTTTTGGTCCCATCCATCTACATGATGCATCCCAAGCGTGGGCTGTGAGCCTGGTCCCAACCCAGGACCACAGGCTCTTCGCAGCAAATATGCTGGGAGAAGACAAAGATTTCTTCAGTACAAAGAAAGACACAATATTATAGCACTGTATCCTTTAATCTAAGTGACCAGTTTGGTTGTTTTACGTGCTTTTTCCAACATTGTATTGATTTTATATTTATATATATTGAATTTTATGTGCTTGTATGCGTATTAAATGTTTTTTACTTTCTTTTAAAACAGTGAATTAAATGGGAGACAGAAGAGTTTTCTTGCAGGAAAATTCTGTTTTTCAAAGCAGGCTGAGCAGGTTGGGATTTTCCCAACGTTTTATTTAGTGACACTAACAAAAGTGTCATGTCAAAATGAATATTTACTTTTGTCAGTAAAAAAATTTAATTCTGTAATAATTGAAGTCTCAAGGAAGAAAGAGTGTCAAGAGGACAATTAAAATCAAAATATTTTGTTTTCATTCAGAATCTGAACCTAAAAAACTAGTTGAAATATTGAAATGCTCATCTGTTTGATCTTGTTTCCTTTTCCTTATTAGCAGCAATTAAGAAGCCTTTCTGATTCTAAACCTTTTCTAGGAAACCTATGGATATCTTAGTTTCTGGATAGCTGTATTTCAAGCAAAGTTTCCAGTTGACTCAGTCAGCCTCCCCAAGAGGGGCCTGACTATTTTTAATAAGATAACTGAACAGCCAACAACTGAACAGCAGTAATATTTCAAACCTGATATTTAACATTGTTCCAGTTTCCTATCTATCTCCAGTGTAAATTTTTGATTCAGCTTGTTTGGATGTCTTTATCACCCTCATTGCACTACATTAACCATGTGCTTTCCATAAGGCACCATGACTGGTAACTGCTGTTCATCCTCAACCTTTTCCTGAGGTGAATGGTGCACACCATTGGCTGTGCAGAGTTGGAGTAGGGCTGTCTGTTTGTTATCTCTCTAGATGTGTTGTTAAAACATTTTTCTTTAGAGAACTTGTATTAGGGAAGTGATTCTAGGTTGTTTTTTGATAAGATTTTTGGTCCCATCTCTTGGGTTGTATTAAGCAGAGGAGACTAAAACTTGGGAATTGCAAGAAATATTTCTGAATTGAAGTCCCAAAGATTTGATTTTCATTTGTTTCCAAATATACCTGTATTTATATCTGTGGCCATATCAGAAAATGCACATCCTACATGCAAGATATTAAAAGGCATCGCTTTCCAATCTACATCAGTGCTAGTTATCCATTAGCATTGATAAGATTGAATATAAAACTGTTTTTTGCAGTGTGCTGAAAAAAGATTTTGCAGGCACTTAATCTAATCATTTTCATGAAGACTCACTCATTATTTTATCAAAAGCCGGATGTTTTATAGTGCGTTTCATCAAGAAATCTGTATACTACAAAAAACTAAAAGCTTTTTTTTTTTCTTTTTTAAGAAAAAATAGCAAATAGTGAAATGCTAACCTGATCATTTATTAGGGGGAAAACAAACAAACAAACAAACAAACAAACAAACCAGAAGAGTGAAGTAAAACTTTTTTTTCCCCAACCTAACTCATCTAGCTATGTAGTTACATAGTCTGTATTTTTAACAGTTTTCTTTGCATTTCTAAATCAGATGACTCTGTACCTACTAGCATGAGTGGGAAGGCCGTGTTTATTTTTCCATGACCAAGCTATTTATTTGTTTGGCATATCTTTTCTGAGCAAAGACATTCTGCTTAAAAGCCACAACTAGAATGAAATTAGGACTTGGTAGCAGCAGGTTGTGTTTAGGTTCCTCTTTTTGCTTTGTTGTTGCACAGATGTCTAGAACTTGATTTTTCTCACCATCTTGGAGACTTAGGACATTTTGCAGCAAAGCAAACTCTGCAGGTATTTGAACATTTGCATAATGCAGGTTTACAGATAGCCGTGTGCTTGTTCATATGTGTTTGCTTATATGTGCAAATTATGTATGTAAAAAATGGTACTGGGGTTAGTAAGTACACATGTTGGCTTTCATGTTTTTGTAACACTGAAATGATTGGATAGAAATAGATGGGGTAGGAAAAAAGCCAAATAAGATGTATATGATCGAGCTCCTAATTTCAGTGGTATGGAGAAGGCATGAAGTTGCTGGAATTGGCCAGTGATGAATCCTCTTGTGCTGGCAAAGGACAGTGGAGATAACATATCTGCTTCCTGCAGCCTCTGCTCACAGCCCCAGCAGCTTTCCTCTGATAGACTGATAGGCAAGCAATGTCTTTTTACAGTCTCTGGGCAGTATGACATCTGCCAACCTCAAGCTCCCTGTTCCTCCAGTATAGCTCACTGGATAAGTAAGCCTTTCAGGTACCTTCATATGCTTCCACTGAAGGATGAAAATTTAGTGTTCAACTGAATTAAATAGAAGACAGTGAAGAAAGCTCTATTTGTGTGATTTAAAATGTTTTGTCTAATAAGAATTTCTGGAAATTATCTGGACTTGCATAACAAATGATGGGATGTGCTTAACGATTTGATCTTACACTGCACGTGCACCTCTTGCATTGAATACCTCTTTTTCTATACACTGTCATATCCATTAGCCCACCAAAACCGTATTTGCGACCATCTCCAATTCTGTGAAAGCTTAAGGAAATATTTTGGAAGTTTATTTTATACCTTGCATGTTCCAGTCTCTGGATATCACTGTTTTCACAGAATCACAGAATGGCCAGGGTTGGAAGGGACCTCAAGGATCACAAATCTCCAACCCCCTGCCACATGCAGGGCTACTAACCTCCTCATTTAATACCAGCCCAGGCTGCCCAGGGCCCCATCCAACCTGGCCTTGAAGGCTTCCAGAGATGGGGCATCCACAGCCTCTCATGGCAGCTGTTCCAGCACCTCACCACTCTCTCTGTAAAGAATTTTGATCATTTAAATTGTGCTGGCAAATGAATATGAAGGGAGCATTATGATTTATATGCTCCTCCGAGTGCTTACAAAATAATTGTACGAAAATGATTTCATATAAAGGATCATCTACTCTTGCACTCACTATTGGGCAGGAGAGAGTCTCAGGAGCAATAAGTAAAATAACAGTTGACATAAACATCCATGTTGTAATTTTCTCAGAATTCCAGAGCCATCTGCAGTTACTGCTGTAGCAGTCTTGTGCTTTGATGGGCTGTTACCTCAAAAGGAAGTAGCACAAGCATTTTCCTCAGCTGAAGGCTTAAAAACTTTCTTCCCCATACTCAAAAATCAATCTGTGGCGTTTTAATGCAAACATACAATATTTGTCTTTATGCAGTTTGGGACAACCTATCATTTTGTGCTTTCTTGCTCTCTGCTAAGCCTAATAGAGGGAAACATGCATGTTGAAGTCAGTGAAGTCAAAACAGGCACAGCACCCAATTACTTTCTGCCTGTGCCTCCTTGTTTTGCATGTGGTCTGTCGGAGCACTTTCTACACTGAAACTTTGCAGCCATTAGAATTAGGCTGAAATAGCAGGGCTCCAGCTTGGCGCCAGCTTTTACTGTGCTGCTGCATCTCGGATGGCTGCCTGCGCTCTTCTGTCTGAGAAAATCATAAATAATTTATACAAAAGTAAATAGATGATGATGTTTTGACATATAGGTTCTGCAGTAAATTTGATTTTCAAGGTGCTTTCTGGAAAAATCTGTATAAATTGATTTGAATTCACAGATAAAATTATGTGCAGTAAGATTTTCAGAGTGGTTCCTTTAGAAAACAGTACTGGGTAGGCTAAAATGGGAAATGGTAGAAAGGTACTTCAGAGCTTTTTGGTGAGAAAATTTTCAGTTCTGCTGTGAGGAATAACTGTATGGAGCTGATTAAATTCTTCTTTCCTCCTTGAAAACAACATTATTTTAATGTTAAGTCCTTTGAAGGCGGTACCTCAGTCTGCTGTCTCTGGGATGGTTTAGAATAAGAAGTATTTATTGCTCTGATACCAGTTTGGTTAGAATCAGCCTTCAACTGTATCACTGTTTTTTGGCAGTATGTATGTTTGTGAACAGCTGTTTTCCAGGTTGAAGTACAGGAGGAGTACAATTTTATCAAAAATCTCTGGTGAACACCTTGAGAACTAAAAAGGTTTGCAGCCACTTCTGTCGAAGCAGACCCAGCATTAGTTTTACAAAAGCAAGGTCAAACATCCTGCTAGTTTTATGTTTTTGTAGCTCTCTTTTTTATGTTCTAATTAAAACGTTTAAAAATGAAATAAGTTTTGTTACTTGTATATCAATTCTCCTTCTCAGGAGATATTCAAGACTCACCTGGATGCCTACTTGCGTGACCTGTTTTGGCAGGGGGTTTGGACTGAATGATCTCTTCCAACACCTACAATTCTGTGATTTTGTGATATACTTTAACTATAATATATATATTATACGTGGCTGTCCACTCAGTGTGGCCCAGGCAAGCCAAGATGTTGGACACTCATGCTCTAAGGTCAAGCTCATTAACAGTGCCTACATGATTCAAGTCACTCTGAGATGTCCATATGCATCTCTTCTTCTCAGTTTGGCATTTGCACTAGCACTGTATATCATATGCAGTACCTGTGATGGCAAATGGCCAAACCAAAGTTGGTTGGGATAGTAAAACTTGATATTAGCTGAGCATTGGCTTGTGGCAATCAGCTGGAAGGGTAGCAAGTATTCAAGTAGCCTTTAGTCTGCGGTACGTAGTTTCCATTTTCACTTAGTTTAAATTACAGGCAGTGGATGAAACTTGGTTTTGCAGTTGTCTGTTAGAGAGCTAGTTTTTTTTTGTTGTTGTTTATTTGTTTTCTTGGGTTTAACCTTTGAAAGCAGAAAGTAAGAAATACTAGAAAAAATGTTCATTTGGGAGTATTGAATTTCTTAACGCCTGCAGACATTGTTGCATTTGTTTTTCTTGATCTTTACTTAGGGAATGAAATTAACATAGACAAACATGGTGTTTTCTTTTCTATTTGGCTGAAATCAGACAATGGCATTTTAATTATTTCCAAAAGGGGAAGAGACAATTTGGTTTGAATCGGAGTGTGTATTTATTGAAGATTTTGTCAAAGTTAATCTGAAAGGCACATTAAGAGGAGATTTGAATGAAAAAATAGAAGCAGTTGTTGAAGAGCTCTATCCATACTTAAGCACTTTGGAATTTTTCCAAACAAAAATGTTGTTTATAATACTTCATAAATTCATTGTTGTGTATTTTAAGAACGTTCATATTATTGACAGCAGGTTCTCTTACTTCCTGACCACCTGGATTTTTAGCTTTTTTTTTTTTTTTTTTTTAAAGGTTTAGTATTATTCTCATAAATGTCTTATTAAAAAGGAAAAATACTAAAAATGTTTACATTAGCAGTCATGTCCTTGCATGTGTTTTCCTTCCCAATTTCCAGATCGAATGTCTTGGTAATAGAACAAGTGCAAAGATACTCAGCTTCTTATACAGTAAGCAACCAGCTTTCAGTCCCTTTGACATTTGCTAACTTCTTAACAAAGCATCTGTCATCAGAAAGCAGCCATCCAGCCTGGTATTTAAGAGGGATTCCACATTCAGTACGTTATCACGAGGGGGAGCCATTGTCAATACCATAATCCGACACTCTGTGTGATTTTACAGAGCTACTTCAGAAATGCTAAGTTCTGTGCACCCACAGAGAAAATTACTGGGGAGGTAGTTCTGGAAATCTTAGAGAATAGGTAATGGGGTGAGGACATAACCCTTACCCAGTAATAAGAAAGAATAAAACTTCCAACAAAGTTGAAAAGTTTCCCAGCGTCGTCAGAACTACAGAAGTACTGCAGAGAGAAAATGCTCAGGGATGAAAGATGTTAACTCTTATATTCTTACTGTCTTACAGTGATACATTTTTATACTTACAGTGTGTATATTTTTTATACTACTTGCATACTTCTTCAAATACAGAATTTTGATAATCACAGACAGAAAGGGAAGTGGTCCCAACAGGAAATTAAAGAAAGAATGTTTCTTTCTCTGGGTTTATGGATAAGAATATTGTATTGATTTCTTAGTGTAATCGCAATATTTCTATGTCTATTACCATTAATATGTATTTATTATACTTCTCAGTATTTACAGGATTGTTTAAGCTAATGATAATCTTTGAGGAACTCTTCCTTATTATTAAAACATGTGGGATAATAATTTAAATCTTATCTATTTTGTTTCCAAGTCAAAAGTAACTTTCTCAGTAGCATTTGCTATTGGATAAAATCAAAATAACCATAATAACTGTTTTTTTTTCCATGTTGTTTCACACGTGCTGCTATAACAAATAAATGAATATAATGATTTTATATTTACAAACAGTATCCTGATTATTTAGCACTACCCATTCCTAGCAGAGAATGGAATATGCAATTTCATCACTTGGTTTAAAAAGCTGCGTCTTTAAATATTGTTTTACAGTAAAAGGGATGAACCAACTGTCACTTCAGAGCTGTTACTTGTCTTGTCTTATGATCCTCTTCAGCATTAGCCTTGTTGCTTTTAAAACTTCTTGCACTGTCTCCTGCAAAGTTGTATTTTTTGAGTCTGTCTTCTCCCCATCCACTTAGCTTCTTTATTCTCAGCCTGCTGTTAGTTTTAGCCCCTTATTAGGACTTTCCAGACGTAGCTATGGTTTGGCAGAAGGACTTTCACTTCTGTTCCTTTCAAGTGACCCACTGGTTTGCTTCTACCACTTCATTTTTGAAGGAAGAGTTTCTAAGTATAGCTTGAAGCTTGTTTCAAACTTTGTAGTTTAAAATGTAGTTTCAGTGTTGGTAGCGAAGTACTTTTGTTTTGGGAAGGAGATTTTTGAAAAACAAAAACCCAAGAAAGTATACTATGTCAATGCTCTTAAAGAAAACCAAGTTTTCTTCCAAATATTTTGGCTTCTGCAATGCTGTAAATAATGTTTCACAGCTGAATGTTTACATTAAACCATTCTCTATTACCTTTTCTAAACAACACAAGTGTTTCTGAGTTAGGAAGCAGAAAATAGGCCAGTTTAATATGGTTGAAGGGAAGAGCTCAAGATATGTGCCAGATCCATAGAGAGGCTGCTGTTCAAGGAATCTTGAAGGTCTACTGCCCTTGATAGCTTACCTGGAGGGTGTTTAGGACCAGATGTCTTTCCTAAGCTTTCTAAACCAGTCTGTTGACTTCAGAATCCCACCTCTTGAAAATAAGAGCTCTAAGCAGACTGGTTGACAGAATTTATGTCCTCTGAAAACCTGAAGAAAACAGTAATTCAAGTGGCTGGAGGGACAGCATCTCTTCTGTGTGAAAGATTATCGTGGATGCCACAGTACAGCATCATAGTAATTATGTGTAGACTTCAAAATATAAAAGTTAGGATCTATCTATTTACAACCTAAGAGTCTTAATTTCTCCTTTTGTCTCCATGCCTAGAATTTGACCGTCTTAGCAAAGTAATTGTGATCATAAGAGAAATCAAATTTAGCCATCTCCACAGTTTTTCTTATGATGTCCATGTGGCCAGAAATTTTTAAGACAACAGTTTCCGTGGTGACTCAGGAGAACTCAGCTTTCTGGGCAAGAAATTGCAGCTGGCAAATCGTTAGGAAAACACCATCATTCTCTTGTGCTACTTGTGGAAATGAAATGTGAGGTGTGTCCATTGAGTCAAGAATGTACAGCGTACATATGCCTATATTTATGCCTAGCTATGCCTAACTTCTGCTACATATTCCAACAGATTTTTATGTTTTCTGTTAAAGATCCATCTAGCAAGGTCACTCATCTTCCACTCAGATAGACTTCCACCTCCCCAACCCCCTTTAATGTAAAATCCCTTTTCAAGTGTTCCATCTAATCCAGAGAAGGTAACTTTCAAACTAGAAGAGTATCCTCTGAGACAGGTTGTGTGTGAACTGACTTTTCATGTAGGACAAAGCCTGAGAAGCATGGTTGAGCATTTAAGTAGGTTTGAATTGAGCTCCTTAGATTATTTCGTTTTCTAGTAGTTACCCTTATTTTCCTGTTGTTAAGGAGATTTTCTAGGAGTACAAGCAAAGCCTTTGCACTTGAAAATCATAGTGAAAGCCTTCGTAAGAGATGAAGAGCTTTCATTGTATGGTGATTACCTTTATGTCAGTAGGTAGTTAGTGATTTTTATTTTTAAAACTAAAATGAGATCAGGCATCTGTGCTGCACGGGAGCAAGCTGAAAAAGCAGATATAATATCAAGCAGATCAGCTCATTGGCTTGCATAAACTAACTCTCCTTCATCCTGTTTATGTCTTTTATTCTTTTAATGTACAAAATTTTAGGTAACTTCTGGATTCTACTCAGAAATCAATGTGGAGAAAGAGAATATAGTTGTGGAGGAGCCATAGGAATACCACATTGCTCCATTAATATTCTGCAAGGCGTTTTGCGTGTCTTGCATTTTCTCACAACTTCTGGGAAATAGGAGCCCCAGAAAATATTAAAATATGCACGTGTCTTCCATAATTTCTCAATTTTTAATAATTTCTTCCAATTCTTAGAAGTGTCTCATTTATACTTGAAACTGTCAGTCCTGAGCACCAGTTTGAGAGCTGGGATTATGATCTGTGACACTTCAGCCTTGTCCACAAGGGTCCATTTACATCTGAAATTTACTAACTTGGAGGAGTGATACATCAAAGAGAAGAGAAGGCTAATGTTTTACGTATTAAACCTGTTTCAAGTTTGTATTTCACCCAAGTTCAATAAATATTCTTTGGAATCATTTTCTGTAGATCGCATACTGGGATGCAGTAAAACTCTGACAGTTGAGCTGTTTATGAGCTAGTAAATCAAACGAGGCCTGAGCTGATAAAAGTTGAACATATGCAATTAACCCATTATGGTATGATACATTTGAGGTTCAAAGCATGTTGTCTGGATCTTTCATCAGCAACTGTGTTTTATAAAATGACTTTTAAAAAAGGATCACTTTCTGAGGAACAGAATTTATACCTGGAGGGATATAAAAAAAACTGTACAAGCCAATTTTCTTGGTTATTTCTCAGACCTGATAATAGAATCTGGATGAAAATCTCTCTTTTGTTTTTAATTCTCAATAAATAGAAGTATTTCGTGGCTGAAAGTACTTTCAGGTGTTTTTCTATATGCCAAAAGAAGATGTGCTTGACCTCAACTGAATTAGAGATTTATGAAAGATTATTTTGTAATTCTTTATGATGTTGACTGTAAGTAGGAATAATCTGTAAGTGAAGGCAATGAAAAAGGTGTTGCGAACTGCAGCGCTGTGAAATCTTTATCACTTGGCAGTGCATCTTTGATATCATAGAATCTAGAGTTGGAAAGGATCTCTGAGGGCCATCTAGACCAACTCCCTTGCAATGAACAGGAACACCACAGCTAGAAAGTCATCACTGATCTAACCTTGTTTCTGTCTCAGACAAGGAACAAGAGTGCTAAGAACTGGAAAGCACTGTAGGTATGAAGTAGAGGAGGAAGTAGACACAAGTCAGCTAGCAGTGCTGCTGGAAACACAGCAGACAGGGAGGGTCAGAAGTAAGAAATACTATTGTTGGGAGGCTTTAGTGCTTCAGCAGTGCTCTGCAACATCAGATTTTTCATCAGTTGTGGAAGAAAGCATTGGAGATCTAACTTTCGTCAATACTACATACAGAATCACTCAATCTTGGCATTGTATTCTTTACTGGAAGAAAAAAGTAAAGTATTATGACCCCCCTTTATCTCTCTTGAATATCAATACATCATCTATTTTTCAAATGAAGTAGAAGAAAAGATAGTATCTAGTTGTGAGATGCTTGGATATTTCACTCCATTAAAAAAAATAACACAACAAAACTATTGGTCTGGAGTGAGAGTTCACATGAGAAACCTGAAGTATAGTGTACCAGGCAGCATGTGCTGGGAAATATAGAAGAATCACAAAATCATCTGGGTTGCAGAAGACCTTCAAGATCACCAGATTCATTGATGGTTGGACCTACTGAATCCCATCAACTTGTCCCTTAGTGCCACATCCACATGTTTCTTTAAATACCTCCAGAGATGAGGACTTCACCACTTTCCTGGTCAGCCAGTTTCAATAGTTTACCACACTCTCCATAAAGAAATTCTTGCTAGTACACAACCTAATCCTCCCCTGGCACAACTTGAGACCATTTACTCCCTTTTGATCACTTTTCACCTGAGAAAAGCCCAACATCCTCCTCACTACAGCCTCCTTTCAGGTACTTACAGAGAGCAATAAGGTCTCTCCCTCAGCCTCCTCTTCTCCGGAGTTCAGTCACCTTTTATATAAATGATGTAAAAATGGTGCTTTTGATTTTGAATGCTTTACTGTAATGTCAGGTTAAAAACGAGCAAAAGAAAGAAAAAAGAAAATGTTCCACTAAAAAAAATATATATATTTTCTTATGTCTCACATAAGGTATCTGAGGAAATGATTTTCTCACCTAGACGTACTTAAACGTTACCCTGACACTTCTGAATTGATGGAATTGGTGCAAAAATCATCAGTAGTGGAGCATGCTTGCAGCTGATCCATCACTGATGCTACTGAGGAGATACTGTGAGGCATTTTATTTCTATGTGAAGAAAATGATAGGATGTTAATATGGGTAAAATTGACAATATAAAATGAAATAAATAGCATTTTTTTTTCCATATACAATAGATAATCTAGTTTTAAAATGTTAATAACAAAGCAACTTCATTTTTCTTTTCACACTTTCACACGACAACAAACTGAGAGCATTGGCTTCATTGTTAAATATTCATTCTAAGGCAAAGAAATTTAGTGATACAGTTTTTGTTACTACTTGTGGGAAGTGATGTAGCTAGCCCCTGGTTGGGTGTTATGATGAGTTTACTTCTGTATTTCCAAAATTATCATGCGTAGTAAAGAAAGGCTTAAGACTTGAATTAGTTGAATTTAGAATAGCAATGCTTTCATTCAGAGATAAAAACCATTTGGTAGGAAAAAAAAAGAAAGTTTTGACATTCTCAAAGAGATACTGAAAACAAGTAAATACTACATTATATGCCACTTTAGCCAGACTTCTTGAGTATGACTTTACATTTCCTACTTGTTTTCTACAAAATATGTACCACCTCCCTACTAGTTTTCATAAGGTACGAGTATTTGGATGTAAAATCTGATTTTTTTGTGTGGTATCTTGAGGTAGAATTGCAAATTAACATACAGGTAATTTGCATACAATAACATACAATTTGTGAATTGTCCCGACTAGCAAATTTCTTTGCAATTGTCTAGAGCACAGACATATGTGGAATAGGCAACTATGGTTAAATGGTTGACTATGGTTAAATCTGCTGTTCCTTTTACTTCTCCCCAAGTGTTGGACTTTTTAACTTGTATAACTATTGCACTGAGTGTTTACATGTTTGGAACAAAAACATTTCCTAGGGGTTTTTATGTTCAGGAGAGCACATGCTGGCTTTGATTGGTATTTCAACTCTCCTTACCTGGAAGGACCTGAGTGCCATAACCAATAAACTTGCTCTTCAGTGCTGTGCCTCTGCAAAAGGGACAGAGGCAAGCAGTGGCTGGAGTTCTCAGTCACAAAGTGGCTCTCAGTTTTCCTGAGAAAGTTTATCTCCTGCTTAGAACCAAGACTGGGATAAGGCTTTCCCCTCTTGTTCCAGGAAGTTTATGATTAAGGAATTAAGAACTGGAAGGAAGAAATATGAAGGAAGCGACCCTTCAGCCTCAAGGTGAACTTATTATATCTTATTATATCAAATATATCATATATATTTGGTCTGTGTCCTAGCCCATGTTATGAATGTGGAGAGCTGGTTGCCTCCTAGCTCTTTGAACTCTGATCTGAACCAAATAGGAGATGCCTGTTGCACTGGTCCCTAAGGTGCAGAGCAAAGCTCTTTGGTGGAGCTTGCTGTGGCTCTCTTTTGGCCATGTCTTCCAGCTTCCTTCCAGAGCATTGAGTTAGCTATTTACATTGAAGTTTTTCTTTGTGAGTGATTCAGGTACTGACACCTTTGGAGGTGTGGAGAGGTGAAGCACTTGGAGATACACAAATGAGACTTTGATGCTGCTTTTGCTTGGTGCTTAAAATCGCCAGTCTCAATAGAATCTGTAGCAAAAGGGAAAACAAAAGCCTTAAACTAAGAATTATAAATATATTTACTCATGTCTGTTTAGCATTTTTTTATGAGCTGTCCAGCCTTCTTTTTCAATGAATGCCATTTATAGTGATTTAGCACTGAAGTACACGAGGAGAGCTCATGCGATCTGTTCCATTGACTCGGCTCTGCTGGAGAAATGCACACTGAGAAATGTAATGAACAGGTTGAGCTGATAACTGCTAAGTTTCCTAAGCTATGATTATCAGCTTAGATAGAATCTGACTTCTTAGATTCACATAACATGACAGCATTTGCCAGAACGGAGGTCTATATTGTGTATCAATATTTTTCAGGAAGGATGCAGTCGTGCCATTTGTTGCAATAATGAAACCATAGTGTGTTATCTCACACACACAAAAAGAAAGAATAATGGTCAAGCTACTAATAGAAATATTTTGTATCTAGGCCTTTGTGGAGGAGTTTTGAGTGTGTGGGAGATGACAGAAACATAATACAGATGTTCAGCTGAAGGGCAATGACTGAAAGAAAGGAAGATCACAGAAATATAATACAAAGATTAATAGTAGTGTAAAGATGGAAAGGTCTAACTATTGTTATTATAGTCAAACATAAAGCATTTTTCTTTCAGGTTTCTCCTTTTCTGAAAGCAGAGAGAGTAAGTCATTTCCTTGCCACTGCCACACTGGATAAAAAATTCCTTTTATCAACTTCAGATCCAACTGATATATCCCTTGCAAACTTACTCCTTGTTTGTGTTCTCAAATGACAACAGCACAGTGCACAAAATTATTTTCCAAAAGAATGACTTCTGGAGAGATCAAGTGGGAGATGCCTTTTGCAAGCTGAGATCAGTTCAGCTTTCTGTAAGCTAGGTCAAAATCAAGGGGTGTTCTTGTCTGACTAAAACAGAAGAAAAATATCATTGTGAAAAGGTCTCCTATTGAAAATTTATTGTTTTTCAAGTTATGAATTATTTAAAATTTAAATGTACTGACTTGATCAAGTTTAAATAGTACTTGTCAGGAAAAAGAAAAAAACATTTTGATTGCAAACCAGATCTCCTGTTTGACTTGTTCTGGGAGGTCTGTTATATTTGTTTACCTGAAGTGAGGGGGTAAATTGGATTTGCCCCAAAAGCTATAGATCATAACTCTTAAAAATATATTCACGTGTCTGGTCCTTGTAAGTTATGTTTTTCATATTCGTTTGGAAAATGTTCTTTGAATACATAAAAACCTTGTACATAAAGACCCAATAAAAAAGCCTGAAAAGCATTTCAGTATTCCTGTGTAAATCAAATAGTCATGGTATAGTAACTTAAATGTTGAGTTACATTTTTACTTTTTTTTTTTTTTTTTTTTTACATTTCCTCTTGCTTTTACTAAAATAGGTATTTTAAATTACCTACCTCTTTCCATCACACAGAGTCAGGAGAGTTCCCCTCTGATAACAATGAATTTAACTGAAGGAGTACAATTGCATTAGGCATAGATAATGTAAGATTTTAATTTCTTAAATTGTTTAAAAGACCAGTCATATTTGGTTTTATGGTCTGTACTTCTGCAGTTCTTTATCAATCACATGTTACTGTAACCTCACTGATCTGAATAATAACAACAGACAAAAGGGGGGTTTTAATTGCAGCTGAGTCTCTGAACTTTCTGACTGGGGAACTAAAGTAAAAATTCTTAGCATCACTATATTAAGTTGTATTTTCATTTTAGATTCCAAGAGGACAATTTTCATTGGAGTAAAGAGAATGGTTGCTGCTCCAGGCCAGTACGTGGTAAGACCACAAAAAGTCCTTTTAAGCTATTTGTTGAAAAAAAAATAATATATATATATTTTATTATATAATGTTTATTTTTGTTATGTAATATATTCAGAGATTCCCAGGAGATTAGAATTTTATGAAGTAGTACCTAAGCTGATACACTAATTCCCAGGGACAGATACATACTACACTGAGCTTAGGTCTCAGGGATAAGACCAGCTGAATCTCACACCCCAGAGCAGGTGGGCCTTTGAGAGATGGTTTTAATTGTCTCCTCTGGCATTCACATACTAAAGTCAAAATTGTATATTCTTTTTTTTTCAACAAAAATCCAAAAAAAAAAAATTACTTGAATGTGTTACTGTGCTCACCAGTTGCAAGTGGACCAGGTGTATGAGATCTGCTCCAAAACTCGTGCCTCCTATTTTATTTTGTTGGCTCACAATGTCAGAGGCAGATGTTAGTGGTATGGCAGTACCACTGGCACCCACCAGTACTCCAGTACTTTTTGTTATTGTGGGACAGATGGCAGCAGAGGGGCGGTCTGACAAAACAGCATCTGACATAGAAGTGTGTTCGAAGCAGAAATGTGGAATTGAATTCCTCCGTGTGGAAACAGTTGCACCCATTGACATTCATTGACACTTGTTGAATGTTGATGGAGACCAAAGAGTGAATATGGGCACAGTGGGGCAGTGGATGATGTGTATAAGCAGTGGCAAATAGTGACAGTGGGTCACTAGTGCAGATTTTGATGAGGATGGCATACAGGCTCTTGCTCATCACTGGAGAAAATGCATAGGTATAATGGTGGTGACTGCATTGAAAAGGAGTGTTTTGTAGCTGAGAACTTGGTCTATCAAATGGCGTTATTGTGCTCCTTGTACCTATTGTCATTTCCATTGAAATAAATAAGAAGCATCACTTTTGGAGCAGCCTACATAGTATGTTTGAAGGCATCCAAATTGTGTCATGGGGTCATTTCAGCTCCCATTTATTAAAATAAATTTAAACAATCACAGCATTTCTTTCATTTGATTCTCCCAAAATCACGACTAATTGCAAAAGTCAGAACACTGGCTTTTATTTCAGGGAGCATGCTCAAATGCTTTCAGTTTCTAAAGCATTGTTTCAAAAACAAATGATTAAAAAAAAAAAAAAAGGAATGAAGATCTACTGTTTAAGAGAGTAAGTAAGGGAGGCTGAGATTCCTATTTATTAAGTCCTTCTGTCTTGATCAGCCTAGATCTTCAATCTGGCAGCTTTTCAATGGCTTCACAAGCTGCACAGGTCCTTTCACAGCTCTCTTTAGGTCCTACAGAAGTCTCCTTTTCCCTAAGACCAACTCTTGAGTCTTCTCCACGTTGTTCTGAGGGTCTTTTTACTTCCAGGACTATCCTAGGCTCCACTCTTGTTGCAGATGTCCATTCTTTTCTACTCCACTTACCAGAAGTGTCTCCAAGTTGCATGTAATTTTTGGTTGATTTTATTGTACTGTAATCCTATTAACATACAGAGTACAGAAATAAATTTCATTGTCGTATATCATGATTTATTCTGGAGATATTAATATAAGATTTGGAGAAGACATTTAGACTTCAGTTTTTCCCTGTGCTATAATTACCTGGAAGGGAAAGTAAGCAAATGGGGCTGGTTACATTCAAATGAGACAATCTCTTAGCCATAGTCTTAGGTCTGCAGGGAAGGACTGACGAGTATATTTCTTTACACAATTGAAAGTTGAAAAACTCTTCATAAAGAAAAAAATGCTTTGCTGATAACTGACAAAAAGCTTTTGACAGTCAAATATAGAACGTAGCCCTAACTCCTTCCAACCATTTAAGGAAGAGCAAATAGTAGACTCTGTGTAAAAAAGAAACTTTTGGTATTATACTCTCTTTCTGCTTACTGTAAGGAGGGAGGGTTTAATTTTCTTCTCAGATCTGCCTCTGAAGTGTTTAGATAATGACTGTGGCATGAAATAGGTCAACTTTGGTGTTATTTCTAACTCTAATACATATGGATGCTTATTGTTACCATGGAAGCAGACAAAACCACTGGCTGAGAATATCAACAGTTGCCAATGCACTACTGGCACCACAACGATATGTTATCATGCAACTGAACAACAATACTGGAAGATTCACAATAGATGGTATCAGATTTACTCTCTCAGGTATGGCCGCTGTTACAGGTTTACAAGCAGTTCCATTATGGAAAGGATAATTTCAGGAGCCATCGTGGATCATTTAAAGGTCAACCAGGGGATCAGGCCCAGTCAGCATGGGTTCATGAATGGTAGATCCTATCTGACACACCTGATTTCATTCTATGACAAGGTGACCCACAAGTGGTTAAGGTAAGGCTGTCGATGTGGTCTATTGGACTTCAGAAAAGCCTTTGACTCTGTCCTCCACAACATTCTCGTGGCTGCCCACGGTTTGGATGGGTGTATGCTCTGCTGGGTGAAGCATTGGCTGGATGGCTGGGCCCAAAGAGTTGTGGACAGTGGAGGTAAATCCAATTGCTGGCCAGTCACAAGTGGTGTCCCCCAGGGCTTGGTGCTGGGGCCACTTCTATTTATCATCTGAATTAATGACCTTGATGTGGGGACCATCAGTACCACAGTAAGTTCACAGACAACACCAAGTTAGGGGGCAGTGTTGATCTGCCTGAGGGGAGAAAGGCACTACAGGGGGATCTGGATAGACCGGATCAGTGGGCCAAGGTAAACCAAATGAGTTTCAATAGGGCCAAGTTTCGGGTCATGTATTGTGGTCACAACAACCCCAGAAACCCTACAGGCTTGGGGAAGAGTGGCTGGAAAGCTGCCTGATAGAAAGGGACCTTGGTGTACTGATGGACATGGGCTGAACATTAGCCAGCAGTGTGCCCAGGTGGCCGCCAAGAAGGCCAATGGCATCCTGGCTTGGATCAGGAATGGAGTGGTGAGCAGGACCAGGGAAGTCATCCTGCCCCTGTACTCGGCACTGGTGAGGCCTCACCTCGAGTGCTGTGCTCAGTTTTGGGCACCTGAGTACAGAAAGGACATGGAGGTGCTGGAGCAGGGCCAAAGAAGGGCAACAAGGCTGGTGAAGGGCTTGGAGAATATGGCCTACGAGGAGAGACTGAAGGAACTGGGGCTGTTCGGTGTGGGGAAGAGGAGGCTGAGGGGAGACCTTATCGCTCTCTTCCAGTACCTGAAAAGTGCTTACAGTGAGAGCGGGGTTGGTCTCTTCTCGCTGGTGGCAGGTGACAGAACGAGGGGAAATGGCCTCAAGTTGTGCCAGGGGAGATTTAAGTTGGATATGAGGAAACACTTCTTTGCAGAAAGGGTTGTTAAGCACTGCAATAGGCTCCCCAGGGAGGTGGTTGAGTCACCATCCCTGGATGTGTTTAAAACCCGTTTGGACGTGGTGCTCAGGGACATGATTTAGCGGAGGGTTGTTAGAGTTAGGGTAGGATGGTTAGGTTGTGGTTGGACTACATGATCTTTAAGGTCCTTTCCAACCTGAGCAATTCTACGATTCTATGATTCTATTATTCCAAAATTCAGATTTTCTTCTGTAAAGTATGTTATGGTCACTTGCTTGAAAGGAAATACACTTCTGTCCTCCACAGCAACTCCTTAATTCCTACTGCGATCTTGTTGAATACAATCTGAAGTCAGAATAAAGGAACAGTGGATCTGTTGCTGTTGTTCCATTTAAATACCACCACTATCTTTCTTGGGCTACAGAAAAAAAAACAAAAAAACACAGCTTGCACTTTTGTCAGGATTGAAGTGCTAGACAAACAGATGTGTAGGATGTCAAGTTTGTGATGTGATGATAGCGGTGTGTGTGTGTGCATGTATATTTCTATATGCATCATAACAAAATAGTTTTGAGTATATTGCATGTATGTACAGGCAAAAAGGATGCAAGCCAAGCAGACACCAGGTTAAGACAATGCTTAGTCTTGAGAGACGAAGATATTTAGTTAGGATTAGTGATGGTTTTCGGGACCACTTGCTGTTCTGACCTGGTTCAGCAGTGTTTTGATTGGAATACACACATAGGCTGGGAGCACAGCTAGATTCAAGGAAGGCACATCTGGATTTCTGTGGAAGTCCTGTGTGAAGATAGTGACAGGGCATCATTACAGTGTGCCATACCTTAGGTTTTAGTAATGCTTTTCTGTCTCGAGTGTTTAATTCAAAAATATCATTTGAAAAATCTCCACAAAAAACAACAATGGGAATAGAAAACTGAACAAAACAAGAGAATGGAAGTTTGAGATGAAGAAAGAACCTTATTCTTCTTAGTTATCTTGTCAATTCTTGTTTGTAAGATAATGAAGAACTTTTAACCAAAGACTTCAAGTTCTTTTTTTCTCTTCTGAAGATTTAAAATATCAAGAAAAATCAGAAACTGGTAAGATCCCATAAGATTCCTTCTGACACATTGTTATGGAGAAGAATTGCTAATTTAAAATATTTATTTTGGCTCTGACAGCACAATTTTTACTCCACATGTAATCTATAGTTATTTTTGGATGGTCCCTCACACAACATCAAATAATGTTCACAGAAGCAGGTACCTTCTATCAATGGCAGCCTTTGAAACAGGAATTCAGTGCTTGGAGAGCTTGGTATGGCATGGCAGGCTACACGATAACAGAGCAGAGTCAAATGAGATTTCCCCCCTAGCTGCAGAACAAATCTGTAAGTTATACTCTAACAGATACGAATTGGTTGGTGTTAAACTAGCCAGTGGATACTTCCTTAACTCTTATGTTTCTCATTAGGCTAGATTTTATTAATGGTGTCTTAGTGTGTGAGGGAGAGTCTTCTATCTGGGATCACTTTTACCTGATGTTAATTATGTATGGAGTGTAAATGGCACATCAGTGACATCCAGTGGCAGTACGTATTTTTCACAATACACCCTGAGGGGTGAATCTCATCCATTTCCCTCCATTTTCTTATGAGAGAATCTGGGGAAAGCAATACATGCACACTGGGTTCCCTGTCCATGTGCCTGTAAAACCCCCTGGGAGTGTGGTACAGTAGGGAGAGGGATCTCACATTTCTCTATAAGAAATAGAGAAAAAGCCTCATGAGAGGTTTGCAACTCTGACAGCATCATGGATAGAACGGAACGAGCAGCATCAGTCAGCTGCTGTGCAGGAAGAGGGCACTGAACTTTTTTTTAAGCCATTCCAATGGGTGTTGTGAAGTCATGGCCGTCTCTGCCTACTGGATAAAACCAAAATGACTTTAAGTTCTTCATGAGAAGGACTGGGAGATCATACGTACCATATTTCATTGCACTTTCTATATTTCGATATAAAAAAATCTTTATGGTGTGTGTAACAATTACATCATGAAAAATATCAGTGCAAACAGTATAGGAATATTCTCTCTTTTTTTCTCCAAAATGAAATTTCAGTGAAAGTACAATCCAGCCACGTCAGCAGTGTCTGCTGGCTTGAACAATAGGTGGACAACCAGTCATTACTGGATCATTTGGCAAAAAGTAAAGAATGAGCAAGATTTAGTCTCAATAATCTGCAACTACTAGCTCAAAGAATAAGCCATCTCTATGTATACAATAATCTTGTGCCATCCTATATGATATTTTCAAAATTATTTGAGCAGAAGAATTTACCAGAGCATTACTGTCAAGCAAGAGAGACACATTTTACAGGAGCACGAGAAGTGATGAACTATACCAGAGCTAAGAAGTTATTTAACAATATCTGTGGCAGAATTTTTTTTTTCCTTAACAGAAACATTTCTTAAATTGACAATCTAGACCTGAATGTAGAGTCTAATAGTTCATAATTTCAATGTGTAAAAATAATGTTCTATTATTTTTAATATGTAACATTTTAATAGCTTCATTTGTCAGTCAGCGAGGGCTGTTTTAAATGCTTGATATGGCTGTATTTCTATCAGACTTCATTGTGATACAGCAAGATTTTTATTGTAGGCTCTTCTGAGTTCATGATTTCTTCTTGAGGGGAAATGAAGAGTAGAATAAACTAAGTTATCATACTTGAAACAGTCATTCATTTTAAATTGGCACTAATTGAAAGCAGTGGCAGGAAATATATTTAATGCAAATTATGCATTTGAATGTTTTATTGGAAAAGTTTTCTCTTGTATACTGTTCTTGTTCCACGTCGAGTTCATTCCAATCTTAGAAAGTAAACTGTGTGAAAAAATACTTAAGTATAGCAAAGTGTTGCATTGGAATGTTGACAAGTCAACATATTTCAAGAAAGCATAGATTTTGACAAAATTTTAAAGGAGATTAAACTAAGAGAAATTATTGTGTAGCGGAAATGCTAAGTCACAGCCTGAAACAGTGATAGAGCACCTGGAGGGAAGGCAGGGCCAACCCAGGGGAGCTCAGCTGCATGCAATGCATCTGAGTGACTGGAAGGTTGGAGCCAGGATCCACCCCTTCCCAGACCTCATTTAAGGGTTGGCAGTGGAGGTGAGGGGATCTTGCTGGAGATCTTTGCCTCCTTGAGGACTTCCAGAGGTCAGCAGTTATTCTTCCTTTGCATTTGGGTTTCTTTTCATTTACTGTGGCCCAGGATTGAGCTCCTCTGCTACTATCACTGTACTTTCTGTCACACTATAGCATTACATACTGTAATTTAGTGTTATTCAAGTGGGTTTTCGTTAATATATTTTCACTAGAGTAGGATTGTTTGATTTCTTTTAAATAGATTTGAACACTTTTGCTATTAAAAACCCAATGGTTTTAGAATTCCTAGGATTTCTTTCTTCAGAAACTTGTTCTAGGAAAAAAAGTGTAGTTCATAATTGGCAGGGGGAAAAAAATAAAGAATGTGTTAACTTGTGAAGCAAATCCTGTAAGTTTCAACAGATATTGTATGTGATTAAAACACAGACTCCTTGTTTTCACTGTTGTAAAAGATGCTGAGAGCCTATCTATGAACCAAGCTCTACTTCACTAGGTGGGCTCAAGGTAATACAAAGGATAGCTGCAAAGTGGAAGAGAAGATGAAAGAATGAGAACACAAAAAAGGGTAGGATATTTTTACAATATTTTGTCTGTTATCCCAGTCGATACCAGGAAGGAAACAAGCTCGTGAAAGTTAAGCAACTTTCTGATTTCTCAAGAGAATTCATGGTCAGATTTGTTCTGTTCTTGTACTATGAAGATGGATTCTCCTATCCTTCTCTGACAAATGACTATTTCTGCCTATTTATAGGGAAAGCAGGTGCAGTCAGAAGAAAAATTTCATGTCGTAGCTGCATTTGACAGGTGTTTTGTTTTACACAGATTTGTGTGGAGCAGCAAGGAAATAGTACCTGATACATCTGTATGGCCAGGAAGTCATAAGAGGATCCAGAGGAAAGAGAAAAGTAGGAAAAAAACCCCAAAACAGTCAATTCTGACAGATCCCTTTTTGTGGAGGCTTTTTACAAGGAGTGGGAAACTCAATTAAAATATTTGTGAATAGTCTATATCTATTTGCACTTATCTCCCTAGTGCAAAGGGCTACTTTTTTTTCTGGGTCTAGGGAGATTCTTCCAATGACTGATTCACAGATCTTACTACAAATGCTTAGCATCTGACATTTCTACTTCTCATAGACTGTCACTAGGGTTTCTCTACTTTTCTCCCTACGTTCTTCTGAATCAATCTATATCTCAAAAAAAAGAAATGTAATTTCAAAGGGCTCATTAGTACAATAACTTAGTTGCGAATACTCAAGATATAAAAATTCAACTTCTACAAATTGCCTCACTTTTTTTTTTTTTTTTTTTTTTTTTTTTTTTTTTGATCCTGATTTAACTTTTTAAAGCATTTTGTTTCTACTTGTGATCCTCTGGGCTTTCTGGCCTAAAAGATAAGGGCTATTGGTCATTTCTTAGTAAAAAGCAATAAACATCTTCACTCATGCAGCTAGCTGAATTCTAACATGAAAACAAGCTAACTCTTTTCAACTGCCCCCAACAAAGGTGTTTGGCTACACTGCTTCCAGAGCAAATGGGAACCTCTTTTAACTCCTCTTTACCATTTTTTTTGACTGCTTTTTTTTTTCCTGTTTTTCTTTTAGAACTGCATTTGGATTTACCTATTCTGTTTCTTCAGTAGTCAGAAAACACATGGTGCTTGGAGTGAGAGAAGGCTGTTTTGCTTTCTGAAGGAATTCTTTATGTAGGGTACTTGATACTTAATAGTACGGTGTCATATGATTTGGTTTTTGCATTGTCTGGATTTTCATATGATTTTTAGAGATAGAAAATACTTAATTTTTTTACAGCCTAAACTTGAAGTGTCATACAAACGTGTGATGGGAATACATTATCATGAGATCATTATCATTTATTAAAAAAATATAAAAGTCTTGATTTCAGAGAGACTGGACTGTTTCTGTTAATTTTGAATGATGCTAGATAAATTCTCCCCCTTGGTGTAAGGGAACATATCTATATAAATGATGAAATGCATCTGAAAAATAGAGGTCACAGAGAAGTGGAAGTCAAACCTATGCTGTTTAAGAGATCTCCTCATTTCTGTTTACTTATGGCTTGTTTCTTTCAAAGTCTTAAGTAAAGAATAGATTTGAGAACTAATTTGCATTTTTCTCCATCTAATTTTCATTTGTCTGTCCATGGTTGTGGTGAAAGGTCACTTCTTTTCCTGAATTTCTAAAACAAATGTTCCACTCTACTTCATAAGCCTGCAGTTTAACAGATTATTCTCCAATTTACTTCTTCTCTTGTAATGTTCAGGTTTTTGGAAATAAATTCTTAGTCTAAAAATGATCATTTTTACATATGCTTTAGAAGCATGTTTAAAATTACCTGTATCTTCATTGGTGGTGAACAGGCTCTTGTTCAAAAATGTAGGTGCTGAGAAGGGTCTAAGAAGAAGTTGTGATTTCTGTAGCACACCATGCTGTTTGGCAGCAGTGTAGAGAATGAGCAGATTTCTTTGCTTTTAAACCATTCCTTAAGATGTGCTGGAGGGAAGACCTTGTTGTTGCCCCAGAAGGGGGGGGGGAAAACAGACATAGGGAAAATACAAATGCAGGAGGGAACGGAAGGCTCAAGCTCACTGAAGTAAAAAACCAAAATGCAGTATGTAAATGGGTTAGTATAAAACAATTTCTATCAGTAGGCATTGCTAGGAAGGGAAGAACTGTTCTACAGAATGGGGTATTTAGCTTAGAAGGCAGGAATAGGAAGAGCTAAATTCAATGATTAAGAAATGGGAACAGTAGGATAAGAAATCAGCAGAAGGAAATTATGTTCAGAAAGACCAAAGTTAGTGTCATCAGAATATTGTTGCATTCAGTATTCGCATGGAGCACTTGAATGTAACATGAATTTCTAGACTCATCTTTCCTCTATTTAAAAAGAGTGCTATATGGAAAAGCAGTTTCTCATCTCACAGAATCACAGAATGGCCAGGGTTGGAAGGGACCTCAAGGATCATGAATCTCCAGCCCCCCTGGCACAGGCAGGGCCACCAACCTCCACATTTAATACCAGACCAGGCTGCCCAGGGCCCCATCCAACCTGGCCTTGAACACCTCCAGGGACGGGGCATCCACAGCTTCTCTGGGCAGCTGTTCCAGCACCTCACCACTCTCTCTGTAAAGAATTTCCCCCTGACATCCAACCTTAATCTTCCCTCCTTCAACTTAAAACCATTTCCCCTTGTCCTGCTGTTATCTACCCTTTCAAAGAGTTGATTCCCCTCCTGTTTTTTGTACTAATAATCAGAAGACAATAAGAGTGTGAGGAAAAAGTTTCTGATGCAGCAAGCCATATTCTTCCTTATTTGGGACAGTCAATATTCCTAGGGTAGTGCTTAAGTCGCTAATATTTATAACAATGTCCTAAATAGTTTGCTCTCTAGTAGTAGAATGAGATTGAAGGCGTAGATCTAAAATGTCTTGAGATGGCAATTTTGGTGAACCTAAGTTAGGTATCTTAAGAATAAGTCTCTGGGTCAAAAACCAAGTAGATGCTTTGAGACTTAACAACCTTGACTTGCTGACCTTGACCCATATGTTATCCATTTGAGTGCCTCTTCTTATTTACCTTAACTTCAGTAAAGCAGGCTTTGTAAAGGCACATCTGTTAGTTTCATGTTACAAGGTATGATGTGTGTAAGCTTCCTTGTAGTTAAGATGGTTCTTTGATGTGGGATATTAGAATTTAAGTTTAAAATAACTGTCAAACATTGAAAATTTTCTTCCTTGCTCACTGTGATACACCTTCTAGTCCCACCAAAGCAAGGCAAAATCCCATTGACTTCAATGGTATCAAGAGGAAGCCCTGTGTGTGTTATTAAAAAAAAAAAAAACAAAAAAACATTAGTAATATCTTACATTTATATGGTATCTTTCATTGCACAATTCCCACAGAGCTTTTCTGAACAAAACTGTTCTTTTTAAAAGGCATGAACAGAGCAACATGATGATATGTGACCTGCAGAGCTGGAAAGAATTAAACTCTGTGTGGCCATGCCAGTATAATAGTGCTCACAGCTAGCAATGTGCAGTAGATTCTGCTATTGCTACCCTAATAAAAAATGATGGTCATCTCCTTAAGGACTGTAGCATATTTGAAGGCATACATGAGCTTATGGTGAAGGTATTCAAAAGGGGGAAAAGTTCCTAATGCTCTACAGAATTACAAGGAATATCAGTGCAGTAACACTCATTGAGAGAGAGGTTTAATATCTTGTGTAGAAAATAAATTGAAAATAGTGAAAAATAACAGAAATATCTCCTAGAGAATATAAACTTCTTGAAGATTTTTTTTGATTGCAGTAGAGAAATGTGCATTTCTTAAAACTATTAGTATTTGTCATTTCTTCTTTGTTTTTATGTAAATCATCACACGCAAGCATGAAATACAGCTAGAAAAACAGTCCCTTTTAAGTATTATCTGCATGCAGAAGGTTAATTAATGATTACTTGATTACTAATACTGCTATCAGATCCATTGATAGACATTAAGTCTATCAGTGTCAAGTCAAGTGTTTCACAGGCTGTGTATTAAGTTGAAGTTAGTGTGTGTGCATCAAGTAAGAAGCAAAATGGAATGTAATTAGGCCAAGTGTTCATTTAGTAACTTCATTTGTTTGTATTACTCAGAAACATTATGCAAGGATAACATTCCTACAGCAAAATTAGGAGTTCTCTGCCTGTCTTCTCTGTTATGGAGCATCCTTACCAAATCTAATGTATCAGAAGAAGGTCTCTCTAGGGAGATCTCCTTGCTGCCTTCCGTACTTAAAGGGAGCTTATAAACAGTAGGGAGACTGACTTTTTACATGTGCAGATAGTGATAGGACAAGGGGAAATAGGTTTTAAGTAAAAGAGGAGTGCTTTAGATTAAACGTTATTGGGAAAGTTTTTACTCAGCAAGTGATGTGGGCCAGGAGCAGGCTGCCCAGAGATGCTGTGGATGCCCTGTCCCTGGAGGTGTTCAAGGCCAGGTTGGATGGGCAGCCTAATCTGATGTGTGGCAGCCCTGTCCATGGCAGGGATTAGAACTGGATGGGCTTTATGGTCCTTTCCAACTCAATCCATTCAATGAAAACAGGCATGGATGACTTCCTGTATTCATCTCTTGGACTGATCCATCTATGAGTCACTGTAATCCCATGTGTGATTATATCAGAACATAAAACTTGTTTTATTCCCTCAATATGGACTTTATTCAGGGGCTTGTAATTAATGTGAAATATCAGATATTCTGGATAGTGTTTCCTAAACAAAGGATCAGTTATTGATCTTTAAGAACGTAAGAAGCATAGTGTTGTAGAATATTCCTAGCTGGAAGGACCCTATAAGCATCACTGAGTCCAGATCCTGGCTCCACATAAGACTACCTAAAAGTTAAACTATAGAGAGCTTAAAAAAAGGTAATGTATTCATTGCCATATATAAGATTATCAATACTCCGAATGATCCAATGAATATATTTATGTTGTTAGTGAGGCTCAGAGAGATTTTTCTCTGTTGCTGCACATTCTCTTCAAGATCGAAGCCCTGAATTTCCTTTTTGAAACTTAGATAGCAAACAGCTTAAACACTTCATTGCAGGGATTCCGAATAATCTAACTATCATGTTATAATTCTGGAGTTTAACCTTGGATTCATAGAGCTGGCTGAATAAAGAAATTGTTTTGAATTTGAATCCTGTGACAGAAAAATGATGACAGTTATTCATTCAGTGTTCTTGCTGTGTTCCTCTCTGGCCTAAGTGAAATATCACCCTGCAAAAAAAGATCTGTAGTATTGACACATGGCCAATACTTTTGTCTTTCCATCCTCCAGTCTTACAATTCCTACATTAGTCCTATGCAAGCCCTGCTCCAGTCTAACTGTGGCCACTGAGACAGAACGGATCTTAACGTGCTTTGAAGGATAAGGGACAGCATTATATCAAAGAGCACCTATGTTACTCTTTGAGCAATTGTGAGCAGTGCTCACCATTATCTTCTGCAGGATTAGCTGAAGGAAGGAGCATGGACAGCTATGGGTATCTGGAGGTGCTTGATGTAAATTGCTTTCCAGACATGGAAACCAGTTAAAAGGAGATCTGGCCAATAACGGTGCCATCTTTTTTTCTTCATCTTTTTTCTTTGTGGTAGTGTTGTTAAGTATCAGTTAGTGACTGACGTGAAACATACTGCCCATAACTTGCCTTAAGGTCATCTAGATAATGCAATTAATAAAGTGCATTTCTAGATGCATTGTGGGATAATCCCTACCATGCAGAAGCCAGAACTACTAATAGTATAGTAGAACATCTGTTATATTTTTTCTTATAAAAAGCTGCCAGAAGTTTATCCCAAACCCAAATGTTGCTCTTGGCTCAAAATTGTCTCAGAGGGGCTTGGTTAAAATAGCAGAACTCTTAAATTATTCTAAAATTGATTTATACACAAATCTATGCAGCTGGGAACTTTGCAGGTCTCTACCCCATGACAAGAGTTGATTTGTGTGTAATTACTTCTCTAACTAGCTTTCTGAATGAATTGGGCTAATTTTTCCTCAGTCTGAAGTGGATGTTCATGAAAATACGTTCAACACAAGGGACAAATCCCATTCTTAAACTAAGAGTAGGAAAACAAATGATCTTCAGAAGCCACATGGTAGAAGAAGTCTTTTTTCTGAGCAGCCTGTTGATGATTTCTTGTAAAAGAATGTAATTGAAGTAGATGTTAAGTATACTGGACACACTGTAAATAAAGTTTTCTGTTATATTGACGTGTAGCTTAGGAAAGGTCATAATAAGGGAATACCTGGAAGGACTCGATACCTGTCAGAAGTCTGTACTTTGACTTGTATTTTTTTTTTAAAGCCTGAAGTCGAAATAGAGCTCAAGATGTCAAGAGACGATGCTGAATGTGTGTGGTTGTCACTCAGGAGGTGTTCTTCAGAATGGTAGTTTTCATATATCAATCTGATAACAACGTGATGCTGACTTTTAGAGTGACTTTTTGGACAGACTGACGTTTGCTGATGCAATCCAAATATCCTGAATGTTTCTAATACTTATTTCCCAGTCTTGTCTACTGATTCATGCTGTATGAGCAAGAGGGCTAGGAGAAACTAGTTCTTTACCAGCTACCACAGATGAAACAGCATGCTTCATTAATGTAAGTAAGCTTGTGTATAGGCTCATCGTGCTCTCTGAGTGTTGAGAATGGTACTTACTGGAATGGGAGCTGGGTAGAAAATACCCCTATGTTTTCATTGAATTGAAGCCTTTTTTAAAAAAAATTGACATTTGAAGAATACGAACTAGGGTTGTATTGACAAATTTATTTCTGGCTTGTCCTCACTAAGTTTCTTTTGATATTATTTTGTCGTGTATCTGTGTGGCCTTTGTATAAACATTGATTGAAACCACATCAAAGTAAAATGGCTGTCTAGTGCTTTTACTGTATTATTCTATCAAACTAAGTCTTGAGCCCTGAAGTTAAATCAGCAATATGCTTTCACCCTATTAAGAATAAACCAGGATGAAATTTTGCCATCATGTGTAACGCAAGCCTTATCTGTCATATTTAACATCTCATAAATTGCCTTTAAACTCCATAAAAATCCTCTTACAATGTAGCAGATGATTTGATTTCACAATGTGCTTAATCTTAAGTGTGCGCACAGATCAGTCCCTCCTCAGCAAAGCTCTTTTCTACATGCTTATGTAGCCAGAACACCTAAGAGTTCAGTGCATGAAGTTGAACACTCTAGTATTTTGTTCAGGAGCACACAGCTAGAAGAATAAAGGTCAAACCTGAGCATTCCTACTAAGGATATAAGGACAACAAATAAATGCTGTTGTTCAGTAAGACTGGCAAATGCAGTGCCTACAAATAGGTGCATAGAAGGGAATGCTCTGAAGAAAAATGGTGTGGAGAAAGACAAGAAGGGCACCGTGACTGTGCAGTTTTTATGACAATGGTTCATTTTCACATTTAACTTCCTAGTAAATGGACAATAAGAGGCCACTTAAAAACTATTACAATGCATTAAGCCAACTAAACCGTGCTGAAAGCCTCACAGTTTTGCATCTTAAAATGTAAACTGTAATGACAGAGCGATTAGATAATATAACCACTCCAGGCCCATCTTAGAACACGGATCAAAAGAGATGAGCTATTACAAATCCCATCAGCAACACCATGCTAAGTCGATTGCAGGGGGAAAATTTTAATTGAAAGCGAGGGCAATACACAGGCTGTATTGAAAAATGAATAAACTTATGTTTTGATCTGTCTAGTTGTAATCCATTGTTTTAACATCTCATAATTCTTCCGCAGGGGACATGGAGTGTTTTTATGCTGTCATCACTTCTAATAGATAAAGCTGTGGTCATTCATTTGGAAGGGTTTTATTCCTTTGTTTTGATCGTTGCTTTCCCCAGTAGCTTCCAAATCTGACATATGCTTTGAACATGCAGCTTTTTCTTGGTGAATTCTTGCTATGTGAAAATTACAAAATGTGAGTTCTAATTAGACAATACGTCTGGCTAACCTCAGAAAGTAGTAACAGAGCAAATGCGAAGTTGATTTGGTGACCAGAGTACAATCTATCTTGACTCTTTTCTTTCCTTTGAAATGTAGTGAACAGCCTGTTCTTGCTAGAGCTGAAATGTCTAAATCTTGGCACACTGCTAGGGAGAAAGAAATCAGTGTGCATTTACTAATAGCCCTCCTGTCAGCTGTCATGTGAAGTACCTTATGTCCACTCCGATACGAGTACATTGGTCAAGCCACATATGCAATAGCTAGACTAGGAAAAGGAGAATGAACAAACAATAAATTAAAGGAAAAGTAACAGGGAAGGTGCACACAAAATAGCAAAATATTAAGTCAAGTTTAAGATGGACTTACTGTTACCATTGTCTTTTTAGTAGCCCCCGTCTCACTCATCTCCTTTTTTTTTTTTTTTTGGCCTGCTTTCCCTTCAAGCTCCCCTTAATCCTTCATCCTTCTTGTTTCTTTTTTACCCTGATTGTTTTGTGCCTTTTTCCACTATCGTTTTTCAATTGTTCCTCCGTGTTTCCTCTCACTTTTCTCATTTCCCTTTCTCTGGACTCTTTTCACCCTCTTCCTCGCTGTTTTTTCTTCCTCCACTCTTTTATATTGGGTCTTACTTCTTTTCTGACTACTTCACCAAGCTTCTACCTCTTTTCCCATCTTCTACTTAGCTCCTTTATTCCTTTACCAGCCCATGTAGGTTGTTATTCTCTGTGATTTTCTGCCATGAGAGCTGCTTGTTCTCCTCCTCTTTGCTGCATCCCCTTTCTTCAGCAGAAAATGCCACTGAAATATGGGACGGTCTTTATCAGCACAGTAGTGTTGCAGATGTAATCTGTTTAAGTAGTCATTTCCATTTCAGCACATGCAGCTTTTTACTACTAATTCCTTTGAAGTGTGAAATCTATTACTCTTGTAAAATGCTAGAGTATTTCATTGCAGGGGGGGAAAGGACTCTGTAGAGGAATTTTAACTTGCTAAATCAAAATCACAGCGTCAGACATACATAAATAATTATTTATACTAATTGTCACTCTACGTTATCTAGGAAATAATTCTTAAACAATTGTGCCTGCCATCCTTTTTGATATGTGATAACTGTAAAGCATTAAAAGTGTCAGGAACTGTACATGCTCATGTCATTTTTTTTTTTTCTTTTAATTTTAATGGAGCTGAAAGTGCTGGGAACAAAGGTGTACAGCTGATGCAAATCTTCATCTGATTAACACCAAGTTTGAGCTATGTTGTGCATGAGAGGAACTGTACAGCCTTGTTTCACACAACTCATAAGCTAACATGGAGGAATTTGTAGTTAAGAGTAAAAAGAAAAAAACCAGTATCTCTAATGTTTTGGAATTGACTAGGCTTGTATCCAATGGATTGCAAACATTCTTTGTATGCGTTAGAACTGAGCATTCATAGAATTTTAAGTGCTTTGCAGCAGTTTGCTAAATATTTGTTGTAGCAACATTTTCTTCCCTTCTATTTAAAAAAGAACTACCAGCAACCATAATCTAGGCGTTCTGACTCATATGTTTGCAGAGACTAAAAGGTTGCAGCACTCTAGGAACATATGCTGAGAATTTTCTAATCTGCTCCTAGTTTTCCTCTTTCCTATGTCCGTTTACTTCTAAGCATCCTTTTATCCATATGAAGCTATGGCAAACCTCTGTTAAACAGGCTGTGGAAAATTATAATATCCACTTTCCAAATGGTTGGAGGTGGTTACTGCCAAATGCATGCATGGGAACAGATCCTTATGCCTGCCTGCAGAAAGAGCTGGGGACATCTTGGCTCATCACATCTTTGCACGTGAGATGCATTGATCAGGAAAGCAATCTGTGCTGAGGAGGAACATGCCTGGATGAATTCCATGTCCAATAGCTGCAGCGAGCAGCAGAGCTGCTCCACGTTTCCCCCGTTCCCCACTAGGTAGTTCTGTTAGGGTTTTTCTTGTTTTAATGGCACCAGCAGTATCTGGTTAGGACTTGAAGAGGTAAAGAGACAACGGAAATCAGCAGATTTGTTCTTAAATTTAATAGAAAAGTGAATTTTGAGTGCAATGACGGGAGAAGGTGGAGAGTGCCCCCTTCCCCAGTGCCCACTTAATCTTTAGCAATATCCAGATATAATATGGTAAACTGAGTGTCTTATGAATATCATGCATTCCAGGGGATTGAGATGGAGATATGTAGCAATTCCAAAAGTCCAATGCAATTTTGCAGAAATACATATTTTATATATATCCTACATAAGTAATTCAGTTTTTTCTCATACTGTTTTCCAGAAGTTCTGCTCATGAAGCAAAATTAAAATGTCACAAAATGTTCCTCTGCCTTCTCTGCTGATATTCTGTGCTCTGAGATGGAGGACTGCATCCCTTTTTCCTTTCATCTGTTGCAAAGATGCGAAACACGCTGAAGTTCAGGTTGTTTCCACACATTCTCATAGGAATGAGGGCTTAAAACTCTGCAAACTCTTCTGAGCTGAGAAAGGGATCTGTTTGTGGATGTTTATGTGCATGTATCTGTATCCTGTGAGAAAGGAATTTGAAGAGAATATTAAAATGGGGTTATTTGTGTTTGCACTAGATAGAAAAGCTCTCTAAGGTACTTTTTCTTGTTTTACACAGCGTGTATTTGAGAGTTCCAGTGATTTCTATGGAACAAGGTCTTGACATTGATCAGTTCATGTCATTAAAAACTCAGTACCTTTTGGGCATCGCTTCAACTTCTATCCTCCTTTTGAAATACCTTCCATGTATTTTTCAAGTGTCTTCTCTGCTAGATAACACGCAGCATTTTGAACTTAATGACTTCATCCGACCTTTCTGTCCTGCTGGAGATAGGAGACAGAATTGTTTACTTATTTACTGACTTATGGCTGACGTATCATTTTGAGAAAGTTGCAGTTATTGTAGGAAACTCAGTAAATGTGAAAAAAAAAAAAGTGTTGCTACGTTCTCCTTGAACTTAGCAAGTACTATAACCTAGATATGCCGAGAGCACTGTTTCTCTTTCTAGTTTATATTTAGAATGGTGAAGAATTGGGATGATTGGTTTAAGAAACACTAGAAAATGTATGTGAAGTTCTAGCTGAAGTATATATATATATTTTTTCCATCTGTGAGGGATGGACTCTCTCCTGCTTTCCGTAATGAATCATTACATTGCTTTGCAGTTTTTTTTTTTTCCCTATTTCACAAGATCCCACGCAAGCTTTGAAAAGTAACCATGAAGGGGGGAAAAAAAAAAAAAAAGGCAATTTAAATAACATACCCAGGGCTTATTTTCCAATTCCATTTGCTGTGAAATCCTGGCGAGAAAAGCGTGTATGAGCAGTTGTCTATAGATCTTATGCTAAATAGCTGTTAAACAGCAGAAGGAAAATCCTGGGCAAGAGAACATACAAATATCCAAAAGAAAATACTTGTCTCTGAGGGGCAGGCACTCAACATTTTTACAAGGCTCAAGGAATCTTTCTGAAGTTACGAGGTATCTACAGATACAAGTACCTTCTCGGAGCATCCAGACGGCTGCTAGGCAGCAGATCATAAATTAAAGAATGCATAGATTTTCAGTCCTCACACCATTTTTATGTCTGGCAGAACTCTATCTGTTATATCTGCTCGCTACCCATGGAGATTTATTAAGGTGAAAAGCACTGTATCTTTATTGACAGTATAGCAGAGTACACTTACTATATATGTGGCCTATCTATAGCAGTTTATATTTGCACAGGAGGCTTACACAGTGTATTTTATCTTGACTTGTGTGATAAATTTTTGAAGTCTTCAAGAATAATGATCTGGAAAATGTGTTTTTCCCACAAGCTCTAATATTTTTTAGCTGGTGGCTTCAATATCCCATAAATGGTACACATTTTTAGTGGGCATAAAGCATTTTTTTTTTTGAAACTGACTGCTAATGGCGAATTAATTCATGATTAGATTGATCCATCTTGCATGCTTTTCTCCTGAAGTTTTAGCAATTGATTGTGATATTTTACCAGTGGCTCTGAAAATGGAACACAGCAGAATCACAATCAATTGAATGAGTCATTAAGGGGGCATCACCTAAGTTGAAGATGCTATTCTGCCAAAAACAAGGTTGTTTTCTAGGAAAGAATTGATTATTCCTCTTGTGTTTTGTTATATGTTGTGCATAAAATCATTGGCCACAGCTGTACTCATTCTTTCCCTTTTTGTGTCTTGATAATGACTGCTGAAATAATGAATTTTGAAAGCAAAGGATGCTTGGGCCTGCTGTTGAAAACAGTGTAAAACATTACAAGTACAGATTGTATGGTTGTTAATACGAGGTGGTTATTATGGTTAAAGGACATGAATAAGATGTGATTTTTGGATTTGAAGTACTTTATCTGATAAGGAGAGCAAAATTCCCCACCTTTTACAACTTTTCTTGTTGCCTTTTCATAGAAAATATACTTCTCTTGCTTAGGAGCTGATCCTATTTTGAGCAATTATTTAGCAAGAAAATCAGAGAAGTCATTGAGTAGGAGAAAAAAATGAACAAATGAGAAAAAAAACAAACCAAAGCATTTATTTCTCACACAGCCATTTTAACTGCTAATGTAGTTAAATTTGTAGTTTATTCAAGAAAACCTTTTGTGTGTTTGTCCTCTGTACACACTCCAAATATAACTCTTCTTGAGTACCACTTCATTGATATTTTGTCATATAAAGCACAGTTGTACTGGGGGAAAAAATTAAAATATCAAAAATATCTTGAAGGAATTCAACTTTTGCAATGAGGTAGATGTGCTTCCTGTATTTTTCCATGTACTTCTCTTATGAGGAAACAGGAATGTTAAACAGTAATAACAAAAAGGCCTTATGAAATAGTTGTCTCTGGAATGATGCTTGAATATTTTGGCCCTAGTGAAGTAATGCTCTCAGATAATTGCTGCCAATACTGCAATCTAGGAAATAATCTTCGTTTGTTGTTTTCACCTGAATGGTTTTAGGGATAGAATGAGAGCAGCAGATCACAGAACTCTCCAAATTTCTTACTCATAAATTCAGTTGATAAGAGAAGAAGCTGAGTTCTAGACATA
Source organism: Phasianus colchicus (assembly GCF_987193195.1). NCBI lineage: Eukaryota > Metazoa > Chordata > Aves > Galliformes > Phasianidae > Phasianus > Phasianus colchicus. Next base: position 5,277,549 of record NC_143439.1, on the reverse strand, counting down.
TTCCAAGGTTGTTTTTTTTTGTATCTTTACTAAGCTACACTCCACACACACTTCTCCAGCATATGTTATAGCAAGAGTAATTCAAAGTTAGATTTTTACATGCATGTTTTATTTTGAAAAGTGACTTGGTGTGAATTTTTTTTTTCTAGAAGTATAATACCTGGTCTTTCCAACATTTTATTTTCAAAACATAAGTTCTTATACTTTATTATTTTGCATTCGTTAATTTCCTCCTGCTATGCTACTGCACTTCTGCCTTTTCTGCAAGTTCAAACAGCGTTGATGGTCACACCAGCCTACTTCAGCCATAAACTCTTCGAAACTCCTGCTATTTTGGAGTATTTTACTCTTCCATTTCTTTAACCAGACTTCATCTTGCATGAGAACACTCATCCTTATGGAGTTCCTACCACTCTTTAGCAGTATGTCAGCAGACCAAAGCTGCAGCAAAACCCAGATAGCGAAAGGATTCCAGCAAGATGCCTCAGCCCACTGACAGCTGCAATGTATTCATAGCCAGTGTATACTGATTTTCTTTTTCCCATGTGATAACTGGGCTCATAAGGCTCTGGCATTTATGGGGGACTAAATTATATTTTCTTTCCATTTTATATTTGATGAACTAAAGAAGTCCAAATTCCTTCGCATTCTTTTTAGCAAGACAGGATTTGTGCTTCTTTGATCATGCTTGCTTGCTATGCTATCTCAGGTCTGCACTGACCTTTCCTGGCCACTGATAATTGGTTTGTGGAAATGTTCCAAAATGGTGTGTAGAATCTTAAAATTGCCAAGGTTGGAAAAGGCTTCCAAGATCATCTAGTCCAGTTGTCCAGCTACTACCAGTATTTCCCCAATAACTATGCCTCTATGTCCCAACATCTAAACACTCCTTGTTCACCTCCAGGATCAGTGCTGTAATAAATTAATATAAAACTGAACTTAATACAGTTGTGTAACATACTATCCTAGTCTTTGTGATGCCAACTAATCCACGGAAATCATCAGCATCACTGGGAATGTTGAGGGAGCTCACTAGTTACTGATAAAAGTTCTTGATGTGAACGACGTATTTTTGTACTTCATTTATTCATTTTTTTCTCTTAGTACACTCTTCGAGTTCATTTTCTTTGTACCCATCCTTTGTTAATGATCAGCCAGTTTTATTAGTAACTGTATTTTTTGGCAAATATTGTAGTGTCACAGAGGATTGTTGATGAGCGTCAGGGAACGATGGGGGCTGGACAACCTGCTGTAATGCAGCTATCAGAGTCAGTGCTGCGCATAGGGGCCAAGTCTAACAGGATGCAACTGAGGCAAGTAGGGTTAGACACAGCCCAGTGTCTACAGGCTGGGCTGCCTGTAGTCTCCAAAAGAAAGGAGACAGTCCTTAGTGTACTGTAAACTGGCCCTCAATCCAGGTAGCTGAACCTTCTGGGGGTGAGGTGTTCTTAGGGCCCTTACACCAAGATCAGTCTGCATTAAATTCTGCTTCATGTAAAACTAATGTTGGGAGAAATTTGCCATCTCTGTCATCCTCCATTTCCAACAGTCCTGCCTTCCCAATGGCAGCTAAGATTGCCCACGTTATCATACCAAGTACTTAATTCAGGATCAATTGGAATAGGGGTTTGCTCTCTTCATTTAGCAGATGAGTTTATCAAAGAAAGATGGCAGATCAGTGTGTTTTAATACAGCAATGGAAAAAAAAACAAGGTAAAAATCTTTTTAATATTTACTTCTATATTTATAATTAGTGTTTTTGCACTAAATATATGTAAGACTTGTCTTTTACTAATGTCAGATTATGAGGTACACAGCTGCCTTGATCACATTTTCTATTTCTTTTAGCTTTTACTACGATGCTTGCTATCCACTAATTCTGTGCCTAGCTCCTGATTTGATGGATTTATTAATATCCTTTATATGCAGTTTTAAATTATTTTCAGTTCTTCCAGTGTCCTGGGATGGGGACTATGCGATGTGGTCAGGAGATCTGAGTTTTGATCTCACTGTTGACACCACACTGGACACCATAATCCTTATGGATCAGAAAGCATTCATTTAAACTCAAGTCATAAACCTCAATTAGCTTCAAGCTCCAGGCTGTCTTTACCAAAAAAGATGTTGCAGTCCCTTTCAGTTTGAGGTTTTTCCGACTCCATTTAAGTATTTCTTCATTTTTCAATTATGCGCTTCTCAAACCTAAAAGTTTGCTTAATTACACAGCTGTTTTTCTTTTACTTTTTACTAGTTTTCACAATCATATACATCTTTGCAATACAAAGCGAAGTACTCTATGAATATTTGTTATCCATAATGAATTTTTTAATCTCCTCCTACATATACATCTGTTAATTTAACAAAATGCCACGATGTTGGTATAATGGTATAATGAAACTATAGATATGTTTGTATATTTTCAAATGTAGCAGAAACATAAAGCCACATAGCTAAAAACTGCATTTTCCAGGAGCATAAGTGGACTGTCAATATTAAAAAATACTGAGGAAATCAGCGGGGCCTGTGATCATGTGGAAAAGGTGATGGTCTAGGTAAGATACCAGCTTTAGAGATGAGTGGCCTCCTTCTGAGATCATTTTGCCCACTAGCCTTTCTTTAACTTCAGTGAGGGAAGAATTAATGTTTTGCATTGCTTACAAATATCATTTTCATTAACTTATTTTACTTCATCTTGAAAAAATTGAAACTGTGTCCTTCAGGATTTAATATGCCTTCACAATGAGAGTATGTAATCTCGTTGGTATTTAAACCATATCATTATCTTAGTCAATGAAACCTTTTTTTTTTTTTTTTTTTAAATAAAAAAGTGTATTTCCTTATATTCCTTTTTAAATGAAAATAACAGGTTTCTGGAGAGTCACATGATTAACATCACTAATACTGGAAGTGAAAGATACCTACACGACAGAATGTGTATTTGTCCTCTTTGGAAGAATACTCTGAATCTTCCAGGTAAACTTCATTTTTTTAAATTATAATTTCCCTAGTAGGAACTGTGTCAAATACATTAAAAAATAAAATCTGGGTTTCTACCCGAGGAGTCTGAATACACATTGTTTCACATCCCTTGCCTTCAGATGAACCTCCTGAATGAGTAAAACCAGTTATTTTTCTGTGATGTATTGTGATGTCTGTTTATCTGGGGGAGTCTGAGAAAATAAGGAGATATTTATAGTTTTTTTTCCTACTGCTTCACCTGCAAATGGTGGAGTCTCCATCCCTGGAGGTATTTAAGAGCGGTGTGAATGTGGCACTTAGGGATGGGGTTTAGTGAAGAGACTCTGTAGGTCAGGTTGATGGTAGGAGTTGATGTTCTTGGAAGTCTTTTCCAACCTAGATGATTCTGTGATTCCTTTCAACTATTGCTATCATGGTCCTCACACATTACAGCTACACCTTATTGATATCCCAAGGGCTAATTTTTAAATGAGTATCATGGCCATATGTGAATGGTGTTTAAAAATTATTTTCAGTTGTTTTACAAAGTGTTATTTGTCAAAGTTTTTTTCAAGTTGTTCACGTTTCTCATGTCTAAAAACTTGCCTACGGGTCTAAATTTTGACGTTGGAATCTTTTTTTTTAAGGAAACAAAGGTCTTTAAATGTATGACAGATTGAACATAAACAATGTGTGCAGAGCTGTGATCTGTTCTTAGTTCTGGTTCTAAATTTTTGCATTTGTGTACCAGTAATTAACAGCAGAGGCCTCTCTGAGGCCATGATTGCTTCACTGAAGTACAAATTTATCATTTAAAACTATGGTGCTTGAACAATTGAATTTGAGAAAATCAAATTATCTTTGCTGGCATCCAATGCACGGTAGTCTAATTATAAATGTATGCAGACTTGAAACAATCACTGCAAAGTGCATGAAGTCTCAACACAGATGAACATCCAGTTATTTGTAGCATTGTATTAGCTGAGGTGTGAAACAGGGATAAACAAACAGGAAAATGAAACACAAAACAAAAATGAACGGACAGCAAGAAAACACACACAACAGGAGCAGAAAAGTACTTTTAAGATTAGCAAGTTATTTTTTTCCATTGAAGGGCTGGTAGCTGCAGTAGGTCAGCTGAACTTAAAAGAGCATGCAGGTTCTTTTGCAGGTCTAGTTACAAGCATGGTTATTTTGCTATTTCATGTACCCCACTTACCTACGTCTGTAGCAGTGGCATATATGCCAAGAGATACAGAAAAAAACAAGTCATTAGACCTCTTCATAGACCAGAGTTGTAAACAAAGCCGAGGAGGAGATCATATTTACTGGGTATAGATTGTTTTCTGGACATTTTAAAATGGAATGTTTTGGAAAAAAATTCTACAGAATTCTTGACTGACGTTCTGCAAGCTCAAAACCGTTTCATATAATTTATACTAATTTCTAATTTCTTCAGTTTTGAGTTACACTTTTCCTTCTTTCACGCATTTTGTAAGTATTAAGGTTAAAGTTTACGAGTGACTGTTTCAAGAAAGCATGCAGAAAACCTTTAAAAGGCTGAGTAATTATTTTACAACGCGTTCAATTATTTAGTCCTAGCGCTTAATGTATTATTTACTATTTCTGTCGTTCCTCCAAATGATCGATGGTCTTATTTTCTGACCACCATTTATCACTTCTTCATTCTGTGCTTCACACACTCGTAGCCAACAAAACCCCTGTTTAAGGCTTCCCGTCAGAAGCACGGACACAGCATCAGTCATGAACTAGCACCAAGGGGATGCAGCAGTGTTGTGCTGGGAGACTCAGCCCATCTGACCTGGCCATCTTGAGAGGTTTGTTGATAAAGCCTTGTGCCTGTGACTCTGCAGGACTTGTGTGACTCTCGGGTGTTTAATTCTCCTCCTTGTCCACTTGGACACCCATGATGTTGCCAGGAGAGAGCTTGTGCTTATAATGAGGGACTGTAAACCCCTGGAGAGGGGGGAGAGGTGGAGAGAATCCATTTTGTTCAGGTGGAGAAGACTGAGGGGAAATGGGGAGCATTTAATTGCGGCTGCTCAGTGCGCACAAGGTCAGCAAGATGGAGCCAGACTCTTCTCAGTGGTGGACTTATGTTGAAAAAGGGGTTCTGCAGTCTCTGTTCTGGTTTTCAAGACCTGTGTGCATAAAGCCCTGAGCCACCTCACCTGAAACTGTAGTTCACACTTTTTTGAGTGGGAGCTTGTGCTAAAGAGGTTCCTCTTGCAACCTGCAGTGCTACAATTCAACTGCGAACCTACGTACCATGTAGGAGTAAGAACTGAAATAAGATCTGTGGAATGCAGTAGGATAGAGATGATCTGGCATGTCAAGTTCTGTTAGCTTCATTTGTCTTGTGTTGTCATATCACAATGAGCCATAACAAGATACGACTAAAGCAAACCAATACAGTAGCTACAATTCACCTCCCAACGTGACACATTCGATGAAAAGTATGAAATCTGGTTTTCTGAGAAGTGAGAAGCATGTTTATAACAGCTTCTGTGCAAACTCCATAAAGGATTTAATGTAGTCAATTGAAAATAAGCCAAGCTTTTGTATTTGTTGCAGAATTAATGTAGCAGCCATCCGCCATCCCAGTGTAACAGATTTTCAATCTTGGTTTTGCTGCCATGAAACTTCTGTCAAAATTTCCACTAAACTATTAAGAATATCATAATTCATGCATTTTATTCTGGCAGGAAAAAGAGACACTTCTCAACTAACAAAAGATTCCTCTTAACTCTGTGATCAGAGTGCAAAGTAGGCTAACATTTGGGCTCCTGTAGGGAAAAAATCGCAACCAACTTCACCAGTTTCACAGAAATAAAGTTTGCATGTAATGTTAATTCAGTAGGCCCAGTGTTGCTCTTGTTGCCAGAGTTGTAAATGTGGGACACAGTACAGTTCCTGAAAGTGACCATAAAATTATAGTGTTGAATAATTTTAATTTGTTTTACTTAATAAAATTGTAAAGAAAACAAGAGTTGAGGTTTCACATTAAGTGTAAACTTGCTTTGTTTAGGGGAATTAAAATCCTAACTAATACAGTGAAACCTGTGCTTATCTGTGGGGAGAAGGAAGCATGGGATCTCAATTCATGCCTGATTTAAGCAGATCTAATGACTTGAATGCACGTAACTTTCTGCATGATAAGCTGGCCAGTTGATATTTGTATACCTGCTGGCTAGTCATGCTGTGCTACCCACTCAGCAGCATGAACACACTCTTCTTTGTGGCAGTAAGTGGCTGAGAGACTTTAGCATGTATAAGAGATGATGATTCTATGTTTCTGTCTCCTTTCTGGAATCGAAATTGAATTTTTTGCATACTTGAAAGACTAAAAGGCTCATCTAAATACTGCCAGGTGAATTGTGCGTGTTTCTACTTTGATAGAACGAAATATCTTATTTTCCATGAGCTGTGATAACATGGAATTTCCCTACTAAATTTTTACTTTGCTGTGTGATAATGTACAGACATATATAGAGGGGTGTGGTATTGAAATATAATAGATTGGACAGGATTATGAATATAGCAGAATATGAATATAGTCAGAATTTTCTGTAGCTCCAAGAAGTAGTTCTGATGATTCAAAGAAACAGTGCACCCTGTATATAAGCACATTATGACCTATATGCATAAAGAAATTCTATATGCAGTAATTTCAGCTAAAACAAATCAGTATACCTGGGTTTTCTCATATGGAAGGACAGAAGATAGAATAACAGTCTTAGAACAGTTCAAAGCTGTTTGTGTTTGGCATTCCTCTATTCATTCCCTGATTCCAATATAGAGATTTAAAACATACAAAATAGGGAGTTTATAGCAGTTTAGCCTTCTATCTGAGTTTATAGTGAGTATGTTATCTAGAAATTCTGACTGGATTCTTACCAAAATCAAAGCATAGCATGTCATGCTTTGTGTAGGAATGATGACTGTGTGGGAAATGTATGTTTTTCTTATTCATTACAGTTCCACCAGCCTCAAACAATTCTTTGACGATCTCAGTGCACCCACTCACACTTTCACAATACCAGGTTGATACATAACATGATTAATTAGTATATGCCTAGTGTAATCACCAGAAATGCTAATGCTCACTTCTTTCCTAGGAGGGAGCCTGAAATACACGAGGGAGACCGTAATGTCTTGAATGATAGTATAGCTGGCTGAATCTTGGGTAGATAGTGATAGGACAAGGGGGAATGGTTTTAAGCTTGCCCTCCTTGAGCTTAGATTGGATGCCAGGGGGAAGTTCTTCACAGAGAGAGTGGTGAGGTGCTGGAACAGCTGCCCAGAGAGGTTGTGGATGTTCCATCCCTGGAGGTGTTCAAGGCCAGGTTGGATGGGGCCCTGGGCAGCCTGCTGTAGCACCAGATTTGGAAGCTGGTGGCCCTGCATGTGGCTGGGGTTTGGGACTTGATGATCCCTGGGATGCTTTCCAACTCAAGCCAGTCTATGATTCTGTGAATCATTAATGAAGTATCATGTAACTGTAGAGTGAGCTTTCATGTTTCACTTTCATTTGGACCCTTGTTGGCAGATCAAAATGTGATGCAGTTTTGGACTTATGAGTAAGCCTGGTGAAAGGAAAAGTCCACATTTCTGTAATTTACACTGAAGTCATTTACAGCAACAGCAGCAAAATGACACTTCATGTGACAGCTGGTAAGCAGATCATGATGGTCTCTGGAAGCTGAAAACCTTGTTTGCTGTCAATGGCCAACCTGTTCAGGCAACCCAAGGCAGGATCAGCCATCGTACAGTTGTGTCTCCCATTTTGAAGCAGAGAAAAATCAAGAGGATGTAAAACTGCAGGGATATGGAGCAGTGAAACTCCCGCAGGATAACCAATGAAAATTTGTTAGAATCCCTATTCTCTCCTTTGGTATTTCTCAGAATACAATACTTTTCAGTGTTAATCCTGGCACTCAACTGGAGCAAATCAACTGGAGTTGATCTGCTGGTGTTAATTAGCACGGAGTGGATAAGCATTTGATGCACGTTAGCTATTTTGTGATTATATAATTATAAAAGATTTTTCTAGATCAGTGCATTCACACCAGAGAGCCTAAAGTGTCAACAACAAGGCTGGTGATAATTCAACCCATCGTTTATGAAACTGAATCATATTTATCCTCGCTCAGTGCAACTCCCTTCCCCCCCTATATTTTTCTGATTAGAGCCAGTTTAGAACAACACTGGAGAAATGTTTTTAGGAAATCTCAGGTAAGGTGAGTAATAAATGAAAACATTTCAGATATGCTGTTGTTATGACAATGGAAGGGAAAATAAAAATCTCCCAAATCCTTAGATATTTTGTGCCCATCGAACTTTCTGAATACATGCAAAGCTTATTTCAGAACTGAAATTGCCAACAAGTCTTAAGGTCATTGTTAAATGTTGATATTTGGAAAGTGTATGGGGAGGAGACTTCTGTATACTCTCAGCTCTAGGTATGGAGTTTGTTTAGTAAATGCTGTTATATTAATTCAGAAAGACTGAGATCCTAGTCGCAGAGATCTCTGGACAATATAATTGAAAACTGTGATGGAGATGGTTGGTAAGGAAGGCAAGTGTACTGTAGATGTTTGTAGGACATCGTTGTTTAAAATATTTGCTGTACCCCTTCAACACGAAAAATACGTCAGTTATGTGTTCTACTCCTTCTGCACCTGGTTCACCAAAGCACTCTACTGACTTCAAGTTAATGAAATGCTTTTCTTTCTTGCTTGCTCATTATCTCCTTTAAGACTTTGTGACTTGTATGATTTGGTTTATTGAAAAGTTCTATTGGCTCTTGATGACTTAACATGGTAGAAGGAAACAAGTCTACACCTCAATCTAACTGCAAAAATCTGTGGAGAAGGTACTGGCCAGATTTTCCAGATAGAAAGCACTCAAATCTTACTTAAATGTCTAATAGTTAAATACCGAAATGTATGTTAATACTCAAAATATTTGTGAATATTTGATTGGAGGATTTCTCACAATTTAAATTTTAATATAAACAAAAAGGGTGTCGAAAGGGAAATTCACAATAGCCAATAATTGCTGGAATGATGTTGTCAGAGTTAAACCCCTTTTCTACCTATTTTTATGTAAGCAGCCTAAGGGTGAGTCTTGCATTTTTCAGGTTAGAGTGTCTATCTATTTGCAAGGTGTTTGTTGTTGCTCTTTTTATATGTAACGAAGGAGTCTTTGAAAGGACATTCTTAATTGATGTGGGACAAACTGTAAATCAAATCAGCCAAACTTATGTATCCCTGTGTAGAATAGCCATTGCCAAAGTTACTCTGCGGACTCTGTTACCTTTTCAGTTTCTCTTCACACAGATGTTTCCAGGTGACTTCTTCTTGCCTGCAGTCCACACCCAAGATGCTGGCAGTTCGGTGCCATATTCTCTGCTGTTACTGTAGGGACTTGCACTGCTGAATCCTATGTGCTGACTGCTGGAAATTGGCCCAGGCAGCAGCTGCTCACTCTGTACATGTGCACTGACCTCCCAGCTGGCTGCAGCATCCCCAGTGCCAGATGCTAGGCTTTGTCTCTTGCACTTGAACTGTTGAGAGCATTCAGTTCAGCTACCAAATATTAGGAAACTTATGGGAAAGCAGCTTCTGAAAGACTTCCAATCTTTGTGAAATTTTATTTAAATCGACCGGTGGATTTTTGGTATTTCATGGATTTCTATGTGAAATGGTTTTGTAATGGCAAAAAATCTAAATCTTTGCTTATCATTTTTATCTGTGCCCTACACAACAGATCTGTTCTGAGGCATTTCCCTGAGTGATGGCAACACGAGGACAATCTTGGAAGATTGTTTTCCTAATCCTACACACTCTTTGTTAGCAAAAAAGGTGACACAGTCACTGTTGAAAAAATAAGCATGATTCTGTGAACATGTGTGTGCTGAATTTGGCTTACATGGGAAGTGTGATCTGATGCTAGGGGAGGTTGGAGAAGGGGATTTTCCAACATGTAGGCTTGGAGCATCTGAAGAGCAAAGAGTTTCCTTTAATAGATGATCCAGTAGACCTTTCATGGAGCAGTAGTCATGACAACTCAATTGCACTAAAAGCACAGAGCTGAATGAATTAATGCAAGACATTTCTATACACTTGTTAAGAATACGAAGACAAGAATTTATGTTTCCAAATTACAGGACAAGGGCTTTTCTGAAAGTATTGGCCCGTGACATCAGAGGTGGACGTTGATGGGATGGCTGTAGAGGTTGAACCTCCCTGCCAGTATCCCATTCCATGTTGTTGCTGTGTGACAGATGGCAGCAGGAGGGCAGTCTGACCGAATGGCATCTGATGTGGAAGTGTGCCTGAACAACCAGTTCAGGAGGCATTACTTTTGGAGGGACCTACATATTTTAAACAGTATTTTAGACATAGAAAGAGAAGTTACATAATCATTTGTTGCTCTAACAATATTTCAAAAATTTCCTGGTAGTTTATATTCTGACATTTGTTCAGTTGTTTAGTTGAAACTGTCCTTAGACCTGTCAAGCAATGGAAAAATGAATTGTATCTGCAAGTTACTGAACCGAATGATCTGCCTATGACTTATTGTGACACTGTCTCATGATGTGTCACTGGTAGCCAGCCACTATTCTGTATTGCCCAGAATGTCTGTGATGTAAACCTTCTGTAACATAAACCCTTCATTTGTCCTTAAGATGCCCTTCCATATGAACTGAAAATGCCCTTAGTCTTGGCACACGCCAAGAATCTGAATAAGAAATGTGCCCGAATCCAAGAGTTGTCATTAAAAAAGGAGCTCAGAGGTAAACACACCAAATAGTTTCATTTTCCCTGGTACTGTAAATTTATGTAGTGTGAACAGGGAAAAAGAAACTGTATGAATTTGGTAGTTCTGATAACCCTTTATGTTATCTGTTTAATATTTTCCTGATTACCTCTTTCATACAACAGAAAAACCCTTCTGTATTTTATTTAACACTGACAGTTCCCACTGATAGAAGTAAAATTGCAGTCCACTGAACAGCATCCACGTTTCACTGTAAAGACAGTAAGTGAAATCAGTGAGGGAGGATTGTGTTTCTATGAGACATTCTACCTATCTTTAACTCTCTTAGGGTCAGAGATCTTCAGCTCTTAATTATCTTTATCATCTAAAAGTAATTTACATTTAAGAAGAATATTAAATCATTTATTGCATGAAAAAGCAAACCAAATACACAATTTTATGCCTCGTCTACCTGAAAATTTGCTTGAAGTTATTCCTTGTCATGGGCCAAAGAACACTCACTGTTTAAAATCTCTGGCTTCTATTTTTGCTTCCTTAATAGTCTTCAGAGTGTTATTACTGTAATCTTGAAGTAGAGAACAATAAGAAGTAATTTATTGTTTGTACCCTTCTGGTTACAAGCAAAGGACTGGAACTTTCATGATTCTATCATCTGTGTTAAATATACAATAAGGATGTTTATTTTCATATCGCTTTTCCATACTCATCAAATATCTCCATTTTCAGTTCACTTCCTCAGAACTTATTAGAAGAGGAGGAGGAACTCATGCATGCAAGCAGTGGCTTGTGGTGTACCTGTACTGGAAATGTAAGATCTCACTTCTCTGCATAAATACAAGGTCATTGTTCATTTTGGAAAGTGTGATTTCTAGGGCTAAAAAAGGCTGTGTTCAGTGTCAGGCTGTGTCGTCTTGTTTGTTAGAGCAGTTGTAATGTTAAATCGCTTGCTTTGAATATTTTAACGTGTTGTGTACAGTGGTGCTTGTAGGATTCCAGCCAGGTTATTCAGGAGAGGAAAATTTGCAGGGAGGTTTGTGAAAACCTGCTGAGTGTGCTCCTTCTCTCAAAAGAATCTGGTTTAAAAAATATACGGATATCCTGACCAACAGAAAACAAGCTTGGAATTGGGTTCTGAGTTACAAAAAATAATAGGTGTGTGTTGGTCTGCATACCAAATACAGATTCTTCAGAACTCCTCTTGAATTTATCACAGATCATGCAGAAATATCGGAGAAGGGGAGTTTCCTTAAAGCCTTTGCCTGGACGTTGTGTGGTAAGCAGCAGAAATTGACTTCTTTGTAAATATTTATACTGTAATAGCACAGAAGTCTCCCATGTAGCAGTTTATGATAGACATTGAAATGTGTTTCTTATACTTGGTGATTTACAGACCAAGTAGCAGACTGTGCAGTCAGCTCCATACCTCCTGAACCAGACCTTCAGCACAGAGAGCCTTGTGCAAGTCAGTGCCCGTGTGGATCTGATTACAGGATCCATGGAAAGTGATCAAAGCCAAATCATCTCTCACCTGCCGTGCCTGGATATCAGGGCAGGGCAGAAGCGCTGCCTGTAGGCTGATGGCACGGCCTGCAGGCATGGAGGTAGCCCTTTAACCATCTGCTTCAAACTTAGAATAGCTACTGTGACCAGGGAAGCTACAATTTTATTTTGAGTCTTTGTTATAAGAGGCTGCAATTTATATTAGCCTGCATTCTGCTAATGCAAGTCACGCCTTAGCACTGACAATGCCTACAAGTTCTTTTATAACCATACCTGATTTCATTTTTTTTTTAATCAATTGTGAATGAAATATTTTGATTTGATACAAAATGCGGCAGTGCATCGGTGAAGCTGTGCCTAAAAAAAAAATGATTTACATGGAGTTAAGTCCCAGCAGGGTTCAAGCTTTTTGTCAGTTTGGTTTTGATGAAATATAATTTTCTATGTCTTCCTTGATTTTTCTATCACAATGAAGAATTTAGATCTTGAATTTGCTAGCTGGACACTTTACTCAGACTGTGCCAAGGACTTGATCCACCACTGTGATTGAAAGTTCTTCCTTTCTGCCTTAGGGCTTCTATGCATAATTTCGACAGCTTGTGTTTTATCAAAGAAATTACATCAATCGTTAAAGCTGCTGCTTTCCTTATTTACTTGCAAGTTTTGAATATCAAATTCCAAGAGGAAAAGAAAAGCAACGTGAAAGAAAACTTTCAAGGGAATGTAAAACCAAAGAGAGAAGAAGCTATGTGTTTTTTTTTTTTTTTAGGTCTTCACCAGCTTTGCTCTGCAATTCTGCTCTGCCTTTCAGTTATAATTTTTAAGCTTCCTTTGAGCTGTGCTGATGCAGTCTTCTCAGTGCTCTTCTTCATGTTCTCCTTGTTTCCACTAAAGGAAGAGAATAGTTACTATGCTTCACGTGCATGTTGGCTTAAACCTGTCAGATGCTCCATCCATCACCTATTTAGTGGCTCCTTCTCCCTAGTCTCCTTGCTCTTGACTCCCTCATTACAAAGTTGCTGGTGAGACCAAAAGCAATATTTTTAATCATAAAATATTTTCCTTGGTCTGGAACCACACACACCGTGGTGTTGTCACTGATGTGATTAATGGGCAGCAAAGAACAGCAGCAGCTTGCTGCACATTCTGTGGTCACAGTGCAGGAAAAGACATGTTTACCTTCTTAGGTAGGTTCTTCACAGAATCACAGAATGGCCAGGGTTGGAAGGGACCTCAAGGATCATGAATCTCCAACCCCCCTGCCACATGCAGGGCCACCAACCATCCCACCTAATGCTAGACCAGGCTGCCCAGGGCCCCATCCAATCTGGCCTTGGACACCTCCAGGGATGGGGCATCCACAACCTCTCTTAAGCTGATCTCTTTTGAGAAGGCATTGATTAAAGCACTGAATTTTCACTGATTTTATTGGAGCATTTCCTTCTGAAACAAGGATATGCTCCCGTATTAGAGTGGCTCCTATTCTCAGATAGCAGCTGACAGGGTAGTTCAGACAATGCATGATTTGCCTGTGAAAAGATAGCTTGGCTACTGCAAGTATTCTCACTTAGAACAGCACAGTGGTTTGTGTGAGTTAATTTACTGTATCTTTCAGAACACTAACCTGCCACTGACTAGCTGCTTGATGCCCAAACTTACAGTTTGTGTGTGTTGCTTGTGAGCTCTGGACTTTCAATCTGTGCTTCAAAAGCAGCTTTATGAAGAGGACATTTGTGGAAGAATGCTAATATTGGTGCTATTAAGAGCTCTTCTTCAGTGGAACAGTTCTATTCTCTTACTTGTCTTATGACATATCTACAATGACGTTGCACAGTTATTGTTCCTGATTTTGTAGTTGGGAATGATTTTAACACTTGTCAGCTCACTCTTGGCCTGGAATTTTAAAACGTTAGCTAAAAATTCCAAAAAAGCCAAAATGAATTTAAGGACTGACTTAGAATAGAATAACTTTTCTTCATTTATTGAAGTAAATATAAAGAGTATATAATGATTTTCGTATTCAACCAGAACTAACACCAAAGAGAGTGCTGTGTATGAACATACACTAACAAAAACATACATTAGCAAAAAGAATGAAGTGCAGAAGGCAGCTGCACAAATTAGAGCAAGTGTTCTGCCCTTTGTCAGGCAACAACAGATGTAACCTCTAAGGGAAGAGATGAATACTTGCAGATAGAGATTCACAAATCAAAGTCCAATTTTAAACTTGACCCATTCTTTTAGATGTTTGTCTGTCAAACCAGAAACCTTCTGAGGAATTTATAATAATAACAATAAATGCCTGTGACTTTGTTTCATTTTGTAGTTTTTTCCCAAAAGAGAGCTTTGAATACATTTATGTTGAAGGAGTAGCAAAGGGAAAAGAAAGAAGGCGTCAGTCTTCCTAGATGCTTTCTCTATATATAAAGTAGCATCAAGTAGGCTGCATTTCCTAATATTTTTTCTTCCTTACGTGCAGCTCTGGCTTGCTTTTTTGTTTACTATTCTCCCAGGCATGTGGGAAGTTCTGATTATAGTAACATTCAGCTGTTTAATTCCCTTTTACACTTACAGATACCATAACAGAAACATTTTTTGCACCATCCAAAGTCTATTAGAAAGCTGTGGAATTTTCTGCAGTCTGACTGCCCATTCAGATATGTTCCTTATTTCTCTGTGTATTGGTAGCATGCAGGTGTATGTATATGCTATGTATGCTCATGTACATTTCTCAATTTTTAATGCTGCTGCGAGCACAAAGCAAATTTTAAGAGCTATTTCTACTAAAGAACTTTAATTGATATTGGAAATCAATATCCAAAGCATTTTTTAGGTTTTATTGTTTTATTTTCTTCTTCTTGCAGTCATTTTTAATATCCTGTTGTGTTTCCAGGCTGCATGTCCTGAGTTTTCTTTTCAACACTATGTATAATTTCTGACTTATGAGAAGTAATTCAGGGTTAGTTGTTGGTAAATGCTAACTATGCTTTTTTTGCTGATGCAGTTTGTAGTTTTTAGTGGGAGGAGAATCCCCCTAGACAGAATCACCTGCTCTTTGAATGACTCCTACATAGTAGGGACAAGAGGAAGAGAGAAATTCCTCGCACAAAAGAAGCAAATCTGTTGTGACAGCTGTCACTGTAGCAGTGCAAATCACACCACTTCAAAGCCGAGATGTTATTTCCCATCAGCATCACTATCTGTGCTGCTGGGCTTTCTCTGGTCACTCCACAGGGAGAGGATAAATACCTGAATTCTCAAATATTTTCTATTATTTAAGCTTCCTCCTGGCTTAGGTGAAGATATGGTGCAGAGCTGTTATCTCAGTCCTCTCTCAATGACATAGCAGGTAAATTTGCAAGGTTAGTCTGTTAGCTAGTGATAAAGGCTGTCTCTGGGTGGGCAAATGAATGACAGGCCCAGGACATAAACACTAATAATAGAAAAAATTTAACCGAATAGATGGCAGTAAGAACATACATTCAACCACCTAATTCAGAGCACTGCTTCTATTATGACACAGTTGCTATTTCCATTCTTCTTCTCTCTCTCGGAGGAAAAAAAAGCACATATATTTGTCAGCAATTGTTTCTTTAGATGATTCTCCCCATCTTCAAAATTGTGTAAATACAGCATCTACTGTACAAACTGTCTAATCTTTGCAGTGAGCCTGGCTCTTATTGTCTTTTTGTGTAGCAATGTTAAAGGAGAAGTGAAAAATATCTTAACACCTGAATTGCAAACAGTGCAGTGAGCGTGTTTCACAGCATCTTTGCACACTCTTTATCCACTGGTGACAGCTGACAGAACGAGGGGAAATGGCCTCAAGTTGCACCAGGGTAAGTTTAGGTTGGATATCAGGAAACACTTCTTTGCAGAAAGGGTTGTTAAGCACTGGAATAGGCTCCCCAGGGAGGTGGCTGAGTCACCATCCCTGGATGTGTTTAAAAACCATTTGGACGTGGTGCTCTGGGACATGATTTAGCAGAGGGTTTTTAGAGTTAGGATAAGATGGTTAGGTTGTGGTTGGACTTGATGATCTTTAAGGTCCTTTCCAACCTGAGTGATTCTGTGATTCTAGGATCCACAAGCTTCTACCTGTAAAACACAAGAAACTGGGAGAGACACTGAGTGCCTGTCTCTGTTCTCAACTAAATTGAATCTCTGAACATTGCTGGTAGCGTGAAAATAGGTTAATTATGGAAAATGGAAAATTGTGATTGAATCTTAGCCAGATGTTTCTGAGCGTTTCCCTGATGTTTGTCAGGCCTAGATATTTTACAGTATAATTTTTCAGCATTTTCAGTTCTGTTATGAATAGACTAGGTATTCCAGGGCGCTGGAGATAGACATGGAGGGAAGAAATAAGCAAAGGAAAAACTCTGATTTGGAGTTAATTACCGAAATATAGAAATGTAGAAGTAGGTCAAGTATGACTAACATGATTCTTAGACTACAGAGAGTGAAAAAGACTTCTGTGGCAATAAATATGGAAATCTAAGATGATCTGAATTACCTTCTGTGAGATATACTATTAAGAAGAACAAATATTTAAAAAACGCACACCACTTCATGCAGTGAAAGTCAATATGTATAATGTGGGCATCATGAAATTATCAGTTCCTACTGTCATTTCAGTTCCTAGTGAAAAGCCGTGTAGCTTTTATGTACTGTCCAGTTCTTGAGAGACTCGGGCTATCAGAGATTTGAGTTTTCAAGTCTCCACGTAAAAGTCTTTGCTATGTCCAGCCTTGGGTCAAGGAGCTCTATACCTTCCTTGTGTGGTTGGCATGAGTATTCCTACATCCAGTTCCTCCCATTCTTTCAGTTCAAGCGGAAGCACGGAGAACAACTGGTGTCTCTGAACCTCCAAGAGTTTGACAGGAAAATCCAACTGCACATGTTGGAGCTACCTATGTTAGACCACTCAGAGATGTTCCCTGGAATCTGGATTGTAGTCATTTTTTCATCAGGTTAATGATAACTGTGAAATCAGTCACCAGGTGACATATATTATTAATAAAAAATATATGTTTTCTTGTATCAAATGTTACGAATCTTACTTTCCTGGATTATTGATACGAGAAAAAATACTTAGGGATAAAGAGACTGACTTAAACCAAGTATCTAAAGCCAAGCTATTTCTTCATGTTGGCCACTCTGTACAGAACCATTTGTTTCAGTTTGCCTATATTGTGGTTGAAATACATTTTGAACATCAATTTTCAGATTATTTGTATTGAAAATATGTTGGTCTTGAATTTTATATTTTAATGGTAATTTTCATCTGTACCACCCTTTTATTCAAATCAGAAGGATTCTGCAGTTAAGAAGAATAACAGGATTATTCATGTTCATTGGAACACATGCTGTGATCAAAACACAACTTGGAAATGCACACAGGATTGGACTGCAGGGTGTGTGCCTGTAACAGAGGTGGTCTAGGCTGGAAAACATTGTTTAGGTCAAGTGAGTCTTCATTCACTTTCATTTATTAAACATAGCTGTCTACTGTACATTTTGATCTTCCTTGTGAAGACAGCTGATCGAGTTATCTTTAGCAAATATGCCCTGCAAAACTCCCCACTGACAGTATGCTAAGTGCATGGAAAGCCTGTGTATTTTGATTGCTGCCGACTTTGAATCAAGAGCTTCTCTTGGCTAGTGGGTGAAACAAGTTCTTCATAGAAAATGGGCTGTGTCCCACTCCACAGCCAGGAGCAGGCCCTCCCTTTGCCCTGATACAGGCTCCTATCAGTGTATCCAGGGATAAAGATTTCCTTCTGCTCCCCAAATAGATAGCTGTGCTGAACATCTGAAGGGAGAACACAAATCTGATCTCTGAAAACTTTGTACAGCATACCCTACTTTATGTTTCCAGCTCTAGTTTAATGTAATTCTTTCAGGAGATCAAATTCTACAACAAAAAGCCCACCAAAATACAGATCTACTCTGTGAAGAAAAGAAAATATGATAGGTAATTAATTTATTTCCATATGACAGCGTAAGATTCAAATCACAATCGTAGTTTCTTGCGTGTTGTTTGCATTTTTGTTATTCAGACTACTTTGTGGAGTGGCAGAGTGTTATTGCTGCTTAATCCAGAATTCTAATCATGGCAGTAGTACAAGCAATCAGTAGCTGGTGATGAAAGCAAATGCATTTTTCTGGATTTGTTAGGGCACTTTTGTCAGTAGCTGTTGTTCATTGAGCGAGAACTATGTTATTAAAAATTGATTCACTGGGGTATTTTCCAGGTACAAAGACGAGGTTTCAGTTAATTAAAGTGCATAAGAAAATGAAGAGAGGGAAGCATGAAAGTTTCTGCTGAAAAATAAGCATCCCTTACCTGTTAATGTGTTGTTCAGAAGCAGAGTTTCTAACAAGTTTAGCTGCAAATGTTACTTTCCCTGGATTACTTACCATATCAGCTATTTTCTGGTTATTATTTAGTGAAGGGAATTATAAACATAATTACACCAAAGTTGATTTTAAAATATTGATACACGGCTATTTTCTGAATCAGTAGATTTTAATATGCAACATTGGAATTGCAATTACATAGAATTAATTTTATTAATTAATGTCCTAACTGAAGAGTGAAAATCATCCCTCATTTCTATAGAAATATGTCTATCAGTTATCAGTATCTCTTTGCTGTTTTCCACATTATGCAGTGTAAGGTTCTGCTGCAGTTTGTGGATCAGTGTAGCTTGCAGATATTTCTCAGCTTATACTAAGACCTTGCCAGAAGAAACAGATTCTACAATGTGAATGTTTTGAAGCAATTCTTAGTTTAAGAATAATATAAATTATGCAGGCTTTGGTTCCTAGGTCTTAACTGTGATATGAATATGTGATAAAATTAAGATGCTTAGCTTGGTATCCTTTCTTGTTTCAGGTCCTAAGGGACCCTAGGCAAAGGATATTGTATCTATCAGCAGTTTGTGTTTTCTGTGCACAGATTTCTCCCTGAGTCTTATTGAACTGATCGAGATAACTGTATGATCCTAAAAAGGAGTGAGATTGTTTTCTCTGTTGTAACGAATGAGATAGAAATAAAGGAAGGAGAATGGGCTCATGAGCTTGGAAGCATTTCTTCTTGGCAGGAGGCAGGCTGTCTGGTGCAAGCAGTCATCAGAAGGTTTTTCCCGAAAGGCTCTGGTGATCAGCAAGACTTGGGAATTCAGAGGATAGCATTTCCTCTGTTCTCCTAGATAAGAAGCTTCCTTTGTATGGATTTGTCTGCTGTATATTTCTTATGTGAGAGATGTGATCTGAATGTCTGTACAGCAAATAGAGTAGCTATCCACATGCACTGAATTCGCAAGAAGTACTGGAACAAGCTTTTAAAGAGATCTGAGACCATGTGAGGTCGTTATTATAGATGGTTTGTTAATAAAGTCTTTTAAAGCTTACTGTAACAGCTTTGATTCTGTTTGTGTTTGCTGTTTGGCACCAACGTCTGGTTTATAGCATCCTGGGCATGTGCACAAGAAGTTACATATATATATATATATATATATATATATATATATATATATATATTTTACACAGATAAAACATATTTTAATCTTCATTTTCAGTTTTTACAGGTTTATTTTTAGAGAACAGTCTAGTCTCATGCTGATCCAATTGCCTGAGTACACCTGATATGAATGACTGAACTTGCTTCTTTCTGTCAATCAGATCATAACTTGTCTTTGGTAGGAAAATCAGAGAGAAAACCCAGAACAATGAAATATCACTTAATAACAAAACTAGAAAACAAAACTCAGCCATGAAAGCTGTAAATTCACCTTAAAAACTCAGTGAAGAACTTGGTCCTTCAGTCCTGTGGAAAAGCAGCTTCATACTCTGCCCAGGTGCCTTTCAGAAGAAATGTAAGAAGTGATCCTTATGCGTATGAATGCAACTCGAGCATCTTTTTTTCTCTGAGATTCTCAAGTTTCATATAAATTACAGATAAGGAGATGCATTCTCTTGGTGTGTAGATTTACAGTTACAGAAATATTTAAATGATACGTTGCATGGCTTCTCTTTAAAGCATTTTCTTTCCTTCATTTCAGAAGTATCTGTGTATTTTTAAAAAATCTTTGCTCATTCAACACTTTCAGGTTAATGTTGTTTAGAATAACTGGAGTTGGAACGTTGGCATCTTTGCAGTACAATCTCATCTAGCATAGATGAACGATTTCCATCTATTTCTTAGGATTGTTTTTGTTTTTTAAACTTGCCAAATGCTCCTACTTTCATTTTAGTTCGTTTTTGGCAGACAGAGCTTATCAACTATCATCCTACCATCATCACTTTTGGCAGTAATAAAAGCCTTGCCAGTGCTTTTCTACCAATAGTTCCTGTATTTCAGCATTTACTGACTAGCAGCTGTCCTAAAGTATGTTCCAGAAACCTGCAAGTGAATTATTTTGATTTACTGTCTTGGCCCAGTGCGGATGATGCCTACTATGTCAGAACTGGCAGATGTGTAGGAGAAGGCAGTAAATGATCTTGACAGAGAGTTTAGAGCTCTCTATTGGATAGAGATATAACATTTTTTTTTTTTTTCCACATAGGGTAGGAGCCCAGCAGAAACTTAATGCTCTTATGAAGAGACAAGTGAGTTTCATTCTGATAAACCTATCGTTGACTCTAACAATGGTAGTGAATTTTCTTTACTGGTTTTAATTCTGATATTAATGGAATCATCAGAGACTTCACAGTAGAGTGGATTTCCTGGAATTTTTTTAGTTGTTTTTAAGTTAGGATGGGAAAAAAAAACTTTCCAAGTCATGGAGGAGATAAACATTTCTCTGTGAGAATGCCAAGAAAAAAGACCGTTTCCAGAATCTGATGTGATGAAATTAGTTTCCAGATCGTTCAGCACTCTTGGATTAAAAGCTTTCTCATATTATGTGCAATTTCATTTGCAGTCCCTTCTGGCAAAGTACTTACAAGTTGTTCATATTAAGTACATGCTCTCCAGCAGATAGAACAACTTCTGAAGCTGGTGAGCCAAGGATAACAACCCAGGCAGCTCTTCCTGACGTGCAAATATGCCTAATAGTACTGAGAACATCACTATGAAAAATCAGATTTGCTGCACTGAGCTTATTTGCAACCCTAGGTCATAAATAGGTCAGAAAGCTCCTATGACTTTGTAGTGGGGAGAATTTTTTTCTTATTACTAGAAGGCGTAGCCTTTACAACTGAATATACATAAATGATTTTGCAACAGCCATGGCAGCTAGTGCTGTAATTTAATGCTTCAGTCACATAAGTTTGAAGTTGATTACCAAAATCAAACGCTATTGAGTCACTTGGATTGACATAAATAAAGTCGTTTATGCAAATATACCTTCTATTATTTCTTTAAGAGATACCAGGGCAGAAAATCTGTAACTTGCAACATCCCCTACTTCTGGAGGTTTTCATACTGAAGGAAAAAGTCTTTCACTACTTCTCAAAACAAGAGAATACAAACCTCAGATCCCTGACATGTTCCAAAAGAACTGAAAGTCAGAAACAAGTTAATGGGTATGAATTCATGTTGCTACGTTAGAATTATGTAAGATACTTATAGGAATGACTTATGTTAAATCACTACTCCTTACGTATTGGCTGATGCATTTGTGGAGGCAGGGATGGAGAGAGAAAGTAAGCCTGTGAAACTGCAGCACAGAATTAAAAAGCAAGTCTGTATTTGTATTATTTTGAGATCAGATAGAGTAGCTGCCTTGAACAGTTTAATTTTTTGTGTGTGTGTGACATTTTTTGATGGTGTACACTAATAGAAAGCAGTTATGAAAGTGTTTGAAAATCAAAGTGATTGCTGAGCTAGTCGTAAACAGTTCCACTGTCAGAACAGTTTGATGATATTTCAGTTGATGTAAGAATTAAACTCAAAAATTGATTTACAGTCTAGCTCGTAGTTTGCGAGACATGAAATAAAGCACAAAGGCCAAAAGTTTATCTCTAGAGAATCTAACAGATTTGTCATCTGAAGAAGGTCCGAAGTGGTTGGAGGAAGTGAATAATCCATATCCTCAGGTCAGAAAGTGGTCTTCATCCTCTTAGGTGTATGAGAGTAATTTGGCATCTCATGCGACTACTGTTAGGACTCTGACCTACGTGTTTTCTGTCAGTGGGCCTAAGAGAACCCTGTGGAAAAGTTAATAAGCAGTCTTTATTTCACCAGCTGCAATGTGTGTTGTGTTAGAGAACTTCTAGTCTCATAAAACTAAATGACAGTAGCTATAAAAACTTGGCAGCTTCATATCAGGAAGACCACTGCATTTAACAGATAGAGGATTTGCTCTCCTTTGCCCTGGATACTAACTTTCAACAACTGGGTTTTCCACTTGTGTATTTCTACATTTTGGGAATGGAATAGATAAATAAAATGTCTGTTTCCCAAAAGGGTCTGTATTATCCAATTGCAGAATCCCAACTTTTGGCATAGCTCGTAATGCTAACTTTTTGGCAAAAGGAATCCCTGAAAAAATGTCAACAGAATGATGTACGTGTTGAATAAGTTGGCTATCTGACTATATGCACCTATTTCTCTCAAGAATGTATTGTGAGGAAAAGATTTTCTGTCATCTGTGGTTTCTCAGCAAAGTTGTCAGAAAATTACATAAATTGGTTACAGATTACTCCAAAGTGATTGATACAAATGCTGTAGATTCCAATCAGTAAATGTCAAAACCTGGACCCGTTGGAAATGAGCTAAACTAAGTTAATTACCAGCCTCATTAACTGGGGTGATTTTGGGAGGATTGTGTCTTTGGCAATGCAGTTTGTGAATGATTAGCATGACGAATGGACCTGATGGCAAACAGTGCTCTGACCACTTTGTATTGGCTGTTGTGGTAGCAGCTGATGCCACTTTGTGTGGTTTCAAATTGATCTGTGCACTAACAATCGAATGATTAATAGCTCTGGGCGAGGTATCTGTCTTTTATTTGATTCAAGACCATTAAATAAACACAGATGAGCAGCAGTTTTGAGGAAAATAAACCAGTACGAAGTTGTTTTGCAATGGAGTATATTGGCAGGAGGAGCAGAGAATTGAGGAGTGGTGTAGTTGTGGTTGACATGAAACGCTAGCTGAAAAACTGGCCTTTAGTTAAGGAATCTTACCTGCTGATTTAGGATGTTCTGGTTACATGGATAGCTATGGGGGGCTCTTTATTCCTCCAGCTGCTGCCTGAGTTCATACTTTTGTACTTGTTCAAAGCACAGGACCCTAACCTTGTACACTTGTGATCTAGGGATAGAGTTTGATGTGCTGTAATAAGAAATCTAGTTTTGATGGTCCGTCTGTGGAGGCTGATAGTGTCTGTCAGTTATTTGAGGATCTTGTGTCTTTCATCTGAATGACAGCCCATTATTCATCCTTTCTGCTAGGTTCATTCGCACAGGAAAACACTGACACACACATCCTGGAGCAAAAGAAGCAAGAAAGAATGTGGACAGAGTGGTAGATCTGAGTCTTGTTCCACCATGCGATTCTGTTACCAAAAAAAAGTCTTAAATGCAATTCTTTGGCCAAAATGATACTCATCCTCCTCCGTACCATCTGCAGCATCTCTGATTCAGGCTGCTTTGAGTAACCCTGAATTAACTATCTCATCTAGTACTTGTCTCAACCCTTTTAAATTGTGACAAATGATCTTACCTCTGCAGGTTAAAATGATAAAAAGAAGCATAAAAATTGGATTTCAAGATAGGAAAGGAAGGGAAAAAAATACTCTGCTGGAGATTCAGTTGGTTGAATAGAATAGTAAATTCACCGTAGTTGTGAACGTTTTTGTGAGAATTTTGTCTTTCAGCCCAAGTATTTAATTTGCTTCTGATCTGTAGATGTGAACTAGGTGATGCTAAGTAGCTAACATGAGCCAATATTGGTAGTGGAACTGATTGCTGATGATAACTTGGAATGAATTGTTGTTTTCCCAGTATTAAGAGTTTAAACGTAATATCTTTCCATCTTTCCATAGGCCATGACTGTCTTTAAAATTTGTAACACCTTTACTACTATAGTATTAAAGATTCTGAAGAAAAAGGACAGTGACACTAGGACATCATCAGTAATATATTAAGTAGTGCTATTGATGGAAGTTGGTAAAAGGCATGCTAGTAAATAAGTTATGCATCTTTGAAAACAATGAAATTGCATGAATGAAAAGCAAAGATACAGTAACATTTAATAAAAATTTCAAACATTTTTGAATGAGGCTGATGGAACTTCTAAGGACAGTCCAAGAAGTGCTATACTATGTATGCGATTTATGCACCAAATTGACTCTGATGTTCCAATGAAAGGCATTGGATAAAGCAACTGAAGCACAATCTAGAAGATAGAGACAAAGATTCTGTAATTCTTTGCTGGAGATCCCTGCCTACTGGAGGCCTTCTAAAGGTAAATGTTCTTTTCTCTTTGTTTCTGTGTTCACAACTGCTGCATTTGGGCTTGTTGTTGTTTGCTGCAGCCTAGGGTTGTGTCTCCCTGCTACTATCACTGTACTTTCCATCACATTAAACATTATATATGTCTTAATCTTTGGTACAAAATATGTGTAATACTAAATATCAATTGCAGTGGATACTGTAGGCATAGCAGGTTTTCAGTGGTAGGTGCTATGGCCAGTTATAAAACACCCTCTTCAGGTTTCAGCTGCAACAGAATATGTCACTGAAGGTATTCTTGCCAATGAAAGAGTTGGATCCTGATGGTCAGTTCTCTGCCTTTCTGTTCTAGTTAATTTTTTTTTTGTGCTCCAGGGATTTTGGTGCTAACCACTGATCATTGTTTTGTTCAGCAGGCTTGATGCTTCATTTCTTCATGCTGAACTGAACATTTGATATTTTCTTCAGGAGCTTTGTACTAATTGCTGAACTGAGCACTATTTCAGATGCTCATGATGAAGAACTAGTGTTGATGGATAAGCTTCATTTGACACTGCAGGATGGGCAGTGACACCACACAAAAGTATGTATGTGGAGAAGTGAAACAACTGCTTCCTCCCTAGTTTTTTTTTTACCCTTGGTAGAAGCTTACTCTTCTATTTCTCTCTTGCTTTCAGTTGCTGCTAGTTTTGTCTAGTTATTTCTTATTTAATGTAGGCATTGTTGGCACAGACCTTGTGACTACTGTTGTAGTCAGATCAGTAGCCATGGCCTTTGGCATCACTGGTGTATAATACAGGATTACATGAACTGTTTATTATACAAGCAGCAAACTCATAAACTAGAAAGTGCCAACCCAGGCTTTCACTTAGGTTTGAGATTGAGTTACCACACTGACATGCAGTATGGAATTATCGGCTGGCTGGATAGAAGCAGCCAAGTGGAGAAAATGAAAGACTATTTTAATATTCATATCTCCCATCCCACACTCTTTCAGAATATTGGGTAGAGAGCCAAAGCGTTGGAACTGTAATCTTCACAGTAGCCAAGGTGCAAACCTTCACATTTAGCAAAAGCAGTATCTTACAGTCCAACATTCAGACCTGTGGGGAAATGGTTCTGCACATATTTGTTAGACTGCACAATATATGTAACAATAAGAAAAAAAATCCATAAAATTGAAAACTTAAGGACACAGGGCATCAGACATATATGACAAAATGAAACAGCCACCTTTAGTGGCTGATTATATTTTTCATACATCTCATGTAGGTATGCAGTACAGTTCATTTTGTGTCTGTTCAGGTATTGGCTTCTCTTATGAACCAGTTTGCATTGTTACCACTCCAATTTCTTTTCAGTGGCTTTGTGCATTTTGAATTTTTATATATAGTGGCAGAGTTTTAGTGTGTTTATTTTTGTTTAAAGTGCACAGTCCTTTTTGGCAGATGACATTTATAGACTTAAATAAAATTGTTACATAGCCTTATAAGCAAAAGTTGCTTATTTTGTGACAGTAGAAGGCAAATGTTCAACATCCTTGAAGAATAGGCTCTTCCAGAACTTCTTTTTAGTCACATACTTTTTCACTTACAGAATCAACATCTACACTCAATGAATTATTTAGGTTTTCCCCAGCTCTCTTATTCAGAAAATGATATAATGTAATATATAGTTGAAAGTGAATGCTAGATGCCTCTGTTTTTCTCTTTAAATGTTACACTGTTTGAAAGAAAGAAAATGTATATTTTTTATACCGAAGTAAAAAATCAGGAATGTAAATTTGACTATGTGCTGCATATAGAATAGCAAAGTAACACTTGCTAATTTCTCCCATGTTGGGAGATTTTTTTTTACAGTTTCCCACTACTCTCAAGTTGCGAGTCATTTGCATCACAAATAATAGATTGGAACTACATTGAGCAATAGTTACTTAGAATAGAGGCCCTGCAAAATCTCATGGTGCAAGTAAAATTAATTAGCTCTTGTCACTGCTGTTTTCTACAGTATCAAGATAGAGCAGAAGATTGGACTGCAAGGGGGAATGTTTCCTTCAGAGGAAAAAAGCATCCTAGTCCTTGGACCAGCAACAATGCTTTCTGTATTGATAAGATTTAATTCAGATATCTAGGTTCTGGAAGTTCTTTAATTTAGCATGAGACATTGTAATTTGCTTCTGACAACATAACCATAGTATGGTAATTACACAGGCGAGTGGAAAGTAAAGTAGCTTCCTCTGTAATTGAGTCAATATAGTCTTTATCAATTTCCATGCTTCTTATCTGTCTGATTTTTAAAGATCCAAAAGAGTGAATCACATTTTTCAAGATGGGGCCTTGAGTTATGCATATTTTAATGTATGGATCTAGCATCTGAAGTTCTTATCTGTGCAGTTCTTATCTCTTTGTGCAGATACGTTCAGAGCAACAAGGAGTTTGTTCCTGTAGGTTTTATTTTTTATGCTTACAATAAATGATATGACAAAGAAGCTTCAAAAAAATGTGCAAATATTTTCTGGCAGAATATTTTTCATATGCAGATACAAGCCAGTTCCTTTTGAAAAGATGGCTATAATGTGATTGTGTTAATTTTCAAAATCAATTCATTCTGAGTCCACTTAATGGATTGTATGTGCACCAATTGGAAGGTGTATATGTAAAGGAGAATGTTTTTCCTTCACTAGAAGAGAAACAGAATAATATCCGTATTTAATGAATGAAATAATTAAAAAAAATCAATCTAGGTAATTTTGAAAACAATTCTTTGTTGTAAATGAAGAAATCTGGATGATAAATAGTGGGTAGTGCAACCAAAAATTAAATGAGTTTAAGAGTCAAGAAAAGTATTCACCAGCTCAGCCACTCCATGGCCTGAAAATATCCTGATAAATTTGTAATGAAGTATTTATTAAATGTCTGGTGTTTCTTTTCAATGAAGCAGCAATATTCAACTATTTTATTAGATCTCAAATCTGATTTTGACAAAATGTAGATGCTGCGAATTAGTTAATAGTATTGTCAGTTATTAAGAAGTTAGTTAGAAAGCAGAGAAAGAAATTAGCAACAATACAGTAGTTAACATTAGCTGTTCAAAATAAAAAACATTCAGTTTGGGTTGGAATCTCACTTTAACAACTGTTTTCCATTCACCAGTTTTGTACAAAAGAAAAAGAAAATCTATGTTGAAACATAGAAAAAAAAAATCTATGTTGAAACATAGAAAATATCCCATATTAATAATAGATTTTGTTATACAGTAAAGGAAAAATGTTCTAATGAAAATCATCTTTTTGCTTTGAAGCAGTGATCAAACTGATGGTAGAAATGGATGGTAATAAACAGTGGAAGTTTATCACTTCATCATTCATGAAGGAATTAATTTATTTTAGCAATTAATCATCACAGGGGGCAGCTGTAACTCATATTTCTTAAGATATTTCTATTGAAATATAAATTGGTTAGAGAATGATGACTTTTTTTCCTGTACACTCATATATCCCTCATCCATAGGCAATCTACAGAACAAACATAGTCGTTGTTTTTTTTTTTCTCTTAAACTGTTTAGGAGTTGGCTGTGGTTTCTGACACCAGAATGTACAATTCCTGGTCAAGATTGATTTTAAAACTGCTGTGGGTTGACCTTGGCCAGCAGTTAGCCATCCACGTGGTGCTCATTCACTCCTCCTCAGAAGAATGGGGGGAAAACAAAAGCAAGAAATCTTGTGGGTTGAAATAAAAACAGTTTAATAAGTGCAGGAAAGAAGGGAAAAAAAAAAAAAACCCAACACAAAACAACATACAATAACAAGTGATGCAAAGGCATCACTGCTTCCCTGAAGCAGACCAATTTCCAGACAGTATCCAAGCAACAGCCACCTTGGAAGTCAAACCCCTCTACTCTTCCCTCTGGTAAAGAAAGGTATGTGAAGTGTGTCACTAGCCTTTGAAATAGCTGCAAGCTATTAGAACTAGTTGATTTCAATCAGCATAATATCTGGTTGTGGATATGTTACATTTTAGTTGAAGATCAAAAGTCAATGCTTGATTCTTTTGTACAAATAGCAATAGCATGTTATTGCTTACTAGAAGTAGATCTTACGTATGTGACAAGAGTATATGTAGTTTGTTAGTAACAAGATGTCAATCAGAAAAAAAAGAATCCTTTTAGACAGATTATTCTATAATAATTTTGAAGAAAAATATCTTACAACTTCCTAAGAAGAACTTGGTGCTATTCACTAGCTGAATTCAAAAGAACTGTTATGAGGTTTTATAGTAGTTGCTATACTATAGCACGTAACATTTTTTGGTTTGTTTTAAAAATTTCATAATGAATGGCTGAGTATCTCTTGAATTTAGATGTAAATTAATGAAAAAGAATCATTTATTTTCATACTGTATTCCAGAATGGGACAAGAGACAGCTTCTACTAAGCCTGCAAGGCACCATACTAAGTTGGGGCTGGTTATAGACTGCTTGTATGCTAAGAAATCAGTTGTATGTTTTTCAAGTAAAATATATGAAGTTAACTGCCAGCTCTGATATTAATCTTTTTCCTTTATCTTGCACATTACATTACAGGAATGTAATTATAAATTAGATCCTAAAAAGTGCACAGTAAAATCTAAGCACTGAAGTCTGGAAATGCAAATCAAAACTCTTTTCTCTTTCTCTTGCCTGATGTGTCCGATTCTATAAATGCTGTCCTTTTTAACTTTTAAGGTCTTAAAGTATCAGGTCTATCACCCCACTCAAAATAGCTTGCCCTACCTCCAGCAAAAATTGAGACAGCAGGAGACCCTCTTGGCTGAGTACTGATATTGCTCACTCTCCTGCTCACTGCAGAAATTGTATGAGTGAGGACAGTGGGTCTAAATAGGAAGGGGTGCCTAGGAGTCAAGCCTTGCCCCTGACTGCAGCAATTCTATATTCCATAGAGTTACATGGTAGTAAATTTTAAAATGAATAAACTCAATGTTGTATGAAAAGTAAATTAACGTTCTGATAATTTAGAGATAGGTAAATACTGCTTTACTTGACTGCACTTTTGATTCCTGTAGAACCACAGAAAAATTAAATCTTTATCTAAATCTTTATCTTCAGGCCTTCTGTCATCTCAAATAAGGAAAAAGCAGGACTTGCATATTTTTTCTACACAAGGTTTTTTCTCTGAGAAATCCATTTGAATTTTGTTCAATTCCAAGTTCTGAGTTATGATGGCAATTTTTCAAATGGAAGTCTTGGCTTTGGTGCCAAGACTTTGCTTTACATACTCTGAAAGAACTGAGTACCTAAAATTTTGGCTTGATTTATGCAATCCCAAAATTGAATGGGTTTGAATTAGGACTGTGAGTCACTTTTTTTTTCTTTCTTCTGTATTCCATGTAATCAATAACTTCTTGTGAATGAATTGTGTACTATTTTCAGAGATGGCATTTGAGGATCAAAAGACATTCATGCTGCATAACAGAGCTGTAAAACCTTGCAAAGAGTGGTGGAGCCTGGTTTCTTTGTTGATATTGGATCAAGCACAAGAACTATGTTCAGTCTTACAGCTGTCTGTAAACATCAGGAAGCATTTCTGTATTGGCTGGTTGTAAGTCTGTCTGGTTTCCTCTTCCTATTTTAACCATACGTTTTGGGTATTGTTAGAGTAGTTAACAAATGAGGTTAAGAGTCAGTCTAAAAACTGAGCAAGCTGAGGGAGTTAAGCTGTGTAGAGGCTAGTGATGCAGATTGCTTGTATGGACCAAATCATAGAAGCTAAGTACAAAGTGCAGTGCCAGGATCCTTGACATAAACATTGCCTGACAAGGGTCACAATTTCATGTTTCAAGCAAGAATAGGACCTTCATTTGTGAATGTTAGTTATCTGAAGGCATACTTGTGATTCTGGGAGTAGACCATGTTGCATAAATGTCACTAAAGCATGGCCCGATGAATTAGATGTATTTAATCACACAAGAGGAAGCTTTGCATTCTGCAAAAGGGCTCCATCTACTTTCCTTTTCTCAAGTAAATTTCCTGGATAAAGTATTCCCAGTAGGCTCATCCTTTCAAAGAGTGTTCTGCTGATACATAACTGAAAATTTCAAGCCTTCAGATACTTATTGAGAGCATACAGACATAGAGAAAAAAATCATGCAGATTCCATCTTTGTCTCTTCATTTTAAGTTCTTCCTCTGCATGGAATTTGAATGAGAAGCTGTCATCTTCTAGAACAATTGTGTGCATTGTTTTATATTTGTCTTTTACTTCATAAAATCTGAGACAACAAAAATGGGGTGACTAAAAGGAGCGTGTTCATAATTTTTGGTTCTTTTTTTTAATGTCTAATAGGATTAAGATAGCATGAAATGCTACACCGAGTAAATAAATATTGGAGAGAATATTTTAACATTGGAATTGAGTTCAACTGGAAAGTTCCCACACAATTACAGTTTTTAATGAATGTAGAAGCCTCCCACTCTTATAAAGTGTTGTGTTAATTAAGGGGTCTGTTGGACAACTAATTTCCTCCGTAAAACCTGCTAGGAGGTAATGGGTTTCTTATGAGCATGAGAGTGGTGTGATGTGAAGAAGCACACTAATATCTCCAACTAGAGACAAGGGCTATTAGTTATCTACAATTAAAGTGAGCTTGGCTGTTTTGTAAACTTACTTACATTGTCTTCCCACCTTTCAGGTGCATCCACTGTTGGGAAAGAAATACGAGATTTCCACAGTATGAAAGTTGTACCCATTTCTATTATCATTTGAAGTGCCTGTGCAAAGTGTCAGCCCTACTGGCAACCATGCAATCAAAACAAATAATGCTGAGAACATGAGGCAGTTTCTCAAGATTGGTATCTGTGAATATCAGTTGCCATGCAAAAAGTGGTACCTTAACAAAGCCAATAAGCGTTTCAGCATTAATGTTTGTTTCTCAAGATGTATCAAGCACATGGGCAGGCAGAAGACTGGCTGCAAATACTTAAAACAGCATGTGCTATGAAATACAAAGTAAACTTTGAAAGATCTGCTTGCCTAGTGAAAGAAAAATGCTTTAATTTATGCCATGACTGTAATACCTGCAAAGTTGGTTCTTTTTCAAGACAAAAATTTATGCATACTTCAGCCACAAGCTCTCCCTCTTGCTGTAATGCTATTGATGACGTCTTTTATTTAGTCCATGTAGTTTCAATAGTTCCATTTTGATTCTCCAAGATGAAACCACATTGTGTAGGAGGTCATCAAACAAAGTGTAGCATTTCCTTCAAGGAAAACTTAATTACTGTGTCTCAGGGCAGTGAGGTGATGGATCTGGAACCTCACTGCTCAGCTCTGAGGAAGAGTTCTGCTTAATCACACTGAGTTTATGACACATCTTCTGAGCATCCTACATTGATTTGTATCGTGCAATTAGACCTTAGTATGATGTGAGCTGCAGTTAACATATTTCAAAACAGATTTTCTAATTGGATCACGTTTAAGCTATTGTAATGCTCAAGATGAAATAAATACAACTACAGTATAAATACAACATAAAACTTAGTTCCTGAGATCTAAAACAGTAGCTTTTCTTTCTAGAGAAAATGGAGCTACTACAAACTTGCACAGTGACCAAAGCTCATTGAAACTATGCTCGTATAACTGCAGTCACTGTAAAATCCTTGTGCAGAATTTGTTTTGTCAAGTTTTAGCTTTCTACTGAGCAACCTAGGGCTGTGATGTGACTGAACTAGATCTCTAGGTACTGCCACATTTAAAAAATAAACAACAACAAAAAAGCAATGGAAGGAAAATACGGAAAAGTTTGGCTGCAGTGAAAGTTCTTTGAATTAAAACACACATGTGCTAGTTCCTTTTGAAAAATAAGAATTTGTTTCCAAGAAGCTTGCATAAATTATGTATCTCCATCTTTTGAATTCTGACTGATTGCTATTACTTCCTAAAATGTATCTTTTAATGACTTTCTGAAGTATCATTAGTGCATTAAGAAAAACTGGAGAACTTAAGATTGGGTAAACTTTGGATCCCATTAAAAACCACATCTTTCTGCTTGAGCCCTCATTCTTAGAAAATGTAAAAGCTCTTCCTACAAGCCTGCAAAATAGGAAATAGCTTTGCTGTTATATCACCTGTTGTGCTCAATACTTGCTATGCCATTAATCTCAACAGCTCTTTGGGATATGGATTTCATATCAGGTCACCTGCCAAAGAATTTTCCCATGGCAAATAAGTAAGTAAAAATCTCAGTTTATTCAAACATTTTGTTTACTTTGGGAGGAAGGGAAGGCTGGAAGAGCATGTTTAACCAAAAGCAATAAAACACATCCCTTAGCAACTTTTAATTATTTAATTTTAATTGGAATAAAGTGGAAAATAGACACTGTACGCAGTGAAGGTAAACTTGTGCTCTCTGCACAAATTACTAAACCGTAATGATATTCTCAAGAATACTAAGAATACTGCCACAATCACAGTACACATGTGTACTTCATCCTAGAGTGATGAAGTGTGATGAAGTACAGAATCAGACACTGAAACATCTGGTTGAGGAGAGTTGCTTTAGGCTTCAGAAACTTGAACGAAGCTGGATGCAAGTTTTTGACAAGCTCAGCATCCTCTCTGTGGCCTTCAATAACTTTCAGACACGGCAGACCAAGGAAGTGCAAAACTGGAGGCCATCCTCTCACAATCTTAATTTCATTGAACATTGCCTGCTGTTGTCTATAGCCACAAGAGTCTCCCAGTTTTTATAAATACTAAAAATTCCTTTGGAGGACTAAAACATAGTACCTGTCCCATCCTTTCCAAATACAACCTTTGCCTATCCCTCAAGCTCTTCCTACTTTCACTGCTGCCACAATCATAGAATGGCTTAGGTTGGAAAGGACCTTAAAGGTTATCCAGCCCCCTGCTGTGGGCAAGGTTGCCATGGCACATCATGTGCCACAGAACAACCTCTTTCTGCTGACAGTATCTTCTGTTTTGCATGTGAACTTGAGAAAACAGTGTGAGAATCTGAGACCTGGTGTATTCAACTGAACACATGTTTTTTCTTCTGCTGTTGCTACGAGCTGTATACATTTACAAAGCTGAATACTACTGAGTACTGTTTTTTTCCAAAGGGTTTTGACTTATTTTGTTTCACTGTTGTTATATATAGTAATAATATGATTTCACAGTGGCTAACTGTGGATGAAGCAGAACGCATACTGCTTTTTTCTAAAACTTAGATGTGCTGTTCACATTAACTAAAAGGGAAGCATGTTAACTAATTCAAATTACATCAAATGTCTCAGTCTTGAAAATTTACAGTTCAGGACAATAAAAAGTATGGAGGCATAAGAAGTGCCAGCAGCCTAACCAAGTAATTTTTAATCTGTACTCCAACCAAATTGGTAGAAAATGCAAATCTGTATTTAACTAGGTAATGCATTTTAGTAGATGCTTATCCCTGTGAGCAAAGCATGATACATGACTGTCGTTCTGTGGATATCTGAAGGCACAATTGTCATCTTTATGCTTTGAGGAATAACAGTTGGTTCATTCTGTGAAAATGAATAGTACATTTCTTTTGTCTTAATACACAGCTTACTTGGGGCTTTTGCCATGATTTTCAAGGTAAGATCATTGTGTTTGTTCTTCAGTACATGCACATTTAGCATCCTAGATTTACTTATGTGAATGATACTATTGCAATCAGGCAACAAATACGGGTCTGACTTTTCAGATAAGTTATTTTTTGTGCATGTTGTGTTTTGAAAATGATTGTCTCCCACAAACAGTGGATGAGTCTTGTTGAGTATATATATGTTATATATAAATATATAGGTGTGTATATATATATATTAAAAAAACTGATCTTTAGACATTAATGGTAACTAGAGATAGAATTCAATGAAGAAACACATCTGAGCATATTTAAATAGCTTACTGACTGAACTTTCTTTTTTGTATCCTGCAAACTTTAGCAGGGTTTTTCTTTTAATGTGGTCTTGTGTTGTTAGGCTTGACTAAATTTTCATCAGCAAGTAAAGGTGACATACATTTTTAATTAAGCGAAACCTCAATTAATTATTTCCAATCTACTTCTTATGCTTGGAAAAAAGCCAACGCAGTTAGTATGCATGTACACATGTGCAAGCTCACACTCACACGTACTCCCAGAATTATGTTATCTACCTCAAACTGCATTTCTGGTAGCAGTTGTGTATTCACAGTCATTGCTGATTAATTCAGTATCTTAATAATCATATTTAAATGGTTGTCATAGTGTGGAACAAGAAGTGATTCCTGTTATCTCTCTCAAATTTAGAGTTGTTAGTAAGCTACAACATGAATTCTGGATGGTAGTTTTTAAGCTTCGATTATTACTTTCTTAAAAAGAAGTAAGATTGAGGCATGAGGGAACAAATTAGAGTTATGTCATCAGCATGGTATGTTGAGACTGATGATTTTTCTGTTGCTAGAAAGAAAGACCCCTGTTAATTAAGAACCTAGCAATTCCAAGTTATGTATCAAAATGAAAAGCAGTGTAGGAGACCAGTTTATTCATACATCTCTTCCAGCATGTTGACCAGGAGAGAAAATCTGGGAAGATGACATGCTGGAAATTCAATAGCACCATTTGACAATTTAAATGAGAATGGCCCGTTGCCAGTATAGCTAAAATATCCACTTCATGGGATATTTGAGCATCTCCAACTCAAGTGGAAATGTGGAAACTAGAAATCAACCAAGTGAACAAGATCAGAAGTACTTTGCCCATCTGTGCACAGTACAGCAGTTCTGATTCAAATAAAGTTCACTGGGCCAGACTTAGATACTGGAATCGGTCTTCCATGCCTGAATGAATGGGAAGCTGGAGCATCCCAATAGAGAGTTAATTCTGACAGTGTGAGCGCTTGAGAGAACAATGCAGATGCAGCAATTGCAGATGAAATTTGGATATGCAATTGTTTAGCATCTCTAGCATAATGCCAGCCTATAAAGAGCTGTGAAGGTTCCTGTACAGCCACTAATTTATTGTTTCAAGAGAAAAAAAAAAGCCCTCTTGATGAGGTTTGAGTAGGATGTGGTTGTAAAATGCGTTTTTAATACTGATGGAAAATGCTTGTATTGCTTTAATAATAAGGGTGAAGTTTATATTGCTGCTATGGTAGGCTGCTGTTAAGCAGCTGGAGAACGTACAACAGGCCACATCCTTGATACTTAGAAGAACAAAATATGAAGCTTGGAAGCTGCTTAAAGAATAGCACAGCATATGAGATAACATTGTTTCTGTTCTAAGCACTGTTTGGATAGCATGGGGTGGATTCAGATTATTATTGCCAGAGTGTGAACCGCTAATTAAGAGAAGCACAAGGAATAAACAGAAACACTTTGGGTGTTGAATTGCTATTTAAAAAGCTAAGAGGAGAGGAAAACTTGATACGCGTGTGCATACTGTTCATGGGGGAGCATAACAGGTTAAAATAAGATGCCAAAATAAATGTGGACCTCCTTATCTTTTCAGATGATCAAGAACTTCTGATACAGGGACAGAGGTATCAGAATTAGGGATGAGAATGCAGTGTTGCAATTCCTGTGAAGTTGTAAGAGATTTTTTTTCTAGTGGCTGCATATTGTCATTTGAGAAGAAGGGAACACCATGACAATGGCAATACTGCAAATCCATAGAATCACAGAATGGCCAGGGCTGGAGGGGACCTCAAGGATCATGAATCTCCAACCCCCCTACCACAGGCAGGGCCACCAACCTCCACATGTAATACCAGACCAGGCTGCCCAGGGCCCCATCCAACCTGGCCTTGAACACCTCCAGGGATGGCCGGGGCATCCACAGCTTCTCTGCGCAGCTGTTCCAGCACCTCACCACTCTCATAGTAAAGAACTTCCCCCTGACATCCAACCTAAATCTTCCCTCCCTCAACTTCAAACCATTTCCCCTTCTGCCAGAATCCAGAAACCCCTTGTCCTACCCAGAATGCTTCCTGGATAGCTCCATTGGTCTTTTTTTGAAAACATAGCAATTCTTTGTATCATTCAAAACTTAAGCATATCTTAATTATAGTATCACAGAGTTTTTAACTTTTTATGATATGCCCTTGTCTGTTTTATGACTTCTAAATCCCATCTTCCTCTATGTATGGAAGTTAATTCTGCAACTAGAGAAGCTGCAGATTACAGACTTGTTTTGATCTTGTGTGCAGGGATATGGATAATTAACTACTCAACTTATACAAAGAACACTGTAGTATTGAGCAGACAGTACATTTCAATCCATTGTGTTCTTTTCTATTCCCATGATCTCCCTATTCTGATACGCTTTGATTCTCTAAGTTGCTGAACACTCTGTAGAAGACAAAACACACTTATTGCCATCACTTAGTATGGCACACTTGATATCTACCTTACCAAAAACCTAGCATGTGAAGATCCTGACTAATAGGTTTGGTAATACATAAATTATCTTATTTGTTGGATCATGAATGGTACTCAGAGCAGGATATTCATTCTAGATTGTCATGATTAAAATTTCTTTTTCCAATTTTTTTTCCCTACATTTGAATTAGGAATGGCTTGAGAAGGAAATGCAGAATAGGAGCTGTAGGTAGCCTGAAGTAGAATAACAAAGAATGAAAAATAACGAAACTACTTCTCTAAATGAAAAGATTTTTCTTCTCACAGCATTGTTTTGCCCATTCTCTTTATTTTATGGGTTTGGTGCTGTCTACCTGCAGGGTTTTTTTTGTGTGTGTGTGTGCTTATTTATTTTGTTGTTCACAGTTTTTATAGAATTGTTCACTTCAAATAGGCACACTGGCTACCAAAACACTGCAATGTATACAATCCACTAGTAAAATTTCAGAGAAGATATTTCACTTAGTGCAATATTTGTAATGCATGTTCTGCTACGAGCAGAGAACAAACTGATAGGAGGAATTGCTTAAAGAATGAGGAAGAGTAGTAGCATACTCTCCGAAAGTGAGTAATAACTATTTAAAACACTCAGTACAGGGAGCCATAGGTAAAATTGTCACATCATATGTAAACATGAAGATTTGTAGGTCTGAGTTAAAATTATATGAGAGGTAACGTGAAGTGCAGCACTTGTAGGTATGATAATAAAAGGATAAAATAGGAGGAAGGTTGACAGGAGAGCAAATATTTCTCATTTATGATTCTAAATTGACAACATTCGGTTTTACTGTTACAAATATGTGTGCAGATTTCTTTGTGCTGTGTCTTGGTGGTACATTAATCCTCGTTCTGAATCTGTGCATCTTTTTATTCAAGTGCTCTTCAGATTATTAATGGGGATACTTCAGCAGGTTAATATTTTCACCTTTAGAACTAAATATGACACAGATTTGATGTTAGAGTATCGAAGTAACTCACTTTGTTTCAGAATAGAACTTGTGTTGTAGCACGTGGCAAATGTTTCTTGTACAAGATATCCCTTAGTCCTCAGTTTGGAGTGCTTTTATTTATGACAGATCCAAGTTTTTGGCTCTCAGCAGACATTTGCAGAATGAAGAAAAACAAATGTCTACGTTTTACAAAGTTAGTAAAACCTGATGCTACAAACAGCTTAATATATCAGTATTCTGTGGAACAGCATATTGCCATTCTGTGTTGCTTTAAGATGACGGAATGGGGGAAAGGAAGAAGTTTGTCTTAGGATGAAATGGCAAAAATGTGTAACTGGAAATAAAATGTAGAGGGTTAACTTCAGAGAAAGACAATAAACATATCCTTTGTGTTGGAAATACTTTGAGTAGATATCTCTCCATTCCAAGGAAAATGTGAGGAAAGCCATCAATCATTGGCAGGCATAACGTTACGGTGTTGGTTACATGTATGAAGGGATCACTTGCATGATTTGTCAGACTGGCCTGTTGGTGGTGAATACTCACAGTCAAAGTGAGAAACATGAGTTATGACACTTCTTTTTAACTTGGTTAGTCCAAACAACAGAAAATATGAATTGTTGTTGCTGAATGTATTGTAGGAAACATAACATGCATTCTCCTAATTTGGTTGAGATTTTTACACAGAGGAGGGAAAACAACAAGGAAATTAACGTCTGTCCTTTCTCTGTTGTATCTGAATGGCCGTTCTTGACATAGCTCTACCCTTCTGTCTTCTCTGTTACCACCTCCTTATTCTGAATGTGTATGAGCTCATTTTTTTTAGATCTAGCAACAAGGCAAACAGCAGGCTCGTAAAACAAGAATAAATGGCTGGCTTCTGTGTTGTGTTTGTGTCTAACATATATCTTTTATCAAGACTTAGAGATGCATATTTCTACCATTGTTGCACCATGATTACCTGTTATTCAGATTCAAATGTTGGTTCAGACATTAAAAATGAAATATCTTGAAATGAAGAAAATCCTTGATGAAGAAGTAATTGCAGTGGAAATGTAATTGTCACATTTTAGCTACTGCTACAACAATTGTTAATAAGAAAGAAGTAACAGAGAAGACAGAAAGGTAGAACTACTTCAAGAATGACCATCCAGATACCATTGCTGTACCAGTTGTTAAAATGCAAGTAAAACATTGCAGCCAAGCTGTAATGAACTTGGAGGAATTACTGACTTAGTCCTTCTTATTTTGAGCCTTTCTGCTGTAAAGTACAGGTAGTTAGCAAGACACCTGGTTTTGACTTAGTAAAACTGTGTCAGCAGAAGAAAGGGAAAGCAATGCGTTCAATAATACCATCAGTCTTTGTCGGGGAGATAATTGCTTCCACTTGTTTGTTTCACAGATGGCTTGAGTCAGTGTAACCACATTTCTGCTGGAGGCTCTCTTTGCTTTCTCTCACCCAGACCCACAAACTGAGTTGCTGCCCTGGGGTGAGTTCCCGTGCACCAGTCTGAGCACTACTGATTGGTGGCAGTCGGACAAAGGGGAAGGAGAGGTGTAATTTTCTAAACATCCAGCTTTGTTGGCAGCCTGGTAGATAGATTTATCTTGCTTAGTTCATCAGCCAGGTATTCATTAACGTGGACACCAGGAGGCTTGTGAACACCTGAAAGGAACAGTTCCTTCTTTTGGTGGGAGCACTTGACTCAGGCTTGAACTGGTAGTGTAACCACATCCTGACGGCACGGTGAAGTCTCAAGTCATTGAGTTACTGACTGCTGAATAGGAAAGTCGTATTGTTTCTTTCATTTCATGGTTTGAGTCTTCATATCCTGATTTAAATTTGGTAATAGCATTGGGAAATCTAACTTGCTCTCATAAGTCAATTTGAATCTCATTACAGAAATTATCACGAGGTACTCATGATAAGAATTCCTACCTTAATTCCCTTTGATAATCATAGATTATATTTTGCCTTGAATGATGTGCATAGCACAATTCGTTTTTCCCTGCCTCTTGCTTGCCAGTGTTCTCCGTGTTAAAGGTGTTGTGCTTTTGTTTTTTTAACCTGGAATTTGACATATGTTTGCACATAGATTTCGTGGCATGTAGCTGTGGAAATGTTCATTGTCCTATTGCTCACAGACTTATGAAAACTTCGTAAATGCAATATTCATCTTTGATATATGGGAGGAGAACATCTAAGAGTTTAGCTGTGTATCTGAATGCTACAATCTTGAACCCATAAAGCCGTTGTTCAAGACCTTGGTCAACACAAACTCTTCCATAATTTTGCTATCTCCTTAAAAGCCCACGTGTCTGCAAGAATGCTGAACCTTGATGTCTGAAGCAGAAATGTCCAGGTATGGTAAGTGACAAATGCAGACACCTTTTGGTTTTAGTAAATTGCTCAATTGTGTGGTTTTTGGTCTTCATCATACAGAAGCAGAGTAGCTGCAGTTGTTAATTTGTTGCAAGTACAGCTGTGGCTCACTCTCACTAATTCACAGAAATCCAAACATGTTTGCAGCTCTCTCTAAACTAGTATTTTCCCATTGTTAACTGATCCAGTGCAGCAATCACAGTGAGCCTTCTCCACTGCAGGCTGATGTTCTGCTGAGAAATCCACTGTGAGGAAATCACTCTGCCATGTTAAATTGAGACAGTTCTTGATGTGAACTTATCTCAATGAATTATTTAGTGCACATCTCCTTTTTTTTTTTTTTTTTTTTTTTTTTTTTTTTTCAGCTAAACATTATTGTCCAAACATTTCCTTGTCTTATGCTCCTGGCTGCCTGCTGCCTCGCTATTCACTTAATAGCGGTTGTCTTTGTGGATTCAGGGTATTTTTTTTTGCCTTTTAAATTTTGTGCTCCATCTAATGAATTCGTGGAAGTGTCATATTGAGCTGAAAAGGCACTGGACCCATGAGGTCAGTAGAAATTACCAAAACCAGGTGATCAGTCCACTGATCTGATACAAATAGTGTAGATTTCAGGCTGCCTCTGTCCAGGGCTTCCAGATCCCAAATGAGAGGGATTTTTGATGCTTAGCTTTGTTTACATGATCCAGCATTTGAGTAAATCATTTAGAGAGATAACAGCAAACAATGCCTGCACACTTCCTTTGGAAGGGAGGAAATGATTGATAGGTTTTGATGTTGCAAATGGTAATGCCGAGCAGGAATAGTTAAGGCTGATGTGACTTCATTTCCAGTTATGTTGTCCAAGTATAAATTTTCTGTTATAAACGTGATTAGGTGAAGTCTACAATAAGATAAACAAGATATGAAGTTTGAATGCAAGTGAAAACGTAGCTCCATATAGCTGAAAATTAAAAGAATTTTAAACTAATGCCAGAAGGCGCTGAGAATTTTGAATGTTTTCTTTTCACCGTTCACCAGAAGAGGAGATGCGTAACAAGCAGATACAACTTTAGAAAACCCGTCACATTTTGATCTTTGGATGAGATCCCAGAAGAAACACCAGAATGAGTTGAAGCTGCTTGAAGGAGCTTTCTGGGCGCGGGTCTCCTCAGAGTGCTTCTGTCGTGTGAAGGCGGCTCTCAGGCCTGCCTGTCTGTGTCTTTGCCCAGAGAGACGGGTGTGCCCCATCCCTGGAGGTGCCCAACACCAGGCTGGATGGGGCTGGGCAGCCTAAGACAGGAGGAGGGGAGAGGAGGAGGGGACACGACAGGCGGTTGGAGCTGGGTGTGCTTTAAGGTGCCTTCCACCCTAAGCCGTTCTGTTGTTTTCTGTGGGCTTCTTGCAGGCAGCCTGCGCCTGCAAACAGCGGTACCACAGTTTTCCACGCCGCAGCTCAGCCTGAGGCTGTCTTTGCAGGCGGCACCGTTGCTCTAAAAGCAAAGCATCCGTGTGTTCTCTCTCTGCCCCCGCCACCACAGATGTGCCGTTTCCACCGTCCTTTTGAGGAAGAAGTGGTTACGCTCCACACGCGTTGTGGCTTCTCCCGCGTTTAAAGCAGATTCGGTATTTGATTTTTTTTTCCGGCTTTCTCAGCGGGAGACTTTTTCCCCGGCTCGGAGCCGCTCCCCCTCGGCTTGGCGCAGGTCTGTCCCCCCGAGCACGCCCCGTTCCGAGGGTCGGGCGGCGGGCGGGGCCGCGGCAGGTGCGGGGCGGGCGGATGACGTCAAGGGGCGGGGCGGGCCGGCGGCCGCTCGGCGGCGGGCCGGGGCGGACGGCGGAGCGCGGGAGGTGGTCGAGGCCGCCGGTGAGTGGGCGTCCGCTGAGCTCGGGGCTCCGCCGGGCGCTCGCGGCGGGCGGCGAGTCCCTATAGCCTCAACCCCGTCGGGCGGAACGGTGTGTGGGGCTGAGGGTCCCGCCGCGAGCGCGGGGGGATGCGGTCGGGGCAGCGTCCTTTGTTCGCCCGCGTGTGGGGAGGGCAGCGGCGGCACCGCGGTGAGACGAGAGCGGGAAAGCTGTAAAAGCGCCGAGGAAGGAAGGCGTTCGGAGTTGCGCTGCCGTCAGCGTGCCGCGCCGTAGCTAGCCTGGCTTTCTCTCCATCCCGAATCCGTCGTCGCTTTCCGTGCGCTCTGCCCGCACTTGGGGTCCCGTAGCCGTGCAGCCCCAGCGAAGGAGGGGCGCGATGCGATCGGTGCGTGCGTGCGGCCGTCGCCTCGGATTTCCCCTTTTCTGCTTGCGGTGCTGCGAAGATCAATCGCCCCGAGGTGCCGGTAACTGCTGCGGTGTGTTTTCTCAAACCCCTCCGATAATTACGGGAATTGATGTACGCAAGTGATGTGTTGCCCGAGAGAAAGCTTATCTCGCTTTTTAAGACGGAACAGCTGATGTGGACGCAGCCACAGTGCTTCATTAAAAAGTTGGGAGCTAATTAGCTGTTTCTTGCAGCCGGAGTTCCAGATTTTAATTAGAGTTCGCGTTTCCAAGTTCAAACTGATTAAAGCTAAGCCAAAGCCACTTCGGCTATTTCTCGGTGTTTGTTTAAAAACGAATGAAAAAGGAAGAAGTAATTTTCAGCTCTTTGAACTTGGTGTTGGAAAAACAAACCCTTCTGTGCCGGCCGTGAGGCTGGCAGCTGTGTGCATTTGGTGTTACAGGGAGGAAGGGAACTAATTAATGGTGGCGAAGTGCACAGCCTCGTGGCTTGCAGGACACTGCTTTCAGTTGGAAAACCATCCTTTGGGAAAGAAAACTGGCAAAGGTAGCACTGGGTACTTCGGAGTGTGTTTGGAGATGATATGATGATGCTTCTATCAGTACTAAAAACTCTCCTGCCGACTAATTCCTGACCAAAAAGTTCACCCACGTAGGCATGAAGCTGTCATGATGATTAAATATTGCTTTCTGTTACTTCCTTCATTCATCTGATGCGCGTACTTCTGTCCTCCTGAAGAGCTGTTACTTGCTCTTAAGAAAACAGCACCGTACAGCTCATTCATGAGCACCCTGCTATGTTTTTAACGAGTTTCCTACCCTTTTGAGGTGCTGAGAGGCTTGCATGTTGATAATTCCTGAGGGAGCTGTTAACGTTGGTGAAGCTTACATAGCTGGTTTATTCTGAATATTTCATAGTTCTGTCGATATCTTCATGGGAAGAGCTTAATATGTCTTTTTCAAGCTGTCTCCTGTGACGATACCTAGCAGAGGATGCTTTAAAAGATTTAAATATATATATATATATATATATATATATGTTTTTGGAAATTGCACGCTGAGTAATTGAGACCTTTCTGAGGTGCACGGATGGGTTGAGCTGTAAGTGCTTTAAGCTCTCCTCTATGGGACTGACAGCTGAGCTCAACTCTGTGAGCTTCCTCCACTTTTGTGTTCAACCCAGTCAGCAATCATCTGATGATAGAAACTGCTCCTCACTTCTAGCATTTAAATTATTTTATTATTGTTATTTAGTAGTAACCAACTTTTGTGCTTTATTTTGAACATCTGTGCAGAACCCCCTACAAGGACACACAGAGCTGGGGCTTTTCAGCCTGGAGAAGAGAAGGCTGTAGGGGACTTTATAGCAGCCTTCCAGGACCTGAAGGGGCCCACAAGAAAGCTGGGGAGGGACTTTTTAAAAGGGCAGGTAGCAACAGGAT
Organism: Phasianus colchicus; assembly: GCF_987193195.1. NCBI lineage: Eukaryota > Metazoa > Chordata > Aves > Galliformes > Phasianidae > Phasianus > Phasianus colchicus. The sequence goes on along the minus strand of NC_143439.1, from coordinate 5,233,442 downwards.
GAGGGGAAATGGTTTTAGACTGGAAGAGGGTAGATTTAGACTAGATATTAGGAAGAAATTCCTTCCTGTGAGGGTGGTGAGTCAGTGGAACACGTTTCCCAGTGAGGTTGTGGATGCTCCCTCCCTGGAAGCATTCAAGGCCAGGCTGGATGGGGCTGTGAGCAACCTGGTCTGGAGGGAGGTGTCCCTGCCTATAGCAGGGGGTTGGAATTAGGTGATCTTAAAGGGCCTTCCAACCCAGACCATTCTATGATTCTAATTTGGCATTGCTAAGTATTGACATTCAAGGTGTTTGGATGCTGTGGTATAGACTTCATTAGCTGGTAAGTCCAGGTATGTGACATAGGAATAACATTCCCTAACTGAGCACTACTACACTTCCACTGTGTAGAGCAGGGGAAGTTTCTATAGCATCCCAGTCTTATAAAATTGGTCAAGCCAGGTGCTGCTTCATATGCTTTTGTTTTTGCAAGCTCTGGATATCTGCTCATGCATTTGGTTGCTTTTTCCTTTTTCTAGCTATTTCTGGCTGTTGCCATGGCTGTGTTGCTACCAGGTGCCCCTCTTCTGTTTCTGTTGCCTTTTGGTTTACTACCTTACCACGTAATGGTTTTCAAGTTGAATTTTTTTGTTTGGTGTCCATATGTATATTACCCCTTGTTTAATCCAGTAGATTCATTGTCATGTAGCGTATGTGACAATGAAATTACATGCCTTTGTAATAATATCCCTAAAGAGAAGCACCTTATGTGAAATTAAACCCAGAATAAGCTCGTTTTCTAATAGCGACGCAAATTCAAATAATGAGTTAATAGAGGAACTTAAGCCTTTTATGTGATGAGAATAACCTGGTTAATTACCAGAGTTAATGAGGTGTGTTCCTTTGAAACGAGTGGAGTGATCACAGGCCAAAAAAAAAAAAAAAAAAAAACCAACCATATCTCCTCAACTGGAGAGTATTTTTCCAAATCATTGGCAATTGAAAAATTGATTTTCTTCTGGGCAGATGTGTGGTGTTAGAGCAGTTCTCATCACATTCTTTGTAAAAGAATAAACGCCTGTTAAAGAGCAGACTGTGTGATACAGACAATCGAACCAATGTGAAATGATCAAAATAAATAACTGGTTTTGTGTAGCTGTCCTGTTGGCTCAATGACTTGTCTTCCAAAGTCGTTGGCAACCAGACAGTCACTGAAATGTGGATCTCATTAGTTGGAGTGCTGTTATTTGCAGGGAGAAGGAAATTTGATAATTCTGCATACTCCATATTGTTTCACACCTCCCCAGAGTATTTTGTGCTACTCATTACTTCATCCAGGGTGTCCTACTGAATGGCCGAGGCATGCAAGGGAAGTTAAGGTGCTTTGGTGGTTGCTCTGTACCATGATTCTGTACTGGGTACAGGTGCACAAGTTATGTTCTGTGCTGTCAGTGTGAGGCTGAGGGGTTTGGCGGTGTTAAGCAATGGAAGTGTATAAGGTTAACTTAAGAGGAGGTGAATAGTGAACATCAAATTTCTGATTTCATAGTGGAGACGATGCTATATTTACAGCTCTTTTGTAGTCTTAGAAAATGCATGTGGTTTTTCTTTTTCTTTTTCTTTTTTTCTTCCATGAGGAGTACAGCATTTACGGTGTTGAGCATATTTCTGGTAGCTGATCATAGAGTGGCCTGGGTTGAAAAGGACCTCAGAGATCATCCAGTTTCAACCCCCTGCCATGTGCAGGGTCACCAACCAGCAGCCCAGGCTGCCCAGAGCCACATCCAGCCTGGCCTTGAATGCCTCCAGGGATGGGGCATCCACAGCCTCCTTGGGCAACCTGTTCCAGTGCCTCATCACCCTCTGAGTGAAAAACTTCCTCCTCATATCTAACCTAAACCTCCCGTCTCAGTTTAAGACCATTCCCCCTTATCCTATCACTGTCTACCCTCATAAACAGCCGTTCCCCCTCCTGTTTATACGCTCCCTTCAAGTACTGGAAGGCCACAATGAGGTCTCCCCAGAGCCTTCTCTTCTCCAAGCTAAACAAGCCCAGTTTCCTCAACCTTTCCTCACAGGAGAGCTGCTCCAGCCCTCTGACCATCTCAGTGCCCTTCTCTAGACCCACACCAAGAGCTCCACGTCCTTCCTGTGCTGGGGGCCCAGGCCTGGACGCAGTGCTGCAGATGGGGCCTCACAAGAGCCGAGCAGAGGGGGACAATCACCTCCCTCTCCCTGCTGGCCGCCCCTTTTTTAATGCAGCCCAGAACATAGTGTATGAAGATGTGTATGAAGAATTGTGCGGTTCCTGCCTGAGTGCTGTCCCATGAGCTTTGCTTATCTGCTGGAGCGGAGAATACAATCTGCTTCACAAGAATACAATCCAGAACAGGTCTGTGTCTTCCCAGAGTCTGTAAGGATGCCTGCTGTGGGATGAGCCATGAGGTGAAGCACTGCAGGAAACTTTTACTGCTCTCTAGTGCTGACTGGGGCAGCCTGGAGTGTGCTGGCAGGAGCCTGCTGGCTGTGCTGTGTGCTCGGGGTGTGCCTGCACAGGCAGCTCTGAGGGGATGGTGAGGGCCGGTGGTTCTGTCTGAACTCAGGGAAAACATTGTATTTTGAGGATGGGGGAAAGGATGGTGAGGGACTTTAGCAGATTCAGAGAGGAAATAATTGATTAATGCCTTGAATCAACTGTAACGTTGATGTAGCCTGACCCAAGGTAGATAGATGCCTAGCCTCAGGGACAAAATATTGGCATGAGATCAAGCAGCAATAAAGTAAGGACAACAAGCGCTGCTGGAGCTGTCCTCTGGCAGAATGATGGTGTGCATATGTTGTGTGGTTAGTTTTAAGGCAGAGAGCGAGCTCAGTGTAAAGCACTGCAGGATTTGATAACTGATAAAAGGTGTCTTGGAAAATAATCTCGCTCATGGAGCGCAGCATGAATCCTGGTGTGCTGCTAGAAGAGGTTGGCTAGAGGCCTTTTGCATAGCAGATGAATGTGAGGTGAACTCCAGCTCTCTAGCTATCAGATCCAGCTGAGTGCAATGAGCTCTGTTGCTCAGCTGTTTTGAGGACCTTGATGCCATCACCTGGAATAAGAACAAGTCTTGTGCAAGAGTAGGCTGTGGAGTGAGTTCTCTGTGTTAGCAGGAAATGGTGTACAGGAGTACTGAATCTGATAACGCCATTCTGATTTTGGGCTCTCTGGGGAAAGGGGTGGTTATGGTCCCCAAGGGAAGACCTGTCATACATGCTTCAGCAATCTCAATATGTCAAACACACATCAGGCTGTGTGAGCAGATGTCTGTTCTTGCACTGTGATCCACGAACACAGGCAGAGTCCTGTCCTAGCTGCTGGTAGGCTGTGTGCTGTTTCACTTCTTTACTGTTTCAGGGCAAAGAGAGTCTTAATGTTTTTCATTCTGGAGAGAAATCTGAAGTGTGGGCCCTGAGTGCCAAACCCTTTGAAGGATCTACGTTGTCTCCTTGTGGTGCTGTGGTCTCTTCTTTAAAGCCCTCCCACTAGATGCAGCCAAACACAGATCAGATAATGTGAGTGAATTGTTTCTCTGGGGAGTGATAATAATTTCAGTGAAGTGCAGAAAATTCCTCTACATAATAATAGTATCAAATTGTCCTCCTTTGTACTAGCTCTACATATGGCTAAACAGTAGTAAAAGGGTCAGCTGTTGGTTATGAGTTTTCACGGAGACGTGTTTTACTGGAAGGCTGGTAATGATTTTCAGTCCTCTAATGTTATCTTGAAAATGCATCTGCCTTGTTGTGTAGTACTCTTTTACAATCAAATGGGCTAGGAGATGTCCTAACAGAAAATACGTGATAGTGGATTTGCTAAAAAGCCAGTTATATCTCCTCATAACCCCTCGAATGCTGGTCTTCACAGTCAGGTGGACGCAGTATTCTGTGGAACTGAAAGAGAGAGGCTGACTGTTCATGTAAGGCAAAATGCTTCAAAAAGTTAAAAGCTCTCGGATAAATTCCTGCTAAAGAACTTAGCTCTGCAGCCACATGGAGATTTACTAAAGCTGTATCTTGAGGTAGAACAAAGCCTGGGAATTCAATTTGTGGAAAGAGAAGTGTGTGAAAGTGTCTCCTTTCTGCAGCTGCACACAGGGAAAGAGGGAACAGAGAAATAGTTAAATGTAGGGTATTTTCTTGGTGGGTTTGTTACACGTGTGGTCTCTCTGTTTATGAGAAACTTTGTTTTGTGAATTTTTTTGACTCCTGAACTACATTTGTAGTAATAGTCTGTAGATTTTATTCTGTCATCCTATGAAAAAAATTGACTACAAACCCTGTTCACTCAGTAAGTGTTTGAAAATAACCATGTTTTATTTAAGTGCAGAGAAGAGTGCCTCAATTGTATGTGTTTCTCTTTGAAGAAGAGAGAAAAGCTACAGAGAATGAATTTTGGCAAGCAGGAAGAAAGCTGAAGAGAAATGACAAGGGGCAGTTTTTATCCCTGCTGAAAAGGGTGTTGAAGAATTTAGGGGAAATGATAAAACGAATTTCATGAAGAGGAAGATGAATGTAAGATTATAGAAAATGGAGAAAGGCCTAAGCAAGCTGAAGGAAAACAAACCTGCAAAAACTGAGGGAGGGGTAGGGTGGAAGTGAAAAGGAGGGGAGGAAATATCTGTGATAACAGAGGATTGATATGAAGTGAGTGAATTGATCTGAGTAGATAATAGTGGGAAAAGAACAGAATTGAGTTATAGAATGAAAGATGATACTCATTGTATATGGAATGGGAGAAGAAAATCTCATTTTAAGTGTGCGTTATGTTCAACTTTTCAAAAGCTTTTTCTTTACTTGTGCTAGGAGTAAATGCCAAATTGGAGCCAGGAGATGGAAAGGGATGAGGAAGCCACAGCTGTGGGCATGCATGTCCCTGTTCCTCCTCTATTTTCTCACAATTACTCCTCTCCAAATCATGTAAAACAACCCCTCTCCTGCCTTTCTTTCTTTCTGTATTCCACAGTAACCCCTGTACAAACCCCAGATGCTCTTCCCCTTCATCTTATAACATGTCCTGTACCTCTTAGTCCAAAAGTTGCTCTGACACTGGCTTATCCTTCTCAGTTTTGCTTCGGGGAGGGGTCCAGATGGATGTCCACCACTCTTTTCTCAGCTTTTTCTTTGGGTTCCTTCCCATTCTTGCACCCCTGGCCTTGTGGAGGTGGGCCTTTGGTGGGCCTGGGAGGAGCTGGGCAGGGTCTTGTTTGCACTCCCCTCCTTCCAGTGTCTCTCTGTGCTCCTTTGCCAGGCTGCAGATGAGCTGCTTTGAACATAACTTAATGCTATAACAACCATCTTTGTGTTCATTTTCTATGGGTATTTTGAAGAACAAGCTTGTGATGAAAATACTTTGTTAAATAATATATAGCAGAGAAATTTTGAAGCGATACAGCAGGTGCCTGCTGCCTCTTCTGGATTTATGCTGTGGCATGCAATATGTATTGTATGACCTGCTGAGTCTAATGAAATTAGATTTATATTTTGAACTTGAAAGGTGTTATTTCTTAGCTAAAAGTCTAGTCAGTAGCAATAAGCTGCAATGCATGTTAAGATCTACTTAAAACATCTGTGAGGAGTCCAGGTAATGATGATAGATACGAAACAAAACCTGAAGGATTGCTTATGGCTGCCTGCGGCAAAGCTGTAGCTAATGGAATGGCATGCAATTTTTCTTCTTCAGAATTGCTATAAACATGTCTTTATGCATATTTAAGAACTTAGACTACTTTTAAGAGCTGTAACCTTTATAATCCCTTTTAAACTGTGTTCAAATGGTGTACATGCTCTGCAGAGCTGTCATTAAGATACACTTGAAGCATGGAAGAATGCTCATGTTCAGCATCACAGCTGGGTTTTCCAGTGTCTTAGGATTGAAGATAGCCTGCACAGTTCAACTGTTGAGCTGGAGCAAAGAGTACAAAGTCCATCTGATATGTTTCCAAGAAATGAATGAACTATTGAAAGACTGCAGTGGAGATGAGGAAGCATTAAAAGATGGTTCCTCTAAAAACTCGTGTGCCATATCTTTTCACCAAATGATTACAGTTCCAACAGCATGGTGCAAAGAGGTATAGAAATAGTCGAGGTGGAGTCTGACTACAGACCTGCAGGAAAGTAGAGGTCTTGCTGTTTAGAAGGTAACAGAGCAGTGTATAACCTCTAAGAAAGGGGGAAAATTAATGTAGTCAACTGCAGGATTATGAGTTTGACCTTAATGTTATTCAGGTTCTTAAACTGCCTTAAGGTGAAAGAATTGTTCTGTACGTAATGGTAAAGGGAAAATAGAAGAAGGTACTGTGAGTTTACCAAGAAGTTGTGATCAACTAAGGGGATGTGACTGATCGAAGGCCCCTTTGCATCAACTGTGATTATACAGCGGTTTGTGTAGCTGAAGTTCAAATAAGATAAATTGTGATTAAATAGAACAATCAAAATATACTCTCAAGTATATTTGATGCTTCTTGTCGTTAGGTGGGAGCTTTGCTTCTTGGGATAAAAGGGAAGGTCAAGAGGAGGTATGTATACTCCGTAAATGTGTGGAGATGAACACAAGGAAAGAGTTACGAAAGACATTACTGGTGGGAGAGAGCAAAGGAGCATATAGACTGTGAATAAATTTACATGAGAAGTCAGAATAGGGTTTCTAATTAACCAGTGTTTTAGTTCTAGTAGTGGATTTCAAAGCATCTCTTACTGCATTAAAGTAGAGCCCAAGACATTTAAGAAATTTCCTTTGTAAAAGCGATGAAATGCCTGCCAGAGGAAGGAACTAAATTTGTGAAGCAAGGCAAGTCTTCTCTATAGTATTTTTCTAAAATGAAATTCACTTCAGGTGAGTGTATCAATACAAAGAAAGCAAAATTGAAGTGTATGGTCCAAAGATAAGTACATTTGACAGCACGTGTGGCTCTTTCTCTCTGATATAGAGAGAATTGAAATGGCGTGGAGAGAATTTCCACAACGCCAAAGCAAAAGCAATTTGGAGGTAACAGGATTCTCTACAGAAAGGCAATGGAGATTAAACCTATGGAAATATGAAATTGATATAAAAAGCTAGAAACTGGCTAAACATTCTAAAACATATTGCGTAAAACTTCTGAAATAGTTGGAAAAAAAGCCTTTGGTAGTCTAATGGGATAAATCGTGCATGCTCTACTTTTACCCTAATTATCTGTTTACAGTTACGTTTCCTTGATATAAGATATAAGGCATTGTTACCTATGCCTTTTGCTAGGTATTAGAGATCCAGTGTGATCCATATCAGTCTTTTGAGCAGAAATTGTTGCTGTTTTCAGCAAGGTTAGAGAACTGAGCTGGGAGAAGAAGATAAACATCAGGTGTTGTTGGGAAGTTACACGCACCAGTGCTTTGAGATGGGGCCTTGAAACAAAATAGATTTGTTCCTGTGCAAAGAATGTGCTTCTTCCCTTCCTAAGAAGATTTATCCATTTGTGGAAGACAGTAGACCTTGAAAACACCTGTTCTTGTACTGTGAAGGCTTAGACTTTATTAGCTAAAACCACTCTAATACTTAATGACTGAGGCAAAGCAGGACTCTGAAACCATGGATGTGAGTCACTTGAGCTGTGGGAGATCAGGGTGTGCACAGCCTTGCTAGGATCCAGAGTCCCAGCTAGAAGAGTGAGATGTGTTTGAAAAGAAAGAAGAAAAAATGATGTGGCTGGGCATGATTGCCACTGACAAGGAGGTGGTTCAGCAGTGTGTAGGCTCAGCACCACCTGTGCCATTGGAGTGGGAGAGGCAAGTGTACCTGTTTGCTGTTGGCATGGACAAATCTGGGTGGTTGATGGCACAGGTAGTGGCACCTTGGCACTTGGAATAGCACAGCAAACCCCTGCTGCTCTGCAGGTTTTTTGAATGCTTGTGAGTATGTGTTGCAACTGTGCCAGGCTTTCTTCCCCTTCTCTCTGTAGAAGTATTGCATGAAATTCTGATGTGCTGGGGATAAATCGGAGTTTTAGGCATTTTTATCAGTAGAGCTCTAGCCTCATTTTATTGTGCATGGTGAAAAGGCAGGGATTACTAGGGGAGAAATGTAGTTCGTAGGTAGCTAAATGTTGCTCAGGGGATAGAGCTTATATCCTTTCTGCTCACATAGGTCCTGTTTAATGTTGCCCAGAGTATATGCAGATGTCTTTTCACTGTATATTTTTCTCATTTTCTGGATGCCCAAAGAAAAAGTCAAGATTTAACCAGCAGAAGGTAAAGAGTTAGATGCTTGCAACTGAAGTTGAAGGAATTTTAGTGCTTGTTTGCTGTAGGCACAGCACAAGCTCTGCCTATTAGTATCTGGTGATTTTCCAGGTATGATATCTGTGTATTAAAGTAACCCTTAGTATTTTTCAGGAGATTGTGTTATGATGGATGGTTCAGTAAAGGTAATGTGAAGGAGAATTCTGCTCTTTCTTATAATAATTCATCCTCATGCTAACATGGAGTAGTAACATGGAGTTACTCCAGTTCCCCTTCTGCTTTACTTTGTAGTAGCTGTGGCCTTTGGAGGACCTTTGCAGCTGTGTAAATTTCATTTTTATTCTCTTGATACAGTTAATATAAAGCTGGAAAGTTCTCCATATCTCAGTGTTGTATTGGATATGCAGTTTCATGGTAGTACTTCACATGTGCTGTTGCCTGATTCCTTGTGCAACCGTTACAGGTTCCGCTGCATTACTTAAAAATGCAGAGCGAGAATGTAATGCATTACTAGAAATAGGCAACAAACTAGCCTATCTTTTTTTGAAGTATATTATTTTTCCAGTTCTCCTGTAACTGAATAAGAATTGAAGCCTATTTTTAGATCTCTAAATTATAGTGATTCTCTTGCTCCCGAAGCGTCAAAAACTTTGTTATTGCAAGGCCAATAAATTACATTCTTCTGTGTGAACAAACTAGCTAGAATTTGCTTTTTGAGTAATAGGAGAGTTTCTTTATTTTGCCAAATAATATAGCAGACATCTCACAACGTGGTAATTAATAATCTCAGAGGGACAGGTTTCCTTTCCTCGATGTTATAAACATAAAGAAAAAAATAGTAGTAGAGATTCTGTTTTGTGCATAATGGATATTCTATCTATTATTTGCACCCTCGATCCCTTTAAGTCACTTGCAAAGATGAGAGATGCCAAGAAGTTAAGCAGAAGATGGCTTGCAGCATTGGTGGAGATACGAGGTAGTGTTTAATTGACTAGAAGAGAATCTGTTAAACTGTTAATCTGAATGGTCCCTCAGCTTTATAGGAATTAAAAATGGCATAAAATAAATAATTGGATGAGGTTACAGGAATGAGGATAAAAAGATAATATATACTTCTTTGCCTAGGCTGTAAACTGATAAGATGAAAGAAGATGCATCTTCCCCAAACGAGCACATTTAACTTAAAATTCACAATCTTATTTTCCCTTTCATATTAAAACAAATAATTGCGGTTATCCTATTATCATTCATCCTTTTATTTTTCATTGGTAAGATAATTTCTGTAGCCTATGTTGCATAAGATAGTGCTCAGCAGTGCTTACTATAGGCTGGGAAGTTTAATAAAATATTTACACCACCGTTTAACTACCGGCCATAAGATTTAATGGACCACCTGCTCAGCAACTACAATACAGCAATGCTGCTTTCAAAACTCAGTGTTGTTATTCACGTCCAAGGAAACACCCGAGGTAGAGCTCCCAAAAAACTGTTTTCTCATCCCGTTAATCCTGCTCAGCCTTTAAAAAAGAGTTCCTTGAGAAATCCTCAGGCTTCCATACGAAAAAGAAGCATGGGGGTGGGGGAGTAGAAGGGAAATGAGGAGAAAGTGTTCAAGAGAAGCATCTCAGCTTAGAATCCTAGAACATTTGTTCTTAACACAGTCGACTCAAGGTCAAATCTGTAACATCTCTGCCTTATTCTAATCACTGGCTAGTTTAACACGAGAGGTTTTTCTCCCAGTATTCAGAGCTGTCTGTGCTTAGCTGTTATACCAAAAGCAACGTGATGCTCAGTTGGTGTGACTGAATCCAGCATGCTGGCGCTGTTTCATGAGCCTTATTAGTGGCAGCACAGCTAGTGCTCATCCTGGAGTTTCATGTTTTTTGTGAGCTGAGGTGGCATGTGTTAAACTGAAGGGGAAAGCAGAGAAAGTTAGCAGTCCTGCATCATCGGCCCACATAATTCTCTCTGTGAGACTGCAAAGATTAGGTTTTTTGCTGTTAGGGGAGCGTGCAGATACTTAAATGTTGAATGTGGAGGCTCTTTGGGCTTCAGCCTCAGCATTCCATAATCAGGGATTCATGTGTGTGTCTGTGTGTGTATATATCTTGTATACTATGGGACATTGCTGGGTACCAGGAACCTGTGTTTGTCATGCTACTGTGATTTAAATTACGCGTGGTCCTATTTAATTAATCCTGGAACTTAATCTCATGCTAGCGTGCAGTTGTTGAAAAGTAAATGCTTCAGTATTCAGTCTCTGTTTGGAGCTGGAGAAGGGAAATGCCTTCAGTTTTCTCTCTCCCCTGAACCTTGAGCAAAGTTGCAGATCAGTTAAACCTGTTTTATTTATCTTTTTTTTTCCCAGGACTGAAATCACACGCATGCAGTTGTAAATAACTTAATAAAAGATGTGTAGAATACCATTTGTGGACATCTATCAGTGGCTGTGTAGGTGTACACTGTTTTTTTTTACTGAAGAATGACATAATAAAAGGCAAAGAGGCAGTAAGGGGAGCTTTCAGGTTCTGCAACTCTCCATGTCAGCAAAATAACCAACCTGCATAGCAGATTCTGGTGAAGTTTTTTTGAGGTTGCTTTTGTTCCTTGTTGTAGACAGTCAATATTCTGTAGAGAGACAATTTCAAGAAAAGCTGTTTTCAAAGAGATCATTAATTAGCTACCATGCTTCTAATATGCTTGTAAATTCCAGCAGTGTTTTAGCCCTGCCTCTTTGCAAACCTGTGAGAATATTCACTGATTTTTTTTTTTTTGGTCATATGCCATTCCCTAAAACGTTATAGTTGTGGTTGCAGATACTGTTAAGTCTCAGAACTGGAAGTATTGCTAAAAAAAGTGGGCAGCAGTTCTTTACTTCCAGGCTCTTAGAGCTGGTATGGCTGTTCTTGCTGTCTAAGAGTACGTGAAATAAACGTCACCTGTTGTTATGACAAGAAATATCACTGCCTTAACTGCTGGGATTCTTCTTCTAACTGTAGAAATCCAGGAGCAGACAAGCATATCAAAATAGTTTTTACTATATCTGTTCCAGTAACTACTCAGTCTGAAATGATCAGATAGATACATCTTTCAAGTGTAACATCAGATAGTGATTAAGTGCAGCATTTTGTTTTGCAGGGGTTTGAGATTCTTGTTAGACACGGCTGTTGCACTTCCATTTTTGCATTTTAAAATTGTTTTCATCTTTCTTCAGCCTGTGACAGTGGCGTGGCCTATCCTCCATAACTATGTCTTGAGAGATGAGATCCCCCTGATTACACAGTGAGTGCTGTTTTACACCATGCATACCTATCTGTAGGTTCTTCTGCCCAAACAGGTGATGAGGAGAGGGCTGTAGAGGAATGGTCGTGTGAGTTGGAAAGAGTCTGAAGAGTTAAATTGCCAGATACACACCGTTCACAAATTAACAAACTGTAGATATGGAATTAAGAGCCTAGAATTTGCAAATTTTTATCTGGACTGCTACAAGCCACTACTGTTGTGAACATGGAAAAAATAATGACTTATTTTACTGTAAAATGAATTGTTTTCAAATGGATCTTAAAAGCTTGATCTTTTTTCACAGATAAGGAATATGATGTTACCCACCTTTTAGGTGTTCAGTGTTCTGTACGCTGAAGCAAATAAGAAGATGGTTTCCACTTTTTCAGTATGCTGCTAGTTGTCACTATATAGTTACCCCTAACTGTTATATAGCTGCTTTGTTAGTACCACATACAGCAGTAACTATATGATAGTAGCTACTGCTGGGGAAAGACATCTGTCATGCTCTGCAGGAGGGTGCAAGTCTTGGTTAGTACTAGAAATTTGCTTCTCTCTGTGAACAATTGTAGCATCCTCACTAGACAGATACACCAAGTTTTACTCAGCTTTGAGGGCAGACAAGCGGGCACAAGCTTGCAGGACATGAACTGAATATTCGTTGTTGTAAACTTGATACTGAACAAGTGAATGTGCTGCCACAGCTCTCATTACCACAGTGTCAAGATTTCAAGTTGAAACAACTTGCTGCTCGTTTTTGGCACAGCATCCTAAATGTTGGAAATCAAGCCATTTTCTCCAGCTTTCAGTCAGCATTTTAAGTTTAGAGCTTGTGTTTTTCCTGTTACAAATGTTATAGGATTGCAGAATTGGCAGGTACCGCAAGCACTTCAAAATTACAAATAGAGGCCTTTTCAGCTAGCGAAAGGTTTGACAATTGTATGACTTTCTGCCAGGAATCATTGCTGGCATCCAATTAAGGAAGTTTCTGTGACAAGAATGCCCTGTATAGTGTTGTATCTGTGTTGGAAATCACTTCATTGACACCATACCTCATAAAGAAAGCAGAAACTAATGGTTAGTTCAGAGTTTTGTTGGATAGCCTAGTTGGAACTGTTGGTCTAGTTGCCTTTTTCAGTATCAGTGTGTGTTTATTTAATGGGTGATCTGAAAATGGATTTGACATTCAGTGCGACTTGCCTATTTCTACTGCTGACTCGGTTCTCTGTTTTAAAAATTTTCATAATTAATAATAATAAAACAATTTTGGCTCAGAAGGAACCTCCCTCCTTCAATCATAAGTTCTTTTTTCCATTTTTATTTATGTACTAAATCATCAGTATTTTTTGAGAACTTGAGTTCTCAGAGAAGAGGTGTTAAACATGAGGCTTGTTAGATGTTGGAAGTATGTGTAGCTGATAAATTGTACCGTGTATGGACACAGCTGAGTGTACTGCTGTATGGAACCTTAGAGCAGAAGAGACTCAGACTCTTCTGTCCAGCTCAGAGAAGGTAGGGACAATCATGTGAAAATGACTGCATTGGGCCTCTTAACATTCTTACTCATTTCTTATGGCAAATACTGTTTTTTAGCAAGAGGTTCACTCCTCTTTGTTAAGTCAAATGTCAGATAGGGTTTGTTGTGCTAATTTTACTTTTCCAACAAAACACTTTTTAAGCTGACAGCTTTGTAACACTGAAATTCTGAAATGTGTCGTCTTCAAATAATATTTATTGGTATTGTTCACACATTTAGTAAAAAACAGAAGTATTTCAGGGGATTTTTAAGTCCTCTTGCCATTTCTGTTGGGTAGTGCATTTTAACAGTTCATTTCTGCTGCCAGTTGGTTGAATTGACACTTATCTTTAAAAACTGAATTCAATTCTTGAGGAAGAGTCCAGATACTCAGAGCTGGAAACCAGACTCTTTCATTACCCACGGGACGTAGCAACACAACTACAAGCTCCTTCAAGCAGCTCCAATACCTCAGTTCTTTGGGGATTAAGCTTGGGATCTTAATTTTTGATGGCCAGCACACTTTGTCTCCTTTAATGAGACTTCTAAGGAATGCTAATTTGTGCCACATGATGGCTGGACTTTATTTAGTAAACCCTTTTTAGAGATTTGTTATTGGGTTGACATGAATGATGTAGCAATGGAGGAGTGTGTTTGAATATCGTCAGCAGCAGAAGGGTTAAATGAAAGACCTGTGTCACTGATGAAGAACGGTGCTCCAGGACATCATTCCCAGTGGTAAAATTGAGAAATGTGTTAGTTATGTCAAGACAAGAAGACTTGTGCTCTGATTAGACTGTTGGGCAGGATAGACTACATGCGATGTATTTTCAAAATGAGGAAAAACAGAGGCGTAATGGCTTGGCCTAAGATTTATGGAGATTGAAGTAAGTAGGACTGTGAGGAAGATGACTAACCTGTAACAGCTGCTTGTTCTTAATCATGATGAAAGAGCTGTCCAAAAACCAGTTGCCAGTCAAGAAGTGCAGAGACATGGTGAAGACTTGAGAGCTGAGCCTGTTGACCTCTGTCACATGCAGGTGATCTTGGTCACACCACCTGAGCACGTGCCACTTGTGCACATGTGAGGCTGTAAGCAAATAAGTAGGATATTTGTAAATGCGTGTCCTCCCCCTTCATAAGAGCTGGCGTAAGGTTCTCTTACAGTAACTTTCCCTGCACTAATACTTTCTTGTTTCACGCTGAAATTAAGCCATTGATCGTCCCCAGATGGGAGCAGCTTGCAGTTTCCATGCCAACCTAAGAACGGTCAGTAGGGTTAGGTGTTGTCAGAGGGAGAAATGGGCTAAACTAGTTTGGAGTTTTGAAAAGTCTTGTGGGACAACAGATTCCTAAATTGTAAGCAGTAGGTGGAAAAACAAGTCGGAGGGGAAGGAAGAAGACAGGATAGAACATTTGTTACTGAGTCCCTTATTAGGCATTTTGTGTTCAGTATCAGCATACGTTTTTAGTTTTATTTTTATACATCAGTATTAGTATCTTTTTCTAAATTGAGAATCTTAATACATATGATACAAATACAAATATTATTGTGTTGCATTTTACTATTTGTTTTTAATGTAAGTGCTTTTAAAAAGGATGTATAGAATCCCTAAAGCCACCAGCATCCTTAGATTTGATGAAGAAACCCTGCAAAACCTTTGTCCGTGGCCATTTCTGCTCTGAATATGTGACACTATCACCGTCAGGGTTGCCTCTGGTTGCAAGTGGTGTGTTATCACTGATGGTAGCTTCAGGCTACATAGTAAGGAGCAAAACCAGAGAACTGATAGGGGGATAGGATAGCAAGAAGCAGCTGTTCTGTAGAGTTGAGCCAGGAAAAAAGCAGGTGAGCACGAGGCATTTTGTAAGCCTGAAGAACAGCCATGTGGCACGCTCTGTATTTTGTGAACTGCCTTTTTAGACTGAAAACAAGCATCAGGATAAACTTCTATGTCTGAAAGTGAGTTGTGTTCAATACACGTTCAAATGTACACAACAAGCAAGTAGGAAAGAGTGCATAAGAGATGAATTGATTTACTGTCCAGGAGAGATTTCAGGTTATTTTCTGTATTTAAAGCAGTTTGTCATTTGCAGTGTTTTATATGCTCATTTGATATTTAGTAGAATATTACATGGAAGTTCCTGTGTCTGGAAGCTGTTGTTTCCTAGAGCCTTGTATGAAGATAATGAATAGCAGAGTTTTGGGGGAAATTTTGGGAGTGAGCTTCTTTAGAGAGCTGTGTGGAACTGTAAGAGTAGTAGAATAGCACTATACCTGGTTGCTTTTATGTGCACCTATAGTTTCACTGAAAAAGAGCCTACGTGGTTAAATTGAGGCGCACTTCTAAAGCAAAATCAAATACTATCCTTAATCTTTCTTGATTTTTTTTTTTTTTTAAATTGGAAGCCCACAGAGTAATTCTGAGCTTCTATTTGTTTTAAAATAATAAAATAAAAAAATTGTGTAATGAACTACCTCTTTGATAATATCCTGACTTTTTTCACACTCACTTAATTACTCCTCTGACATCTTTTCCTCACCGCTTATGTAACAAACATATTTTATTCTGTTATGTGCCCTTTCTGAAGTTCAGCGTCTGGAAGACAGTGTAGTAATTTAACTGCGTTGATAGTTTATTTGAATTTTATTTTGTTTAGAGTATAGAGATGCTCTGGATTTCTTAATTGCTCAGGGAGAGCGCACTTGAATCCATTTGCTGAGTGTAATGAGGAATTCATGCGTTATTTCATGCTGGCAAGGTGAAGCAGTTGTTTTGAGCTTTCCTATTGAGCAAATGGTGCTGTGAGCATCTACCTTTGACTTAAACCTAGAATGTACAACATGATTTAAATGGGGAGTGTGATTCCGTATGAAAATAGATTAAATTGGATCGAAAATTTTGTCATCCTGAATCTGTTCAGTGCAAGTTGACCTTGCAACCATTATTTTCCTTCCTGTTTCTAAGCAACAGGAAACTTTTCTGCATGATGACTATTTAATATCCTAATCTGTTCTTGAAGTTTTTATACCTAAAGGGGAACAGATGGTTTAAGGAAATTTTGTTTGTAGCAGTGGAAGTAGGAAATAGCTTTTTTTTTTTTCCACCCTGATTTTATACTCTATTGTCCTGTGCATACCATTATAGAATATCTTGTTGATAGCAGCTAAGAACCACTGTTAGGAGCAGAGGGAAAAAATTAGCAGTCTTCAGATGCTGCAAGTTTCTTTTCTCTATATAATGCAAAGCAGTTGTTATATTTGTACATTTGTGATTGCATCCCTTATACAAAGTGCTGGAATATGTGTAATTGTATTCTCTGAGTGTTGAGCTGCACCTTATTAAATGAAAAAAAGCATTATCTACAGTGTAATACCTGTGAATTTTTATTTGGCATTGCTTACTCTCAGAATCGTGTGGGTTTTTTTTTCCTCCTCCTTGATTATGGATTCCAAAGTGTCTTTATATTTCAGGAAGAATAATGTTTGAAAGGTTATTTTTATGTGACACGGTGTTCATGGAAAATATCAGTTAACTTATTATACATACTGAAACGAGAAGCTCTGAAATGCTATGTTGTGATTATTTTATTATGGGCTTAGTGAACAACTAATTCTGTTTATTTTTTTAGTGGCATGAACCTTCATTCCAAAGAAGCAGGCTGAATATTAGTGGAGATAGGATATTCTTGGTCTTTCCCTCTGTGAATTGAAAATAAGCACATGAGCCTTGATTCTTGTTAGTGCTGCAGTCTGCAAGGGATGCATCAAGAAGACCTGTTCCCTTCTGATTATTTCTCATAGTGCTGAATGGCGTGCTTCCTTTGTAGCTCCTGAACAGCTTTGTGCAAAGGAAGTTAGGTGCCCCATCACTGTGTTGCTGTCCTAAGAATAGGCTTGTTAAGATGCTTGTGAACACCTGACGATAAATTCAGCTTGCTGGCTGTGACTGCTGCTTTATCAAGGAGATGTTTCGTTCTCTGTAAGGCCTGATTAACAGGTAGAGACGTGACATGGGTTAGCCAAAATGCTACCTTGAGGTATGTTTAAACAAATGACACATTCAACGCTAAGGCACAGTTCTTTTTAGCAAATCGTATGATGTTTTTTTTTTTTATTTTTACTTTGCTTATTCTCAGTGATGACCAGAGTTTGAAGAACTGCAGGATCTGGTTCTTGATCCCCAAACAGGGGATCAATCCCTGTTGTATGCTGTTAGAACCTCTAGAAGCTAGCATAGAAATCTTTGTTTCGTGTGACAGAAGATGTCATCTTTATTTAATTCCATTGAAGTAACATCCTTCCACCTTGATTTTTTTTTTTAGATGTATTTTTTTTGTATGTATTTTCAAATGAAAGTGAACTGTGAAACTTCACAATCTCTCTTTTGTCTCCAGGGAGAAGCTCTTCCATTTTGTTGTGCCTCTCTTTCTTGAATTTTAATTAGTGGTGCTGAATGAAATTCCAGATTTGATGTAGGAATGTCATGTGTTTCCCAGTGAATGCTTCCAAGCACTGAGTTTGTTCTAAAGGAGGGAGTGAGATATGTCTTGAAAAATTGTCAAGTTGGCTATAAAACGTCTCCTGAAAGAAGGAAAGAAGGTGAGAAAAGGTTAAAGTGGGAAATGTTTTCTTGTGTCACCTTTATTGTAATTTTTAAAGAGGAATGACAGGAGAAGAGAAGCCTCCCTAAAATTTTTGCTGAGTACCAGATCTTTATGAATTCTTTAATGCATGGTACTCAGCAGATCTGGATAGCACAAGTCTGCTCATCTCTTACATTGCCATTCACTAATGTGAGGGCATCTCTGGAAGTCATACCTCCTATTTTATGAATGTTGGTTCACTGTGTTGGTGGTAAGAAGGAAAGGCTGAACCTTCTCACCAATATCCCTTTACCTGTTGTTGCTCTGCAAACAGATGGCAGTCCAGGGGCAGCCTGACAAAATGGTGGAACCACGTGTAACACCTAGGTGTGTCACCAAATTCCTCCATATGGAAAAAATTGGCCCCCACTGACATCTGTTGGTGCTTGCTGAATGTTTATGGAGACCAAACACTGCATATGAGCAGAGCGAGGGGTGGGTGTTGCATTTTAGCAATGGCAACAGCTGGTCACCTACAGTAGTGCTTCATGATTGCAGCGTGCAGGCTCTTGTTCATCACTGGTGAAGATGCCAGTGGTGTCTACGCTGAAAAAGTATTTTGTAGCTGCTGGTTTCCTCTGTCAAATGGTATTCTTGTGCTCTTCGTATCTGTGGTAGTTTCTATGGAAATCAATAGGAGGCGTTACTTTTGGATCAAATTTAGATGTATGTCTGAACTACTGGATTGCAGTAGTTACTGAAGGAGTTTAGGATTCTAAGTGGGTCAGTGCCCATATTAGGTAAGAGTTTACTATGACTTCTGTGAATACTGTTAGGACTGTCTACTAATGAAGTCAAATCCATAATATTTTAAAACTGAGAAAATCAGCAAGTTTGAGTTGTTTTTGACAATGTATTTGACGAAGTATTTGAATGTTGAGAAGGTGCTTAAGGCAAACAAACCCTGATCACTTAACTGTTCTTCACAGCCTAATACTTAGTGTTGTATCTGATTTTGATTTGTGCTTCTACCTAAGACACAAAGTCTTAGATGCACAGGGCCCTTCAGTCAATATGCCAAGTGTTGTTGCTCTTGTTGTTGCTCTCTGGTATTATGATAAATTTGACACTAAGAGATATCAGCTGCATTGGTTTGACAGTTGAATCTCGGTCAATTAACCTTAGCAAAATGATCAAGAAAGGGAGAATGTGGGTTGATGGGACTGTAATACCTAGAGTCAATTTACTACTTATGCATAATATAGCTCTTAGCAATCTTAATGCACAAGGTAGCACTTTCTTACTTTGCTTATTTTAGATTTCTTAATCAGGAATATAACCTACTCCCACTGTCCTCAATAAAAATAACCTGATGGCGTCACAGTTGGCTTCTTGAAAGCTGTTTGCTGTATGTAATCCATTGTAATATAACTCATCTGTCACATTCTTTTACTAACATACGTCAGCATCTGTTAACTGGTTCTCAGTAGACGTCATTGTAATGGACTTCAGGTCCCTTAGTTCATACTTCATCTTCCTGCTTCAGCCAGACAAGGATTATTTTGGTCTTGGTGAGTATTTTGCCCAAAAAGAGCAAATCTAACACTAGTGATTAATTAAAAAAATAATAGATGAAAAAAAAAAAATGTATTTCTTTGATACAAATCCATTTCTGCTGAATTCATGTTGGAGGCATGTTTGAGTGTATCCTACAATATTTGAACTTCGTGTATGCAGATGTCACTTAACCAAGCTGTTTGTTATGCCAATTATTTTGTAATTTAGTTTTAAAACTACCTCCAGATTTCTCTTTTCATTCTTATGCCATTGCAATATTTGAAGAGAGTAGGGAAATAAGCTCGAGTAGCTTTTTGGTCTTATAAACATTCATGATCTTGATCTCAAATTTAGCAAATCATGAATTATTCACGTCTTCTGTTCTTGCATGGCTGTATTTTCCTGGAAAATGGAAAATTATATTCCAGACAAATGCAGTTTGCCTATAAAGTTAGATGTGGCAAGCATTTGTTTTTGTACAAATGCATCTGAGCGGGCCATTGAGTATGGATAAGCAGCATTTTCCTGCTGTAAAATTTGATCACACTGTTAAGAGTATGCAATGCTCTGCTGGAAAGAAGTTTTTATAATTCAAAAGCCCCCCAAAAGCTCCAAATCTGGAGAAGTGTACCTGTGTTACCCACTGTTATCTATACTTCCAAAACTTCTTTAACTTGCAGATGTAAATGCAACGTGTCTGTGGGGCTTTATGAAGTAAAGCTGATTCCCTTAGAGTTCAGGCATTCTATTTCAGCTGTGAGAAAATCGAGGTATTTATAGCAGCTTAGTAGAGTTCTGTAACCAATGCAAAAACCTCTAGCATACCCTTGTTTTTCTCCCTGCGTAAATAGATTGTGGTTTACAAGAAAGTTCATTTCCTAATAAGAAAAAGGACAAACACCAAAACTTGAACACCAGACAAAAAGCCCAAAGTCCCCAAACCTAATTCATCAAACTTTCCAATTTGCCTTACGTGTCTTACTCTTCAGTGAGTTGTCTTCATTTTCTTTTTCCTTCTGGGGGGGGAGGGCGAATCCAGTGCTTCTGGCAGTTTTTTTTTGGTTTTGTTTGGCTGTCATTTTTGCAACAGTTGCTCAGCTATCTTCTGTGAACACCCACAGCAATTTAAATTTTTTAAATATGTCAGAATTCACACAGACCCACACAGAAACTTAGGGTATGGTGTGTCATCTAATCCTTCTTCTAGGTTTTGCTCCAACTTCCTTGAGATTGTTCCTCTCTCTTCGCAGTGAATATTGATGGCAGGGATAATAAGATAGATGTGTAGATTCTTGGCTTGTGATAGCAATTGATTGCCCTCCTGGGATATTGGTCCATACATAATTTGTCAATTTTTTTTTCAATAAAAAAACTTGAGAAAGTTTAGAACGTTCAAAAATGTTTGTAATGATCACCTGCTTCCTCATAGCATTGTGATGTGCTTTGCGAAGCCTACAGAATACGTGAGAAACGTGTTAAGAAACATTTACAACACATAACAAAGCATAGAATAATTCTAGTTGAAGGGCATCTGTGGTGGGTTGACCTTAGCCAACAGCCAAATACCAACCCAGCATCTTGCTCGTTCCCCTCTCACGTGGGATGAAGATAAAATGGAAGGAAGGTAAGAACGCTCATTGCTTGAGGTCATGATTGTTTAATAGGGAAAACAAAAGCCTCATGCTCAAGTAAAGCGGAAAAATAAATGAATTCTCTGCTTCCCAAAGGCAGACAGATATCCAGGCACTTCTTGGAAAACCGGGGCTCAGCATGCTGCTACTTTGAAGAGGAACACTGTAACCACAAATGTCTCCCTTCTTCCTCCTTCTCCTCCTAGCTTTCACTGCTGAGCATCATCTTGTGGTCAGTGGTGTGTTGGCTGTGGCACCCTCTAATCCCCAGCCCACAACCTTGGTTCTGTGCTAGCTCTGTTTTGCCATAGCTAAAGTGCAGTTGTGCTGCCAGTGCCGTTTTGGCTGTGAACCTGGCACCAGAAGGGCTGCTGTGAAGAACTTTTCCAGCCTGGCCAGCCCCATACGGCCTTCAGTTAGCATGATTCCAGGCTGTTTCTGTACCATCTGGAACTGATCTGCTGCAACTGCCTTCCCAGAGCAAAGCCAAAGGTATATGGGCTCTCACAGGCTGTGTCCACTTGTTCTGAGTGTTTCCAAGGGTATACATTACTCAGTTTTTCAGGGCAACCTGTTCCAGTTTTGATGACTCTTACATTTGAGATTCTTTTTTTCCTTATATCTAATCTGAATTTCTTTTGCTGCAGACAACATCTGTTGTCTCCTTTCCAGTTGGACTTAATGATCTTGAACCTGGATTGTGATTTTCACAGTAATTTCCTTTCATTGAACTTTTCCCAGCAAGTCTGTTTTTATACAGTAGAATACAGTGAGAAGGATTGAACAGACTGTTCTCTCAGCCTCTGCTTATGTATCCTGGGTGCACGTGGCCTCAAACCATTTTGTTGTCTCTGCACTGTAGGAATTTTTTGACCACTAGTATAAAACATGATGTCCATGCTGAAGATACGGCCTTACAGATGAGGAGAAGGGTAATAATATCCTTGCTTTACTTGCTGCTTTCACTGTAGCTGGTGCAGTCTGCTATGCCCTTAGCATTCAGTTCTGTAAGGGTGCAATGTTGACTCAGTTTGAATTTGCCTGCCAGACCCTGCCTGTCCTTGTGAGGAGTTGATTTGTGATCAGTTAGCCACAATGCTGGACTGTTACATTGGGCTGTTTAATTTCTTTTTTTGTCATTTCTAGTATTCTGTGTTCACCTGCTGTTGGTTTTCTGTCAGCCCATTTCTTTATCCAGCTGAGTTCCCTCTGAACCAGAGCCATATCCTCTAGTATGAGCCCCTTGTGTGTACTGGTGGCAAACTGGCCAACGTATGTGCGTGCCACCATCTCCCCACCAATAATAACAATGTTAAATACCATTGCTTTAGTGATACTGCTCATCCTGTGCTCTGACAGACAACAAGTTGGAGGAGGTGCAAGGAAAGGGGCTGTTGAGGTTTGCAGGCTGCAGTCTGTATTGCTCTTCGAATGCAGCCTGTTTCAAAACAAATGGCAGCTTAAAGGTTTAGATGTCATTTGGGTTCAATTTGTGATCAAATGGCTGAAATAAATCTGCAGAAATCGTTCTGTTGGGAGATATTGAATGCCTGGGGAAAGGGCAGTTGGTTGCAGTATGGTTACTAGTGAGAGGTGGAAGGGAGATGTGAAAGTCTGTTGGCAATGGAACATCTTCCTGAGACAAGTGAGTGTTCTGGTTATGGCTGTACTCTTCACCTGTTAGCTTTAGCAAGTTTCTGTGCTTCTAGTGGTTGTGTTGCATATATTTTTGCTCAATTTCAGCAGAGATATAAGAACACGGGTAAAATACTTAGGTTCAGCCTGAACAAATACAACTTCTACCTACTGAAGTTAGCCAGTGACAACAGAGGATTTTGACAATGGAATGAATTAAGAAGAAGGTTGGAATTCTTGTAGTTCATAGCTTTGTGTTTCCTATATTTTGTTGTCACTTTGTGTAATATGTTGAGATAGTTACCTACTCATGTTAGAAAGCCCCAGATAACCTACAGCAAGTCAGAGCATATTGGATACTAAGTTGTGAGGTTTATTGTTTTTTAAAGCAGTTTAAATTTTGTCTGTGCTCTGAATTTTATTCCTTAAAATTGGTTAAGTCTTAAAGAATTTCAGACTGAGGCACTCCAAATCACCCACAAGCTGTGAAAGATGCTGCATTACTGGTAGATCATCTTTCAAATATGAACTCAGTGCTGTCAGAAATTCCATTTTTAACCATGTGCAATATAAAAATAGGTGCTGCTTTTCACCTCTGCTTGGCACAATTTAGCTTACAGCTAAAACAGTTTGTTTAGGGCTCCAAGCTATTGTTAGAGATGGAATTGCGAGAGTGCAGTGTTTACTCTTGATTACTGTTACCATTTAATACAGAGAAAAATACTGGCAATTAATAAGTGAACTTGGTTATGCTTCAAAGCCTACTTGTTGTGTTGGTGTGTTTTCCTACTTCCTGTTTGTGATGTACTTACAATACCAGAACACAATGTTTTCAGAATAAGAAAGATCAGTAAAAGTAGGCCTCCAGTGAATTAATGGGTTTGTGACTGTTGCACTGGCAGGAAGTCTAATTAGTTTCTCATTTTCCTTGTCCAATTGTGTTTTGATATCTTTCCTAAATTGTTAAAGGCTCTGATCTGTTTTCAAAAGCCTTTCTTAAAGCAAGGGTTCTTTGTATTGATGGTAGGGGAGTTTTGCTGATTCCCAATAGGATGTAACAGTAGAGTAGGATAAAACGCTTACAATAAAACATTTGTAAAATTTAATTGCCTTACTGTTGATTAAATCAAATTTGATGCACTAGCAAAGTCAGCTGAGTTTTAATTAAGTCCTTTTAAATTTTATTTTTTTGCATGCTACTTTTTGCCAATTCTAATATGTAGAATAACTAAAATAGTTGAAAATATTCTCTTAGTGTCTTTGTCACTCTTATTAAAGCTCTGTTTATTGCACTTCTCCTCCTGTAAGTTCTGTGTGGCTTATCAAACACTTTGTAGTTGTTTTGGTGAGTTTGATGGCCTAGATGGTCTTCAAAGTTGAAGAAATTATTTAACAAGCAGAAAGATGCCATTTCTTTATACAGACAGTTTTATTAGCGTGTCTTTCAACGCTTCATTTATATATGTATTTGTAATCAGAAAGCAGAGAAGTCTTGCTTTTAGTAGTTCAAAAAGAGTTTTTCAGTGTTTTTTTTACACTCTAAGCTAGTTTGAGCACCTAAAAATAAAGGCATAGACAGAAATTTTCTGCAGTACTCATTTTAGAAAGATTGACATAATGAGTGGAATTAAAGAGCAGAATGAATTTTTGGTAGGGCATTTCGGAAAGTTCACAAATATTTTTTGAGGAGATCCTTTACTGACTGTAAAGCACTGGCAGATATTTTCTCTGCAGTCCTGTATCTGTGAGTACTTCAGAGTTTCACTATTGGTTGTTAACTGGGAGTCTGATAAATACAGCATTGGTATTTCCAACTAACTTGCATATTTGCACTCCGAAACACATTGGTTATTTAAATTTTGACTTACACAGCTCGTAATATTGACTGACCCCAGGTATGTTTTTTGTTTTTCTTCCTAATTATTTAATTTCTCCATATGAGCATGGTTGGCCTAGTAAGTTCTTCCATTACTACCATGGCACAAACAAGTGGAAAGTGGCAGCTTTGACATCTCCTCACTGGATACAAGCATCTGGAACAGTTGTTACACCTCCTGATTGCTCTGATGCTTTGTAAGAAGGTTGAGGACAATTTTTGTTCACCATACTTCTAAACTGTAAATGTCTCCCCGAAGACATTTCTTTCAAGTCATAGCAATTGTACTAAGTTGCCGTGCATGCAGCAATTCATTTAAGTCATCATTTGATTTCTCGTTGGGCAGTGAATGCTGTAATCTTGTTCACAAAGTGATGTGAAGCTTTCACGCTTCTCTTGCAGATGCTTACTGAATTGCAGAATAAATCTCTTCTGGATCCATCTGTTTGTTGACTCACTGAATCCACGAGTCTAGAATTTAGTGAAAACCCAGCTAATATGTATTTTTGTTTGTGTACGTACAGATTTTTACTTGACTTTGACTCAAAATTATGGCAGCTTTTCCAAAATCTTTTAGAGTGAGCTTGATTTCTAGAAGTCTACCAGATAAATCTTTGGTTGTTGCCCCATATTGTGTTTGTCCATCCTTACAAAATTTGTGTGGGGGAATCTGCAACGCCATGCAAACAAAAAGACAAAACCTCTAAAGGAAACCCATCAGGTTTAGCGTGTTTGTTTGTTTTCTCTTCTCTCTTCCCTGCTTATTTCTTTTATGTCATGTTTTCGGCAGTGCAAACTATTGCATTTTATGTTTCTCTTTCCTTTCTGTTCTCGCTGCCTGTGAAGCTTGTTTCCCTGCAGTTTTAACTCCATCCCCAGACAATTTGTTGGCTTTTCCCTCGTGAGTTTTGACATACTTCACTCTATCCAGTGTTTTTTCTGTAACATTAATTTTGAGTGGTCTTTTTGTCTGAAAGTTAGTTGCTGGCTTTAGTTACAAGCTGCAAGTCGTCTTCTCTGTAAATGTACCAGAGATGCAATTTTGGGGGGGTTTTCATTATTTTTCTACAAAGGATTTTTTTTCTTGCTTGTTCTTAGTCTGTTGAGAAATGTTGCAACCATTCTGTTGCACTTCGTAGCTCTCAAGCACTTGTGCCAATGCCTGCTGTAATTTTCTGTGAATATTACAATTTGAACATGCAGAGTTGTCAAACATATGACTAATCTTTCCCTGCAACATATCTGTTGTGTTTTGGCATTCAGATAGGCCTATTTTTCATATGTGTGTAATGTGATATAGCTAAGATCACAGTATTGTTAGTTTACAGCAACACAGTCTGTGGGATAGTTTAGATTTTCTTGTTATTTGTTAACAGTTGTCTGATGGGAGGATGTTAAGGATTGACTTGGAGGCAGAGGTGGGCTTTGCTACTGTGTGTATTGACCATTAAACAGAGAAATTAAAGCAACGGGATTATGCTTGTTGATTTATAATAGAAAATGTGTGAAATGAAAAACTTTTGATCTGCTACATATGGAACTTGTGGAGAAGAAGAACAGAAGATGCATTTGAGTCTGCTGTTGTTCCATTCGTGTAATTGGACTTGATGAACTTCAAGGTCTTTTCTATTTTTCCATTTTGGCTTCATTTTTATTTGGTTCTGTGAGTGGATGGTATTGCTCAGCATTGCAGTGTAGTTTTACAGCTAGAAAACAGACTACTGTTTGGCTTTGGCTAAAAGATATTTAGGATGCAAATCTGGGCTGTATACTTGGAAAGCGTGTGACAGACAAGTAATCCAGCTTGCGTCTCTTTCCTTGTCTTTATTGAATGGATTACTTAATGTTTCTTTTTTAGTCACTGCTGACTTTCACTTGTTCCTGTCAAAGGAATATGGGAAAGTGATCTGGAACATTGCTTCAAGCTGTTAAAAAATTGTTGATGTTATGATGAGAGTCAAATGATAGTCTTCTGCCTTCCTTCGCTTGTGAAACAGAAAATTGTATCTGAGATAGTTAAAAACATAAAAAATTAGAAAACTATATTTTAGAGAAGGAGAAAGTTTAAAATTGACTCTGTTTGTTACATTTTTAGCCCTGTTTCTTTAAAGTTTTCTGGTAAATAGGATATTGGTTTTATCTTACGGGAACAAAATGCCCCTATGTGAGCAGCTGTATCACGGAATCACACAATCACAGGATGGCCAGGGTTGGAAGGGACCTCAAGGATCATGAATCTCCAACCCCCCTGCCACACACAGGGCCACCAACCTCCACATTTAATACCAGCCCAGGCTGCCCAGGGCCCCATCCAACCTGGCCTTGAACACCTCCAGGGATGGGGCATCCACAGCCTCTCTGGGCAGCTGTTCCAGCACCTCACCACTCTCACAGTAAAGAACTTCCCCCTGACATCCAACCTAAATCTCCCCTCTTTCAACTTAAAGCCATTTCCCCTTGTCCTGCAGTTATCTCCCCTTTCAAAGAGTTGATTCCCCTCCTGTTTGTAGGCTCCCTTTAGGTACTGAAGGCTGCAATGAGGTCACCTTTCAGCCTTCTTTTCTCCAGGCTGAACAAGCTCCCTCAGCCTGTCTTTGTAAGAGTAGAGTGCTTTAGTCATGTACCCACCATCTGCATTTCACAAACTCTGTAAGAGAAAATCAAGTTGCTGTACAATCTTTTAAAGTTATAACCGATCCCTTATAGACTGCCTATGGCAAAGGTCAAAACCTATTTCATAGACTTTCTTTTCATGCTTCAGCACACTGATATAATAAGTTCATTTAAAAAAGGTTTGATTTTTTTTTTTTTTACCTTTTCCCTCTCCTTTTTCCTCCCTCTTTTCCTTTCCAGTCCAGCTTCCCTAGCAGTGTTTAAATCCATAAAGATGAATATGACAATATTTGGGAGGGTGGTGATGGGGAAGATAGTCGTAAGGCTAAGTGAAAAGGATATAGCATTAACAAAAAGTTAGCTATCCTTTTCTGAAGTTTGCTAAGTATTAGCTGTGAGGTATTTGTCTATTTCTGCTGTCTTGAAAACTGTGCTTCTAAGTTATCAGGTCTGTAATTTGCATGGAAATGGTCTTGCAGGTTGTGTATGTGGAGACGTGCTGTCTGCATCTCAGTTGTGCTTAACCAAAAAAAAACCCCCAAACCGAACACTAATCTTTTTGATTACTTTGTTATTGGAAGCAGGCTTGCAGTTGAAGAAGATGAAATAGGCAGTGCTTTCTGCTGAAGAGTAACTTTATGTTTTCTCTTACAGACAGTGACTCTCCTACAGTTTAGACAGGCTCTTTAAAACTCTTCTGTGGATAGAGCAAACTGAGGAGATGCAATAAAGCATCCTTACCCTTTGATGTAATCTAAAAAGAGTATCTGCTGGCAATATATTTTATACAAAAATCAATGCATAGAGTTGTGGAAAAATAAATTGATGTGTAATTACCTAATGCCACAGATGGAGAACAGAAAGAGCTTGTTCTTTTAATTCACCTTGTGTTTTAGTACTAGAAGGCTGCAGTACTTGTTATTGATATGTGGTAGTTCAGAACTATATTTGCATGCTGTACTGACTGCGTGTTTCCTCTTAGTTCAGGTTGTGAAACTTTTAGAAGGTAATGAAATATTAGGCCAGGGAAAATATCTTTGAGGGTTTCACTGTGTTGACTAATTACCAGTTGTCAGTTATCCATGCTTAGCATTTTTATTGTTTGTTGACTTCCAATTTAGCTTGTTTTGATGGTACTGTTTTTGAAAAAGAAACTTTGAGTTTCCTTGGTGATGGAATAGATAATAAGTAGAACAGTATATGATATTGTGTGCTGCTGAAGAGCAGAAGTCAAATGCTGTGTCTTAGGCTCTTCTCCAGTACAAGACATTTTTTATTAATTTTCTCCAGTAAACTGTGCAACTCTGAAGTGTTATGGTAGGCTAAAGAAGTTGACAACTGAGTGCTAAAAATTTTTGGAAAAGTAAGGATTAGGACTCCTAGGAGTAATTTTAAATAAGATTTCAGTTTGGTAAATAGCTTTCAAAATAATGGGTACAACATTTCTTTTCATAAAGAAATTAAGTACCAGTGGATTAGGAGAATATTTGGATGTTGAACTTAGGAGGAGCTGTGGGCCAAAGTGCCCTTTCTTGGGGATGCTGCACCCCTCCCTGTGCAGCTTCTTCAGGATCCCTAGGCTGCCTAATTACAGTCAGTGCAACAAAAGGCAGTGTGGTTTGCTTCGTTATTTTCATCCTTGAAGGTCTGCTCAAACTAAAAGTTGTTATATTTCCATTCTGGCAACTATCAAGTAAGTTTTCTGGAGCAGGACTTGCCAATTACTTGTGAGAATAAAATTATCTTTGAAGTTTAGGCACAGTGAACTAGCTGTTCTGCTTTGCTGCTTTCTTTTTTTTGAGTCTATTTCTTTCTCTGTTTTCTGGTCAGCATTCTTAGCTTGGACTGATGTTGCCTGCCTTATTCCCAATTATGTTCAGTAGTTAAACTGCTGACTGGAAAGATGACCATCTCCATACAGTCGCCTTATTCTGCCTTAATCGATTCACACATACTCAGGTACTAAGTTCAGTCATGACCAGTGTGCTGATTACTCCTTGGCACAATAAATAAAATAGTTTAGAATTTGCTGGCAGCAGTCTCTGTTCTGCGACGAGTTGGCAATTTTCACATAAATGAACTTACAGAGCAATGAGCTGCTGTGTGTGCATGCTGGTAAGCTGGTGCTCTTCCTGTGTTCTGCAAAGGAGGAGCAGGAGTCATCTTCAGGTCTTTGCATGGAGCACCCAAAATGCAGTTGTACCCGAAACACGGTTGTGTATGGAGATACAACTTCACACAGTGGTCTCAAAGCCAGGTAAGCCCCACAGCTCTGGATGGGCTGGAGGCTTTTGTGCACCTGGGTAATGCTTACTTCAGTTCAGATCTTCAAACTGACTTACAGAGCATTTCTATCCATTTTTTTGGATTTTTTTTTTTCCCATATTGCCTGTGGGAAACTCTCGTGTCTGGTTTCCATTTACCTGATAAATAAATTCTCTAGGATAGTAAATTATAAGTGCTTCAAAATAACATGTAGTAATGTAGCAGAACCCAAAAGTGTTGTTTTATTATGCATGGAGAAATGTTAGATTTGTTGATCTACACCTCGTACTACGTTTTTTTTCTGATTTCCTGGAATCTGTCATGTGCTGTTTGAAATGTGTGAGTTAATCAAGCTCTCAATGGGGTTCTCACAGTTTAATTATAGCGTGTTTTGTATTAATAAACTGGTTTGCTATAGCGCTTTAAGCAGCTGATCCGTGTTAGACAAACTGGCTGAAAAGTTCACAGGAATTGGCTGAGTTGTTTTTCTTTGCTTACTGTTTGACATTTCTGTTAAGCAAAAATGTAAAAGAGATCATGCTGGAAGTTACTGCTCTCTGGGTAGCCGCTAGCTATCTTTATATTAGTAAAACATTTCTTATAATATCAGTAAAAATACTGTAGGGAAGGACTGAGGAACACTTAAGTTTTACTTTTTGGATGGCTATATGTAAAATACTATTTAAAAATAAATAAATAAATAAAAGGGAGTTTTATTCCATCACTCCATCTTCCAGTTTTTTGCATTGCTTTTTAACAATTGAAAGAATTGTATTTCTTCTCATGGAAGGACAAATACTGAAGGCCTGTCTTTTCAGTAGCATCTAATTCATTTTAGGTTTCAGTTTCCTTTCTTCTCCACCGGTCAGGTTTCTTCAAAGGATTTATTCTCAGCCAACAAAGATTCAGTCGTGTAGGTACTTGTACTCTTGACTACTCCATCATCCCTATTGTTTATCTCTGGAACATTACACAGGTAGGATGGATTCTGTAGCTACTTCCAGGTTCAGCTGCCAAAACTCTTTCTGCTCTGCTTCCCACTCTGTTCTTCCCAGGCATTGTTACTGTGACATGTCAAATCTTCAGTAGTAGCCAGTAGGGAGAAGAAAGTTCCTATGGAAAATTCCAGTGGCTTCTCAGAAGCTTCACATTTGTGTTCTCATAATCAAAGTTAGACCCTCCTGGAAACTGTAAAAGCTAATTTTTGAAAGCTAACCCTAGTGTTAATCAAACATTAAATAATTTAATGTTGTAAAATTGCTAGTTATTGTGTGATTTGGATTAATGGCCCAGTGAAACAATTGAAACTGACTATAACGTTCATCATCATAATCTAATTTGCCATGTTAGAAATTGAGAGTGCATGTCTGTGTGCCCCTGTGGGAAGGGGGTGGGTGGAGGGGGGAGGCCACAATTTTAAAACTAATTAAAAATTGAAAATCTTAATTTTTTTTTTTCATTCAACCTGTTCCATTAATTTGATAGTACTTTGCTCCAAAGGAAAGTAGTTTGCTTTGAAATGACGTGGGAAGAAGGTAGTGAGGCTGTGTTGTGTGGGTATGAAGTCGGCCTAGGGTCTTCAGGTGTGGGAGGAGGTGGCTGTGGAAGTCTTGGGAACCTCGTTTCACACTGTGCTTTGGATGGTGTGGGGAGAGGAAGTGTAATACAATTATACTGCAGAGGAAGGAAGAGAAGTGATGAAAGCTGAGCCTAAGCCTGAGAATTGGGTAGTGCTGTCCAGTGTGGTTGTCTATTGAGAATGTGTAGACGGAGATATTTAAGGACTCAAATCAATACTACATGGCTAGACAGCTGAGAGAAAGCCCTTAATTTTTATTTTTGGTATTATTGCCTGTGGGAAAAACTGCTGAGAAATTCACGCTGTGCATTCTCAAGATGAATGATGCTAGAAGGCTGATAGAAGTTGCTCAAGCTTCTGATTTGGTGGAGTACAATTGCTGGCAAGCCTCAGAGCATTCAGCCAGTGGGGGGAATTAGTTCTGCCATCATTTTAACTGCATGTGTAAAAATATTAACTCCACTGCTGTATGGTTCAGTAGCTACAATCCAAACAATAAAGGCACTGAACTGAAACAGATGGGTAGTGTGGTTTGTGGAGGTTGGTGGCCCTGCCTGTGGCAGGAGGGTTGGAGATTCATGATCCTTGAGGTCCCTTCCAACCCAGGCCATTCTGTGATTCTGTGACATGGAGCTGCAGAACTGTCTGATTAGTGTCTAATTGCCATATGACATCCCTTAAATATGTGAATACTTCTGCTTTTTCTAAATGGTGTCGCTCTTTGTAGCTCGTTTCTCTTGCTTGTTGTGTGCAAATGTTTTAGCTCTGTGTTGTTCTTCATAGACTTAAATGAAAGTTTATAGTGTGAGAGAAAAGGAGGGTATTAATCACCCTGCAGCCAGTTTTGTTCCTCCTTTTGTTAGCATTAGATATGAAGCCCAATTAGTTTTTCCGAAGCGTTATGAATATTTCCAAGCTAGATGCTTAATTACCACTGTTTTTAAAACTGTGAGAATAACATGCAGAAAGCAAAGGGGTCTGAATATCAGAAAAATAACAAGCAAATAATGCTGCAACAATTCAATCAAAGTGCATTATGAATGTTATGAGAAGGAAAAATGCAGATTTTCCAGAGAAAGCTGTGCCTTTCTAAATATAAGGATGATAGGCTTGAAATAAAAGAATCACTTAATTGGAAGTGGGTAATATGATATGTAATCTTTATGATGCAGCGTATTTATTTTCATGGAGGTGACTATTTCAGATTTTGTTTGTTTGTTTATTTTGGTGTCATATATTCTATGTACTATTTTTAGTGTTCTAAGCTAATGGAGATCTCTGTATTTTTGTCCCAAAAGGTGCCGATACAGAACTTTCTGAAAATATGCATAATAAATAGCAGTCAGGCAATAAATGAGTTAGAAATATTTGACTCAGGACATACACTGCAAATTGATCAGTTAATACTATTAATAAAATTATGGCCTCAAAAAGAGAACCTGCATCTCAGTCTTGGATTTTGCTATTTTTGAATTGAAATTCAGTTGAATTGCAATTAGCAATGCCTGTTCTTTTCAAATTGTCTGCATGTGCTGCTTGAATTTCAGGCATTAGATAAACTTTGTGTATTTTCTATTGGATATCTGTACTCATCTAATAAGGACTCTATTTGTTTAAAACTTCATAGAGTTAACAATTGGAAGCTCTAATGAAAATCAAGAAAGTAGAAAACTCAGATCTGTTCAGTACAAGTTTAATTCAAATACAATTGTTTAATATTATTAAATGCTGCATTGTGTAAGAATTTCCAGGAAATCACTGGTTACAAATCAGAAGTGTAGGCCATTATTGATTTATTGTCCAGTTAATGGAGCAAACTTATGTACGTACTGCAAACCAGAGCTCAGTATTTATAAAAATGTATTTGTAAACTCATCTTGAGAGCAATAATGCTCCAACCAGATTGATGTTTCTTCTCCAGTTATGCACTTTATAATCTTTATTTTCTACTTTCTGAAAGTTTTCACAATTACATCTTTAAAAAACAGTGCATCTTCAAAGGTGTAAGTTGCATTCTTATTAGAGAAAAGAACTGGATATTTACCTGGCTTTTAAACATCTCAATTAGTCTGACAGAAACACTTTGAACAATAGTGGTGGTGATAAAATAGTGTGTTGTTACAAACTGAAGAATGAAGTTTATTTCAGGAAGCAATAATAATATTCTTCTGCATATCTTAAGATCCTGAAGAGTTTTGGGGCAAGCTAATGCAGTCCAACTTGGAAGAATATTATTCTTTTCATTTCTAGTTTTTGTTCTCATCTGCTCATCGAGCCGTGAGCTAAATGGAAAATTTCAGTTGGCAGAATTGCTTCAAGAGCTGTGGTACAGAGACATTTATTCCAGAAAACTGATCTGTCTTTTAAAGATATTCAAGTGTGAGTTGAACGCTGACTACAATAAAACACAATCTGTAAATGTGTTTGAAGAAGTACATTCATTTCCAAGTAAAGCTTCACACACAAAATGTAAAAATTTCTACTCTTCCAAATAAATGCTGATTTTTTTTTTTTTTTGGTAGTGTTCAGGAAATACAAACTGCTAATTGTTTGGCTTCTTAGGAAAGCCTGAAATTTACTGCAGGTAGTAATGAGTGGATCTGAATTCCTGCTCCATCTTCCTTGCACACAGATCTTTTAAATCTTCTCAGCAGCGTAAGTAGACATTGATGGAAGCTATTTATGGCTTAACCAAGAATAAGTAATTGTTTTCTTATAACTATTGGAGACCAAACAGTAGCATGCTTGCAGATTAATCAAAATAATTGATTGGCTGCTTTTCCTGTACTGAATTTGGTGGGTTTGTTTGTTTGACCAGTCATTTCCCATCACAGTAACTTTTGGTACAAGCAGCCTCCTAAATCTACATGGTAAACTGGAGCTGTTTCTGGAGGTGTTTTGGAGGTAATTAAGTTAGTCTGTAGTCTTGGTCATTTTAGTACCATCATGAGAAGCTGTATACATTCACAGAAGGAAATCAGTGTTTGTACATGTTTACACCTACACTATCAGTTTCAGTTTTCTAGTTTCCAGTTCTGATTTGTAACTGTATTTAATTTATACGTAATGTATTGAAAGGACATAAGAACGTGTCTGGGCACATAGGACTATATTTTAATTTCAGTGACTATCAAAATGATGATAGCTTTCAGCATCTGTAGGAGCAAACATCTGAAAACAAGTATCTTAGGCTTTAAATGTTGTTTTGATGATATATCACAGAGATGCACCACAACAGTACTAGGTATGCTGATAACACTGCTGGCTCAAATCTAACCCCAGAAAGTTCATCAAAGGTTCAGTGAGCTGCTGATCAGGTCCCAGGGAATGATAACTGCCTTCCAGTTTGTCTTGTAGCGGCACAAAGGCTTTGTAGACCAGTCCTTTAAAAGAAAATCAGAACGCAGAAGATCTGTAGTGTGATCTCAGAGTAGCTGCGAGTCTTTGAATGAGTTCTTGAAAGGCTTCAAAGTGTTTTGACTCGGTTTATACATTAAATGCATTTCTTCTGGGCAGTTAATGTTGTGCCTTTAGTGCAGGATGACTGCGCCGTACATCTTCTAAGTATTAGTGAAATGAGTGGCAGATATGCACCCAGTCAACCTAGATTATCAGCAGGCAAAATCTTCTGGCCTCCATACTAGAGTGTGCTGGCTTTTTTCAAATTCATAGGGGTGCATGTATATTTCAAATGGAATTGAATTGAATGCATATAGTGCTGTGGCATATTTTACCTTCAGACTTATTATGTCACGTAACTGACAAATCACTTTGTGCGTTTAAGATGTGTAGAAATCCGTAACTGCTGATATTTGAGAAGAAGGATGAATCGAAGGAGGAAAATAGGGGGGAAATGTAGGTAGCAAAAGGCTAATTCTTGCAGTGTAACTTTAAATGTCAAGGATTTTATCTAGCTGTCAGAAAGTTTTTCTTCAGTGTAGAGTCAATATTAAATTTTGACAAGATGTTAGATCAGGGATTGGGAAGAAAACAAAAAGGATGAATCAGAAAACTTATTCTGTTCAAGAAATCACCAGTAGTCTACTTTATCATGTTGCTTAACTTCGTTCCTGCAAATCATAACATGCATCTGAAATAAGTGAGTCTACATCGTTAGTTTATGCAGACAATTAAATTTCTCAAAGTAGCTGTTTTTCATAGTAGAATTGTTAACATGTTCTCCATATGTGCATGGCTTCTGTTCAAACCAGTAAGTATGAATGGTAAGGATTTTAAATCCTTACCAAGAAGATGAAAACAGGAGACATCATGAATATTAACGTATTATTGATATATATATACTCTTATGTTTATTCAGTTGTTACAAAATCATGTTTTCCCGATCCTGTATAGCAGTTCTGAGTTTTGGTTTGAAATATGTTGTCTTTGTATGAAGTCTGTGTGTTGGCTTCTTGTGTATAATATTGTTACACTAATATCAGTCATTATAGAAGCACCTTCCAGCTTGTAAAATATGCTTTCCCAAGAGATTAGAGGTTAGGTTACTTATCGAGGGTTGAACTTTTTGCGCTCCAACATTTCTGTGCCCAAAATAGAAATTTTTACTCTTTGAGCACATAGATTTAGACTAGCTATCTCTAAAGAACGCTGAAAGACAGCAAGTAACAGTAGGTTTCTGTGCTTCATTTGTCATTCAGTCCCAGGAGGGCTGACATATGCAGTGTTCACAGTAGGATTGTGAATGAAAGTTTCTGGCCACCCGTTCCCCATCGCTTTCATCTCTGTGTGATTCTCAGGATGTGCATTGAATGAAACAACTTGAGCAAGGAACCAAAATAAGCTTTTGGGTTACGGAATCTTAACGTAATGTGGAGCTTTCCTTAACATCCTCGTAACTATAACAAGTTATGGTTAAAGCTGAAAAGCTGTGCAAACAAAATGTAATTGTTCACTTTAATTCAAGCATTCCAACTTGTTTTACACACATTTATGACATTATGTACCCAACAAGTTAAACATTTAAAGACAATTGAAATTAAAGGTCTCTTTCTGTTAACTGTAACCTACATATAAAACTTTGCTTAAATTTGGAATTTACTCCCAAAGGAAACTGGTATTTTAGAAAGTACTTTGAGTTCCTTATAAAGGCATTTTTTCAGCCAAACAGCTTTCTAATATTTGATATTAATTAATAAGTGATATATTCAAAGGTTAGAACGTAAGGATTTTTGTGCTGTAATTTTTTTCATTGATGTCTCCACTAAGAGCGTAAAGAGCAGTGTTCTTTATCCTCAAGGGCATTCTCAATATTTTTATAAATGCATTCATTCTGGATTATCAGGAGCACGGTAACTTATCTTTGAGAATGTGTATGTGAAGCTACAGCTGTTTGATGGTAGATAGCACTTATAAAATGAGGTCATTGGCTTGGGATGACAAGTATTGTTTCAGTTCCATTTAAAAATTGTAGTGGGCAATTTTTTGTCTCTCCAGTCATCCAAATGAATACCTAAAATTTTGTCTATTATGTCCAAGTGTGTTTTTGACCAGAATTCTGCACTGACTATGAAAATGTTCCTGATTAAAGCCTTACAATTGCTATTCTGGCTTGAAGTAACTGTGTTTTGAGTTAACCCAGCAGGCAGCTCTGCACCACACAGCCACTCACTTTCTGCCCTTGCAGCGGGATAAGGGAGAGAATCATAAAGATAAAAGTTCAAGAACCCATGGGACTGAGACTTAGACAGCTCTCTATGTAAAGGAAAAGCTGCTCGTGCAAGCAAATCAAAACCAGGAATTCACGTGCTTCTCCTTCCCATCAGGAGGCAGATGTTCAGCCATCCCGAGGAAAGCAGAGCTTGTCACGTACAATGGGAAGACAAACGCCATCGCTCTGACTGTCTTTTCTCATCCTTCTTTCCTTCAATTTTGATTGCTGAATATGACACCATACAGTATGGGATGTCCCTGTGGTCAGTTTGGATCAGCTCTTCTGCTTCTTTTTCCTCCCAGCAGCTTGTGTACCCCCAGCACCTCACAGGCAGGGCGATACGAGCTGAAATAACCTTGCCTCTGAAAGTGCAAGCACTGTTCTGTAGCAGCTAAACATCAGTGTGTTGTCACCATTATTTTTATCCCAAACCCACAGCATCATACCAGCTACTAGGAAGAAAATTAATTATATCCCAGCCAAAACCAGGACAAACTGACATTTTCCAGTGAGGTTTATTTGTAGTGGGAAATACTCGCTTAACTGTCTTGGAATTTAAAGTATAATTAATATTGCTGACTAGAATTGGTATAGAGAGAACACACGTGTGAATCATAAATGTGTATTTTAAAGCAGAAGAATATCTTTTCCCCATCTGTTTGAATTGTTTGGTTTCATATTTTTCTAACGCATATGTCAGAATAGGATCCCATAGGATGTTTTTACTTGAGCAAGTCAATGCTTCTTACAAAGTATGTTGCAATACATTTTGATTAATGAACTCCTTTTAGGCAAGAAATCCATCTTGCCCAGCTTCTACCAGTGACCAGTATGGATGCCTACTGGGACGACTGTTTGTAGCAAGTCAAATGCAGCCCTTTTCCAGTATAGTTTGTCTGTAAGTTTTTAGCATCCATTACTTATACAACCCCCACTGAGAGACTTGCATTCAAACCATTGTGTCGAGTAATGATCAGCTTATTTATCCCTCATTGTTATGATTTATCCATGCTTTTGAGCTCTTAGAGTCGTTGGGCATGTTTTTTTTTCTCATGGTGGCAACACAGTGTGATTATGAGATCTGTGAAATTAAAGAATTTTGTTATTTTTTAACCTGTTATCCAGTAATTCCCTGGGAAGCTCACTTGCTGTCATGCTTTGAAGGGTGTAGCAGCCTTACAGGTGGCTGCCATCGTGCTTTTCATTGAAGATAGCTGTGTGATGGCTGGCTTTGTGACTAGGCTAGAGGAGCAGAGCAGGCCTATTGGTGATCAGTGGGTGTGGAGGGAAGGTACTGTTGAAGGGAATTGGGGAGAAGGAGGGTTAAAGGCTTGTCAAGGCATCAGGAGCCTGTGGACATCCTGCTGATGCCTTCCTGAAGGCGAGGGAAGCAGCCATGGCACAGACAAAGGTTGCCCTAGGGAAATTTTTTTGTCTAGGTGGACTTATGTAATGGGACATCAGATTGCTTTAATGGATCAGGGTCAGGATCCATGTGAAATGTCAGGGAGGCTCCTGAGCTTCTCTTCTAGCAAGTACCAGAAGCTGTGATACTAGCCCAAGAGGGTGGAGGAATTAGTAACTCTGTTTATGTTATAATATGGGGAAAAAATCCTGTTCCTGAAAACAACACATGAGATAGGAGAAAGAAAGAAGCGTGTAAAACTTAAAAACATGAGTTGAAGGGGAAGTTGTCCAAGAAAATGGAATTAGTGGTTTTAAAAACTGGATGTAATATGGATATTCTTCAAAATGGCAGAGAGTGGACGGTAACAACATATAAACTTGCTGTGGTTGCATTTCATCTGACTGCAGCACAGTCTCTTTCAGGGAAAATACTTGGGCAGGGGGAATTTTGCCATTGCAGTGATGCCTCCTTTGCTGGTATCACCACGAGAGCTGAACTGCTGTTTTGTAATCAGTCAAGCAAGAGAATTGTAAAGCACATCACATTTAAAAAGCTGATATTAAATGCAAGGAAATCAGCTTGTAGTTGCTGCTACGTCCTGTGGATTGGCTTTATTTGAAGTAGTTATATTTTCAGATTTTTAAAAGCTTACTGAGTTGGTGACTTGCACAGGGCTTTATGAGGAATGATGTATTTTGGAAAGAGGAAGAAACAACATGGAAGAAAAACTTTCCCCCATAAAAAAAGTTCTGAAATTGATAGATTGTTCAAATTGTACTTAAGTTTCTGAAATGTTGGGTTCCCAGAAGCCTCTCTACTACTAAAGTTTCTAATATTTTTTAATGTCATTATAATTATCCCTGCCTACAGTTTTAAGAAGATGGCAATCCTTGGCTGACAGCACCAGTGCCTTCTCACCTCTCTTTAATCACACTTTCTATTTATTTTTTTCTCCAAGAATGTGTCTTGATTCATATTCACAAGCTGATTGTTGTGTTTCAAGCATGAAAATTGTTTGTGGGTGGCATATTTTCTTTTATTGTGCGCGCGTATCAGAAATCATCTGTCATCCGATTTCAACTTCAATTTAGTCAGCACAGGATCTGAATTTAGAGAAAATTGGACTCCATTATAAAATACAATCCAATAAGATTATGGTTTTATAGTAATGTATGTAATTTATCATTCTTATTACTAAGCAACGGATTGTAGAGTAATGTTTTGACTTACTACTTTAAAACTGCTTTGGAACTTTCAAACGATGCTGCTACTTTGATATGCTTTTTTCATTTGTTCTTTTCCTCCAAAATTTGAAGGAGAGACACAGTAGCTTAAATTTCCTGGATAACATTATAAGGAATTCTCTAAATAGTTCTGTTACTATGAGACAGGTAAACAAGGGATGCAGTATTTGAGCAAGAAATTAGGATGGAGTGTTTATTCAGTAATGACATGAAGATCTTTGAATTAAGTTGTATTTGATCTATTTTTATTCAGCGAAATCTGGTACTTTGCAGTATAGCCTTTAGAGATTCCTTGTCTTTGAGCAGATTAAATGGTAAAGTTAGGAATTAG
This sequence comes from Phasianus colchicus, assembly GCF_987193195.1. Classification (NCBI taxonomy): domain Eukaryota; kingdom Metazoa; phylum Chordata; class Aves; order Galliformes; family Phasianidae; genus Phasianus; species Phasianus colchicus. The sequence goes on along the minus strand of NC_143439.1, from coordinate 5,194,008 downwards.
CAAACGATGTAAAACAAAGCCAACTTTGTTTCTCACAAGGAACTGGATAGCAATTTTGCATATGTGGAACTGTAATAGCACTTCTGAGTTGATAAAAGCTTAGAACTGGACCTTGTGGACCTGCAACCCCTCAAGGATGACATGACCTGGGATTGTAATTCATCAGAATAATGATGCTGTCAGTTGTTGAAGTGAATTCTGAAAGCAGTGATGTCCATAGAAACAAAACAAAACAGAAACTTAAGGATTGGGATTGCGGTTCATATCATCCTTGAGAAGCTGCATTCTGGACCCAGTAGGTCCAGGTAGGAATTTTTATCAACTGCAGTCCCAGTTTGTGTAGTCCCCGAGAGGCTGACTTCTGTCATTTTGGATTTGTGCTTTCCCCTTGAAACACCAGACTTGTGCTCGCGTCAGCGAGTTCCTCTGCTGGAAGGGGAAGGGCTGAATGTCTCGTGGCTCTTGGTTAACTGAAAACCTCCCTGCAAAACAGGCAGCTCCCTTCCATTTTAGAAATGTGGTTTGCAATGAATGTCAGTCTTAAAGGTTCTCTCTGCTGTTTTTTTGATGATCAGTTTTATTTCATATATCTGCTTTATGCTATTACATTACAACGTACATGCATTTATTCTATTACATTACAATGTATATACATTACATATATACATTTACGTATTCAGTTGCATTTAGCTTTTTTTTTTTTTCTTAAAGGGTTGTAAACAATATGTAATAATTTAAGGTTAGGTTGAAGCTAATTATTTCTATCATTGTCAATTCTATTTTTTTCTTCTTTAAGTAAGTGGAGGGAACCCCAGGAATTCTGTATGGGCAAAGTTTAAACCTAACTTAGGAAAATGAATTCTTAAAATGCCACGTTAATTGTTTTCAGGTATTGACCTCCTCAGAAATTGTAGCTGATAATCATGTACTGTCCTGAAGCTGGTGTATGAGCGAATGAATTAGATGGAAAGTGGTGGTGTTTGAATCCTCATACAGCAAACTCTGATGATGGTGAGAAAGCTATTAATTTCTTTGGAAAAGCTGTTTTCATCCTATGGAACAGCGCAAGCAAGGATTTGCAGGTGAGCTCTGCTGATCAGGGCCATTGCCTTGTGGAGGCAGGAGGCCAGGCAGTGGGATATTCGCTTGTGAGATGTGTGTTCTTATGTCAGCACTGCAGAGAAGGACAACAGCAGTGGGAGTGAATGGTTGTCAGATCTCTTCGGTACATCAGCAAGAATAGTTTGACAGGGTAAAAAGTGAAGATATTGCTGAATGTTTCTGGAAGATTTTCATTTTTCAAATGAAAAAAAAAACAACAAGCAGAATTCAGTCTTAATCTCTTTCTGATTGTTTTTAATTCTTTCCTTAATACCTGCATTTCAGAATATGGTCCCATGACATGCTTCTGCAATAATGGTCTTCCTTTGCTCTAAGCATGTTCATTCCCTGAAAAAATGTTTTGTTGTGTTGCTTATTTGTTCTAAATGCTGTCCCTGCCAGGCTGGAGAGCAAATGGACAGTAAGGAAGATGTTTACTCAGATAGGTGGAATTAATTTTCCAGTAACAGAGGTGAGCTATGTAATACAGTGCAATGCATGCTCATCTACTGTAGCCAAGCTTTGGCTAATTAATGTTGGAGCTGTTCCCTTGATCAGTAATTAACCTTATTCCTGAGTCTGTGCTCCTTTAATAAAAGGAAGCTGAAATTTTCTTTGCCAATCTTTTTTTTTTTTTTTTGTCTTAACTTTCAATTAATTAAATTTATACAGATTGTTTTGTTCATATCCTCAGTCTTTTTTGTACGGCAAATTGTTTATCAGTTCATTGCTTTGCCAGTTTTTTCAGCAACAGGTTTTTTTTTTTTTAAAAAAAAACAGAAGATGTAACTACAGTTTTAATAGTGTCTTTCAATGTAATGGATTAAATTGTACAAGCAAAGTTATAATTCTTTGTGCTATTTTTCTTTGCTTATCTAATGACAGCTTCTTCTGCGGAACAGACAAGCTTTTATGTCTGTCTCTCTACAGCTGTATCATGTGATTGCTACTTTGAGCTTGTTTCTTGATAAATTCTCAATATTAGGGAATAGCATTTGGTCTAGAAGAAAGGGCTAAGGAATCTGTAAATGCCAAGCCAATTTACTGAGCGTTTTTCTACAACCTGCTTTTTTAACCCAGGAGAGTAATTTTGTCATAACTATTCCATTCTGAGGTTTTGAGTTTGATATATTCTGAAGGTTGTTAGGTTTTTGTAATGGACCAAGACCTCAAGAAACTGAAAGGCATAAAAGCAAAACCAAGACAAAATGTCATCAGAAAGCCCTCAAATCACACTTCCACCCCTCCTCCAAGAAAAACAAAATACACAACCAAAGCAAAAAAAAAAAAAAAAAAGAAGGACTTTCTCTGCCTGGAAGGCTTGCAGTAGAGACACAAATTGATTAATACAGATGGAAAAGAAAGAACAAAGCGACAAGATGATGATATTGATCTGTTTTTTAGTAAAAAGCAAAAAATTGTTCAGTGATTTGACTGCTGCAACCTTGTACGTTCTGATACCTTTGCTGTGGTTTCATGACTTGTTTGCAAAGCGAGTGGTATCTGGTTGAATCCTTTCTTCACTTACATAGGGAAACCAGAGGGACTTGGACATTAGAGGAAGAATTCTACCTCCTGATGGAAAACTGTACCTTTTGGTTGCCTCTGCGAGTTCATTCCCAGTTAGCTCGTATTCAGTCATTCTAGTGCCAATTTCTTTGCTATTCTTCTTTATCTTCAAGGCTTTTAATTGCCTGTTGTCCTGCCTCCTCTCAAATTGTTTAATTAGCTTCAAAGTATATTTTTCTCTCTCTCTCTCTCAAAAAAATCCCCAGTTGAAAAATTGGTTATAACCAATATAAAAAATTACTCTCTGTCTCTCTATATATTCTCTCTCTCCTTCTCTTTCTCTCTCCATATATATAAATATTCTCAGTAAGCCTCAGTATGTTCCTGTTCCAGTGAAGTTCTTGGTTTCTGAAAATGGTTGCTCAGGAAAGTGCATAACATTTCTTGTGTTGTTTATTACGCCATGTTTGATGATATTGAATTCCTTTTCTGCCAGGCTAAAAATACCTCACTATTCCAGCCTTTTCATACAATCACAGAATGGCTCAGTTGGAAGGGACCTCAAGGATCATCAAGTTCCAGCCCCCTGTTGCAGGCAGGATAGCCCATCAAGTATTAGATCAGATTGCCCAGGGCACCATCCACTCTGGCCTTGAACATCTCCAGGAATAGGGCATCCGCAGCCTCACTGGGCAGCCTGTTCCAGCACCTCACCACTCTCTCAGTGAAAAACTTTTCCATCAATCAACAGCATTCACAGACTTGAGAAGGGATTTCCCAACTAACTTTGGAAAAAAAAGCTGCTGAAGGAAGCGAGTTAAACACTGCTGATGGCCCTCAGCTCTGCAGGCAGCTGCTTCCATTTTTTTGAGGTATCTTAGGATCTATGACAGAACTCTTCAGCTACAGCCATTTGAATTTTAAATTACTTGTCGGCAGGCTCAGAATTAGCTACATCATCAGACATGCTTTTAGTGAAATGTATGAATAGTATCATGCAGATATTTTTTTTCTGCATAGCACTGTGGAGTGTGTAGGTTCCCAAACTGGAATCTCCTTATGATGTTAATATAATTTTAGCTGTAATCGTGCTGCTGAAGACGTCTCACTAAGGATTGATTTGTTAAAGCTACATGAATAATAATGGTCGTCTTCTTATTGAAAGGGGTTGCTGTGTACAGACCCATGTTTACCCACTCTTCTGAACAAGAAGATACTGCTGGTTCTCAAAAGAGTATTTCTATTTGCAAAAGACTGAAATTCTAGCGTGAGCTAATCCAAAGACTGTTGTAATTTTCCTCTTTCTATGTAGTCTTATTGCTTACAGGTATCTTCCAGTGAGATACAGACATCTACTGTATTGTTCTGGCCTGATTAAGGGCTGGTGAGCCTCTGTGGGTTCACTCACTACCCATTGGTTTAATCAAAATAGTATTTTTCCCCTGCAATCTTTGTTTCTTCACAAAACACATGAATTGTAGGGGTAGTGATTTAGTGGAGCAGTTCTGGAATTCATTGTATAGTATCACAGCAGACAGTGGGAAAACATAAGTTTTTGTCGTGTTCAGTTAATTAGATGAAAAGTTTTTTGACAGACACCTAGTAATTGCAATTGTAAATGATTTTTTTTTTTTTTTGCATTTTAATTATGTTTTATTTCAGTTATTTGCTGAGAAGTTTGTCATAAGCTGTTGTCATTACTGACATTTACTTTACATTTTGTAAAGGAATGTACAGCCTGGCATCGTGGGCTTTCATGTGTAGAGCTTTTTGAGTGTGTTTTACTGATACTGTCTCTAAGCTCCGGGTGCTGCGTATCTATAGAGTAAATTGTTTTAAGAATCAATTTAAGCAGAGAAAATAAGCTCAGATCATCCTATTACAATTCCTAGTGCTGTTGAATTACACGAATACAGTAACTGTGTTAACTCTGTCTGCGGTTATAATGAAGCCTTCTACTAAAGCATTGTACTTCAGTTTATCTCCTCAGTCTCTGAGTTGTTCTTAGGTAGGACAGATGGGCAACCTTTTGTTGTTGTTACTTCTTTCCCTTGGAACACTTGGTGAGAACATGCTACTGATGCTGATTGGTGGCACTGATTAGAAGCTTGTTTCTATCTAAAGCACTGATTTGCCTTTTTTAAAAAAAAAACAAACACAAATCTAAACAAAGAAATGAAAAAAAAAAAAATACCAGAAAAAGAAATCCACAGTGTGTAGGACTTGTTTCTCTGACCTGCTTTTTCTTAAGCCTTGACATGAGCAATGAATAGATGCGAAGGTTGTTTTTGTCCTGAAGGAATTGAGTGGTGAGGCTGTCGTTGCATGCATGTATCCTTCCATGTTGTTCCCCAGAGAGTAGTAAGGTATTTATCTCTCTATTAACCTCCTCTGTCAAGTTATGGCATGGCTTTTGCAAATGTTTTTTCTCTTTTTTGAATTGCACACGTACTACATCCCTATGCTCAGAGATGCGTAATACAATGCATGTGGCAGTGCTCTTATCCTGAGTCAGTTTGTCTGTGTGGTGTACACAGAAGTGTATAGCTCACAGTATATGCTTTTGTGAGCACTGCATGTGAATGAAAATCATGAATTATTCGTGAATATCACTCATATGAAAGTCATATATTGAAAGAGAGGTAAGGCCTGTAAGCTGTGAGCAGGCCTCAGTTCTAATTTCTGGTTTGGTGCAAAGTGCAGAAGGTCAAGTGATCACAAAGACCTGTCTCTCATGCCTCAGGTTCTTCAGATCTTTTAACAAACTCTCTCAGTGTTGTTGTTTCTCATTTTTATTTACTTATTTTGTTGCTCAGAAGTCGTGGCAGTGAGAGCATACAGCGAGTTTGCAGTGTGAAACGTTGAGGAGCCTTTCTGCTTTAGCGGTCCTTAGAACAAAGAGGGAGCAGATGTACCCAGAAATCCAGTGTTTACTTTGAGTTACTGTAGGAGCTGAGTGTGAGAAGTTATGAAGAACAAAGAAACAGCTCTTCTGAAGTTCCTAGCCTTTTCTTAAGGAGATCTTCCCTAAGATTCAGAGATTTTTGTGTAGAATTGACCTGAAGGTGAGTCAATGGAGTTCCTGCAGAACTCCTTACTCTGGAGTAAAAGACTGGCTCTCGTATACGTCTTCAATAATCCTTTTCTTTTTCTTCCTCTTCTTTTTTTTTTTTTTTTTTCCCCCTGGAATCCCAAATTATTTGTTTGACTGAAGTCCTCAGGGTATTTCATTTTATTTTATTTTTTACTGTTTTCCCCTCTGACTTAGTCATATCTAGATGTGAAAGCAGTGGCATTAAGAGATGCTCCTTTGGGTACGTCTGCTAATAGCTTCCCATCTGTTTCTTTATTGTCTTTCAGCATTCTTTAGTTTGTCACTAACTTACAGGGGGGAGCCTGAACCTGAATTCAAATACAGCCATTAAAAAGAGGAGGAATGTGTTGTCATCACAGACAATACATATGCAGCATTATTCAGAAAACACTCAGTCTTCACCAACCAGCGCAATTATTTTTATTTAAAAATGCAAATAAGAAAAAATGTAACTGTATAAAAATGAAATTGTAACTGAGTCAGTTGACTACGGGGCGTATAATACTGCCTGACAGCAAATATCCACAGTGCTCACAGGTGTCTAATTTAAGTTCTGCTTTTGGCTGTGAAATTCTATCACTTTTCTTACAATGGAAGTCAAAAGGTATGACAAAATTTCTGGAAAGCTGACAATCAAAGGAGGCTGACAGGAATGTTCTCACTGCAGCATCACTTGTCAAAAGGAGTACTCTTTGCTAACACTAGTGTTTTCCTTGAACTCTGCATTAGTTTCTTCTTAAACCAAAATCCAACCCTGCAGAATCTAGATGGTTTTACATTATTATTTTTCTTTAACTTCTGCAAAAATGCACTTTTAAAACTGGCTATAATTTTTGACAGATTAGAGCTTAGCTCTTTACCAACTGTTCTTTGTTTTCATAATACATCCTTTGGCAAAGAAGGTACTGTCTACACTTTTAGCCTTCGTGGTCAACTGTTAGCTGACAAAATGAGTAAGATTATCAGATACTATCGAACGTTTTGCTTAAAAACATTTAATAATATGATAAATTTTCAACCAACATTTTTACAAGATCTTCACATGCATGCTTTTATTTTAGGAAAGTGTGAAATTAATGTATTATTAAGGAGTTACCCAGGAGAAGGCAGTGGTCAGAGCGGTTCATATTGCATCTCTTCTCCTTACTACTGGCTTACTTTTATGACAAGCTGTATCAGTTTGTCATTAAATCATCTGATCTGCACAATTCTTTGGTAGCTGTGTGGCACAGCAGAAGTAAAATGTTTTAGGCTCTCGGGATGCTCCTTATTTGCATTGTGGATTTTGAGTGACAGCCCTTGGTTGTTCTTCCATCAAGACTGATACATTTATCCCTACTAAATAGAAAGTTAAAGTGAATAATAGAACAGAAGACCAATTAGTTAACATGAGTAATATTTTGCTGTCAAATGCAGTATCTTCTGGAAGTTGACTCTGTCTCCTGACATATTTGGAAGCTGAAGCTAGTTAATGGCAGAGAATGTCAAAACTGGATGAGGGATCAAATGGCTGCTTCCAGGGGTTTTCTATCTGCTTTCCATGCTGTATGCCAACACAAGTGTTTGTTTTCACGTCACTGAAATGTTATTGTCCTCTGTGGTTTTCTTTCTTTTGGTCATTATCTAATGCTGCATCTGTTCCATCTCTGGTTGAGGTTGGATTTAGTATTTATTTACTATTTAGTATTTGATTTATGAGTTACTCTTCAAACCTTTCTTCACCTGTTTATTTTTTTGTTGTTCAGCTCATAGAGGTGCGTGATTATTTTTATCATCATCTGAATATAACCTAAGCTTTTTTATGGTATTTCTTTTTTTAAAATTTGCAATTTAATTTTCTTGTTCCCTTTGGCCTGTTTGTCCATGTCAGTTCCCTTTTAGCTCTTAATCAAGCCTTTCTTGATAAGTGATATGCACTTATGACTGTTTTCAATACATCACCTTTCGGTGATGTCCATGAGGTCTGTAGGGATTCAGTTCTTTATATCTTCATTTTAATCAGCCCTTATACTTGTTTCATATTCCTCTTGGAAGTTGCACGTAAGACTGGTGGATTTTCTGGCTCTCGTAAATCCTGTAAGGTTATTGTATCTGTGTGTGTTATTAGAGTGCCTTTTCAACAGACAAATTTGGAACAAGACCCTCCGTGCTATTCAATACTGAGTTTGGGAGTTTATTTCTAATAGTTTCCCTAATCAGCTATCCATGAAGGCATTTTGTGTCCCACTGCAACACTTGCTCATCATTTACGGGTCTCTCTCATTGCAATTGTCTTTCAGTCCATTGTTGCCTCTTGCCTCTCTTACTATGCCATAATTGTTCAGTGCCAGCATTCTATTAAGGAAACTGATAACATAAACCTTCTTTGTGCTCTTACATTTAAGTCCAAAAACAGAGATTTACTGAAATTCTCAATCTCACCAAAATTCAGTCAGAGACCAAGTACTGCGCTGGAACTTGACAGCTGAGACCATCTGCTCACAAAACTAAGCTCAACTTAATACTCTGTTGTCATCCAATTGAAATAACAATTTACCATGTCCCAGGTCTTTTATTATGGGGCTGACAAGTGTGGAATTTCACAGGAAAAGGGCAGTATAAGATACTTCAAGTTTGTTACCATTCCGTTACCGTGTATTTTCAGTTTTCTTTCTTAACCCAAACTGTTGCTATCTTCAGGGCTCTTTATTGGAATCACATACTTATAGATTCTTGTTGTATGATGGGAATTGTAGAGATGCCTGCAGGATGTCAAATGATAATTGAAATTAACAGGACTCCCTGTCTCTTTTTATTCAGATATCTGCTGGCTTTCACACACTAGTTAACTCTGCATTTATTTGTTCAGAGTACTGTCTGCTCAGAATGTTGAATCACATCTAGTAATAATTGACTGATATTTTAATGCTAATTCATACTATTCAGCTCCTGGGCCCGATTTCTTATTCTTGAGGGTTTAGAGAATCAATGGTGATTTTTTTTTTTCTCACCTTCTACATTGGAATATATATACTACATTGTAGCTATTTAAAACTAAAACAAATGTTTGATTCCAAGAATAGAATGCTATTATTGTACTGCTGGCTATTTACTTTCAATATATATGTATATGAAAGTTAGGTGTTTTTTTCTTTTTTTTCTTTTCCTTTTTGGTGGGATCAGTTTAAAGTGATAATATTGACGGTAACAATAATAATAATATTATTGATCATATTGATGAAAACATTGGAATGAGCTATTATGGTTCAAAACATTGAGCTCTTATGTATTACTCCATAAAAGAGTATTAGCTCAACTAAAATTAGCTCCATGGCAGCAGTTTTTTTCTTTTTCCTACATGTCTGGTGAAATTTTTAGGGCTTACCCATGAAAATGTTTTTCATATCAGGCTTTGTAAATGACTTGTATGGAAATCCCACTTATTAAATAATTCTGAAAAAGATCTACTGAATTAATTTTATTTGAAATTAGACAGCTAATTCCATTCATTGCAGAGACAATTTTTGCATTAAATGTGTCACTGTGCTGTCTTAGATGAGGAAAAATGCAACCTTAAAGCAAGACAGAGAAGCATCCATCCTAATTTTAATCACAAGCTATGAGAATATTTCACAGCATAGAAATTATTTTTTTTTACTGCAGACATGGAAGTAAAGTGGTTGTAGGTGCTCTTAGAAAGCAAATAAAAAAAAAAATAAATCATCATGCAAATCTTTTTCTTATGTGAAGATTGTAACAGCCTGATGAAACTGAAAAGTGTCACTGTTTCCTGAAATCATACACAAGATTTGAGATTATTCTGAGAACTCCTAATTTTAAAGTTTGAGAAGAGTGTCTGTAATCAGCATAGCAATTTGGCTTCTTAATTAGACTAGTCCCTTGAGTCCCATAGTCTGTGTTTATGAATGTAATCAACCAGACAGCAAAAAAAAAACAACAAAAACCCAAACTATCATAGATACTGGTTGTTTTTTTTTTAATTCACGAAGGAACAAGAAGTGACATACTGGAGATCTTGCTTCTGTGGTAATTCAAACATGCATCTGAGGAACAAAGGAAAAAGAAGTGCCCTGGGCATATATAAATATTAGAGACCCTTAAGAAACTAACTGAAGGGAGAGGACAAAAGAAACTCTTTGTGCCTAAGATGAAATACTAGCTAGCTGTTGTACTGGCATGCAATGACTTTCATTTTGTTGAGGATTTATCAACTCACAGTAAACCATATGTGAGGTTTTGGTTTTGTCATGGCGTTAATCTGTTCTTGAAAAAAAATAAACACAAAAGCATGTGCTGCCTGTTACTGATCGTGATAGATTTGTCTTGTTTCTTACTGATAAATGTGGTGGTGATTTGTCATTAGTTGTCCTTTGTGTATGAAATGATTTCTAGAGAAAATATCTCGAAACCACAGTTAGATTAAACAGTATACTGAATCTAACTTTGATATTTCTTGGAGAAGAGCTCTATCATTTTCTCTATTCAGTAGATTGGTTGATCATTGAGCATCCATTCAGTGATGTTGAGCTCTGTATTTGGTATTGAAGCCAAGCTCTCAACTGCAGATATTTAAACTGTGAATTATGCTCTGGTTGTTATGCAGACACATTGCCATAGGAGTTCAGGAACTAAGATTTGTCTGTGGCTTATTTGTGCATTTTATTTCTTTAGGGAGGAAGTTTATGTGGTGGCCTTCTTATAGATATGGAAGATGTAGTTTTTGGTTGTGTGCTGTGCTTGTACTGAAAAGTTGAGTTCACAAATGCTGTAAGAGTTGTGATGGTTTCTGTGGTAGGTCAGGAGTCCTTTACAACGAGAGAACTCTGGTTTTACACAGATAAGCTTTTCCCAGTGGCAGGCAATTCTGTTTTGCTTCTGGAGAGGAGTTGTCCTGTTAATTTATTCCTGAGTTCTTTTATGGGCATATCTCTATACTTAAGCTCAACCAGTGGCCACTTGAGGTTGTGCACAAAACCCTAATACTTGATGCTATGTCAGATAAAGAGCAGAATACAAAATACAAAGTTAACCCCTCAGAAAAGTTGTTAACTCCATTGTAAATAGTCAGAACTCCAGCTGTGAGTGGTTTTTAATTTATATATATGTAATTTTCTTTGAATTACTAGCCAAAAGATTAACTGGGATATCCAAAGGGTAATGTCTTCAATTACTTTTCTCCTTGTTTATGTCTTCAGGTTTTCTTTTCTATATTTGTTAGTGATTCATGCATGATTCCCTCTTTAGTAGAGGATCTGATGGTAGCAGTAGTTGGTGGTAGTGATATGACTTTTTTTTTTTTTTGGTGAGTATACAAAAGGAATTTGAATTAAACAGGAATGTTTCTGTTGCAGAGAGACATACTGGATTACTTGTTTCTAACTCTGGGAAAGAATGGTGCTTTGGAAACTCTTCAGTGTGAGCTATGAGTTCCTCTTTAATAAGACACCTGATGGCAGCTATAAGAATTAGAGGTATTTCATTAACTTGCTGAGATCTACCATTGTATGATGCCAGTTACAGGTCAGAATTTAGCCTCACAAGCATGAAAGCAGTCCACATACATGCATGGATGTACTTAGTCACTCTTATTCTGTACACCTCCTGCACATTGAGTGGACTGTCTTAGAAGCCAGAAGCATACTTTTGCATATAGATCATTTGTAGGCTTTTTCTATTAACATTCCTGGTAGGCTTGCCTGGGTGTTAACTTTTAGTTTTTTAATTTTTTTTTCCTTTTTTTTTTTTTTCCCCTTAAGGTCCAGTTTTCAGCTAGGACCAATAACAAGGTGGTTATTTCTTTTTTCAATTCAGTTCAATTTTAAAGGAGCTGTAATAGGAAGACAATCTTCAGCATCTGCAGATGATGTGGAAAATACGCTTGATAATGGGGATATTTATTTAAGTGCTACACAGTGATGGAGCTTTTAGATACTGAGCTTTAAGATGCTGAGCTTGATATCTGAAGTAATTAATAACAAAAGCCTGCCAGCTTCTGCTGTGGGATCCTTAAGAGCATGCTAGCCAGCGTGTAATGCTTCACTGAGGCAGAGTTTATTGGAAGAACATCACAAAGTAGCAAAGAACAAATGCTACTGAGATACAAGGAGGGGACCTTCAGCAATTGGATGTTTCTCATAAGAATTTATTCAAGCACTTCCAAAATTGCCCACATTTTCTACCTAATCAGTGAAGAGTCAGCATGTATGAAGGACGGCTGGTGCTATTTGCAGCTTTCTCTAGGTTCTGTATCCTGTTCTGCTGGAAGGGGGAGCAGCTGGAGCTGTGTGGAAGAGGGCTGCTTTCCTCTGGGTGCTATAAGTCGGTGGAGTATGGAGCTTTGGAAGGATGAAGGCACAGTAACCACCTTGTAGATGCACCTGGGGAGATGCCTTCCTAGTGCTGGATGGTGCAGGAAGTGGGAGACTGTCACCTGGCTTTTAGAAGTCTGAATACAGGAGGTAAGATGGGATTTTGAGTGACACAGCAAAGTGTATTTCTGCAGGACCAAGTTTTAAAGGTGATTAGAAATGGATTTATGTGGAAGGGTAACAAGAAACTGCATGGAGTTCGTTAGGAGCCAGAGGAACTTCCAGCTGGAAGTTCAGGCTTGATCTGGGACCAGAGAAAAGCAATGTACTGTGCAGAGATGGGAGTAAGAAGTGATGTCTGTGTGCACCTTGGTGTTTTTATACTGCTTACCCTTAAGAAAGAGATTTATCTTAGGATTTCATTGTTCTAGTTAATTTTAAAGTAAAACATCCTATGTGAATTTGAATGCCCTTTTAGTATTCTTGATCATTTCAATTTAAAGTGGTAGTGTGGGCAAATCCATCTGAAGTTCTGGTCAGTTTGATATGCTTTTATAGTATGCGATGGCACACAAGAAGCATATAGACGAGTGCTGGGTTTAGTTTAAACTACAGAACTCAACTTTATTCTTGCTGCACTTTTAACACTCTTTCAATTTTATTCAAGTCTTCCTAGTCTGCAGAAATCAGCACCAGGAAAAGCTTTTGAGAGGCAAATGATGATTTTGTTTTGTTTTCAGTGGCTAAATAGCATCTTAGCCTGAGTTTATGAAGTACAGTATGTATGCGGTGTTGCAGTTTGAAGTGCTGTTGTTCTGTGAGTATTTATTAGGGATGAAATCTGAGAAGATCTTGCTTTTATGTGAGTAAAATGAAGCTGAACTGTGGGGTTTCTTTTCTTGAGAATGAGAAAAATAAAAGTTAAGATAAAAGTGCTTTTGATTTCGTGTTGAATTTTAAGATTTTTCTTAACACTAGCCATCCACTTGAGAAATTGAAGATGTGCATGTAGTTCATTGTACTCATCATCAGTGAGGCCGCACCTAAACTTCTGTATCCAGTTTTGGTCCCCTCAGTTCATGAGAGGCATGGACGTAGCAGAGAGAGTCCAACCAAGGGTTGCCAAGGTGAGGGGAGGCTGAGAGAGCTGGGATTGTTCAGCATGGAGACAAGGAGGCTCAAGGGGACGGGGGGTGTCTCATTAATGTGAACAAAAACCTGAAGGAATGATGAAAAGAAGATGGAGCCCGGCTCTCGTAGTGATGCTCAGTGGTGAGAGAAGAGGCAATGTGCACAAACTGGAGCACAGGAGGTTCCCTCTAAACGAGGCAGCACTTTTGTGCCATGGAGGTGCCAGAGCCCTGGTACAGTCTGCCCAGAGAGGCTGTGGGTTCTCCTCCTTGGAGATCTCCCAGAGCTACCCAGATATGGGCCTGGGCAACTGCACTGGATGGCCTGGTTGGGGCTGGGCCTGATGGACACAGAGAGCCCTTCAACCTCAGTCAGTCTGTGCTTCTATGATTGTCCTGCAAATGCATAGAAGTTTTCTAGAGCAATTACAGTTTCAGGAGTCGGTTTAATTGATGTGGAGGTTGTAACATTGTATCTTCTCTAGCAGAGGAAGTAGAGGATTTATACAATTAAAGTTTTAAGAATATAATATACTGAATGTTAGACTGAAAAGAATTGTCAGGGAGGCTAGCACTGGTAAGAGACTGTTCTGCATGTTTATATTGTTACCATAGAATCACAGAATCACTAAGGTTGGAAAAGACCCACAGGTCATCCAGTCCAACCATTCACCCATCACCAATGGTTCTCGCTAAGCCATGTCCCTCAACACAACATCCAAACGTTCCTTGGGTTACCTTAAACTTTTTTTTTAATCTAAACTTTGAGATAACATTGTCATTGTGTGTGAGCTAAATGTGAAAGAATTAAAATGTACGTTTCTTAAGTTATTAAGTAAGACTTTATTGGTTTAGCTGTGAGGGATGCTGGTCATCTGTATGTGTGACTCAGCAAAGTGCACGTATCTTATCTTACACTTAGTTTTAGGTTCTGAGGATGTAGTTTCATAAAAACTAGGTCAGTAGTATCCCAAGGGCCCTCTTTTTTTTTTTTTTAATTATTATTATTTCCCTAGTGTCACTTTCTTCCTTGTGCCTCGAAGAATCATTGGAGAGGCCTTCTGATGTCCGAAAGCGTTTGAAGAGACGTAGGTTAAAATGAATGCAACAGATTGGAATGAAACTGGTCATGATTTTCAGTGAGGAAAGAAAATCTAACTGGATTCACAGATAGGAGGAAAATGTTTCAGGAAGAGGCAGAATGTCTCCCTGAAAATGTATGAGGAATGGGAGATAGTATTTTGGAGTATGTAGTGTGTGTGATTATTCCCCCCTGTGGTAGTTCCACATGACAGCTTGCTGGATATCCTGACAGCAAGGTACTAAGGACTATCAAATTCATGAGCTATGCAGAACTGAATTTTCTTCAGTTAAATACTAGTTGAAGTGCTAGATGAATATTCTATTCACAAAGCATCAAAACTCAATATAAAAGGAGATTATGGATGTGTAACATAGCGTTTAAATTGTAAAAGTCTTCTCATAAGGGTAACTTCACAGGGATTACAAATGCTGAGAATACCTTCTCAAATCTGGAGTGAAATGCAAGACCTATTTTGTATAGTAATGAGGGTGGTTGGAACTTAATTGTGGGAGATGTCAAGGGCGAAACTTAGCAGGAGTGGGGGAAACAGCTGATACTTTGAAAAATTCACACACTAAAATCCAAATGATTGCAGTATGAAATTGCAGAATACCTGCTCCTATAAATGCTCTTCTTTATTTTTAATCTGTTTATGTGCCTCAGCACTCATGTTCACAAATGCCAGGGAGGGACTGAAGTTTTGTTTGGGAATTGGTTGGGCATCAGTGCTACTGATGAATATAAGAATTGTCCCTTTTAAATAGCTGATAATGAGAATGTATGAGTTTAGTCGCTCATAAAATCTGACACTGTGCAACAACAAAGTGGATCGTAACAAAGTATTGAATAGGCAGAATAATTTTCACTGTGGGAGAGAAACCTCAAGCAGGTTCTGTTTTAAGCCAGAGCTGTTAGTTCTTAGCAGAATCACAGAAGAGTTGAGGTTGGGAGCGGCCTCTGGAGATCCCAGATAGACTAAGAAACAAATGCACGTATTGCAAAGGGCTGGGTTCTCACAGATGGCTTTTTGTCTTGTTATTCTAAGGTTAAAACCGGCATGAAATTCTCAAGTACATTCACATAAGAACAGAGTTTTAAGAGAGCAAGTGCAAGCTGATGTTGCTCTGCATATAAAAGATGACGGAATTTCACAAGATGAATATGAAAATAAGCTTCTCACATTGTTCTCCTTACTACTGTTGAGCTACTGATATTCTGACTGTGATTTACAAATTTTATACACTAATAGGTGGATGGATGTGACGTTCACATACCTTTGTCAGATACCTTTGCCTCAGCATTGTATCAGTGTAACCCGGATGGGTTCTAAATTCAGTGACTTACCTGTTTTGGGACTAACATCTGCCTTTTAGATTGTCATCACTGTGACCTTTGTCATCTGTAAAGCTTAGGAGAATGGTTGGTTGGTGTATTTTGTGCTCCTGATTCAAGTTCTCATTCACCTGGATGTGTAGAAACTCTGTGGGGAACATGAATCTGTAAGAGCTGTAAGTTCTGCTTTCTCTGGTGTGTCTTAGGAAACAGTTTAAGATTTTTTTTTTTTATTTCCAAAAGAAAAGCCTGGTTACATTTGGTTCCAATTCATTCCTTAAATCCACTTGAATTTTCATTAAAATTACTTATCTAAATGATCAGAATATAATCAGTGAGTCGCACCATGGTTTCCATTCCTATACCTTCATTGTGACAGAACTGCAAACGAAATACTCTTCAAAACATGCTTTTGTCTGAATGCTCGTTGGCACCTGCCAATCTTTCAGTGAAATCTCATGGCAGAATTTCTTTGCAAATCCTGAAATATTCTACAAGCTCAGAGCCTTTGGGGTTTTATTGAATGTGAGATCATTACTCAGTCTATGGCCGTGTAAAATGGTAGCTATGACAACTGCCGCATGTTGGAATGGAGGTGAGCAGGGAGGCTGCTGTGAAAACAGTCATATCCTCTCACATAGAAAACAACTTCTCCAGGCATCCTCTGGAAAAGATGTTATCAGGTTGTTTTTATTCGTAGGGTCTACTGTTGTTTTCTAATGTCATGGAAAATTGAACTTCCCAAGTCCTCTTCCAAGTTTAACCAGTACCACAGGTTTTAGAGAAGCCTGCTTCGAAATTTAAACATGCTAGAATATTCTTAGGGCCCTAAAGGCATTAAGCTCTTAGAATTTAATGCTGCAAAACACAGAGCTATGAAAATACTTGGCTTTGCGTGTTGGGATTTCTTTAGTTTTATTAAAGAAACTGGAAGATCAATTAAAAAAAAAAAAGGGAGGAATAATTGCCTTTGAATTTTGAAAAAAAAAAACAAGTATGGAATAAATATAGGTGTATTCTAAGATAATAAAAATAAGCATGTTCAAAGAGAGTGGTGTATTCTTACATGAAGCTTGTGGGAGTCAAAAAGGTCTTCTGTTTTTCAAGAGATTCAAAGTTGGGCAGTTTGCAAAAACTCTCATTGGATTCTGTTAACAACGTACAAGTCTTCTGAACAACTACACCTATTCGTATTGTATCAAATTTCCAGGTTTGAGTTCTCTTTTCAACTCTCCATCTATAGGTAATTTCTGTTCCCAGAGCTTGATTTAATTTCTTGTGAGTTGTCCCATCAGTGCTGCTTCCATGCATAAGGCTTTTGCAACAATAATTCTGAGTGGAGAAAGTGCTGATGTATCGAATCATAGAATCACCAAGGTTGGAAAAGACTTCCAAGGTCATCCAGTCCAACCATATCTTGCTCTCTTCTCCCAATATTATTGTTTACAGATTGTACTGTCAATATATGTGGAATATACTTTGTTCTGTAGCCTGATGGATGGAATTATGCCATCATCATAGTGAAGATGATGTAGTAGTAAGGTTTCTGACATTGAATAGTGCTTGGGAATGCTTAATTCAGTGTGGATTTCCAATGTCTTGTCAGAATGTTCTAACCATTCAGAGCTTCCCTGCCTTTCTCAACATATTCATTAGATTTTAATGTGAATTTACCTCTGTTTTTATTTGAAAGACAGCACAAAGAAGGTTTGGAAAGATGAATTTTCTACCTCTTTCTTTGTGTTGAACTCCCAGGGAAGTTGGAGCTGCTATTGGGCTTCACACTGTGGCTGCTGAAAAATGCTGCCATTCTGTTTAAGATCAGGGACCAGCTGGAGATGACGGGCTCATTGGCCACGTTGGGTTCAGAAGCTATGATGGCGTGACTTTGTTTTCTACCATAGTGACAGGAAGCATGGCCTTGAATTCCAACATGTTTCATAAAGATACAGAGAACGAAGTCTTCGCCTAGTGAAATCTGTAGGAGCTCTGCTATTGACCTTAATGAATTGTGCATTATTTGAGAGGGCAGTGGAATTTTTTGATTGGGTAAATCTCACGAAATTCTGGTTTTCTTCTTCAACTGAATGCAGTGTTTCTGCTTGTAGTAAAAAACACAAGAGACAGCAGAAGAGACAGCAGTTAGAAAGTGGAAATAAAATGCTGATATTTCTTCAGTTGTTAGCAGGAATTCTGCTTTCTCCCCATTGGAACAGGCACAGTTCAGCTTCTGTAGGGGCAGTGCATAGGAACACTGTCACTTGTGTTTCTAGCATGCTGCTTTTATTTTTTTATTGTTTTATTTTTTGCTGGTAGTATAGGAGAAAAGAGTTGATCCTATTTTATGCCTGCATTTTCTTTCAGGTGTATTCTTGTGCTTCATGCCAACACCGGTTATTTGTGCCAGGTTATACAGGAGTGTACCTTCATGGATTGCACATGGAAGCAACAACTTTGTGTAATGCTGAGTGAATTTAGAAGCTTTTTTAATATTCAAGGATTCCACCATAAATGGAACATACTTGGTAGCAATTAGAACGACTAACAAAGCTTTCTTACCTTGGCAGACATTTCACTTTTGTCTGAGTCATGCTTGATTCTACTTAATGCAGATGTGAATGGAAGTGTAAAATGAATATAGCAGAATTTGAACTTGACAGCTCAACAGCTGAGGTAGCAGTGAAAATTTTCAGTTAAGGAATGTGCTATTTAACACATCAAAGACTTTGAGGAGTCCTTAATTTTTTAAGTTAGTGGCCTGCACAGTGTATTCCAATGCTGCAGATTCACAGAATCACAAAATGGCCAGGGTTGGAAGGGATCTCAAGGATCATGAATCTCCAACCTCCCTGCCACATGCAGGGCCACCGATCTTCCCATTTAATACTAGACCAGGCTGCCCATCCAACCTGGCCTTCAACACCTCAGGGATGGATGGGGCATCCACAGCCTCTCTGGGCAGCTGTTCCAGCACCTCACCACTCTCATAGCAAAGAACTTCGATTCCAAATTCCTTACTGGAGGATGTAGCTCCTGTTAGATCCCAGGTGTAACAGCTGGCCAGGAAGGTTCAAGTAAACAGTGGCAATACCACTAGTGCTGGTTCTTGCA
Source organism: Phasianus colchicus (assembly GCF_987193195.1). Classification (NCBI taxonomy): domain Eukaryota; kingdom Metazoa; phylum Chordata; class Aves; order Galliformes; family Phasianidae; genus Phasianus; species Phasianus colchicus. Next base: position 5,175,339 of record NC_143439.1, on the reverse strand, counting down.
TAGCTGGTGTCAGGACTCAGCTGATGCTGAAGTGTCCCACGACAAAACCTACCGTATCCAAATATGATCTGATAAAGCATAGCCTAGTCTTCAGCAACACTTAGCTTCTTTCAAAGCTGTCCATGTGGAAGAGGAATCCTGTATTTTGCAGTGCAAATCCTGGTCTTCCAGATAGCTTTAACATAGCCTGCTGCAGGAAGGGAAGTGCAATTGTGAGGGGTAAACTCATGCGTTGTCCTTTATCACTGGACAACTGTGCACTGATTGACTTAATGTGGAGAGCACCTAGTTTTGCTGTGAGGTCTGGTTTGAGATGGAAATGTGTGATTCCTGATGCTGACCAAGCTTTAAAAGACAATTTGAATTTGTCTTTTGATGTCCTTTTAAACTTTCGGTTTCTTTTGCAGTTTTGGATAAGGAATAAAGATGCAGAAACTGCTTCTAAAATAAATGCTTGTCACAATAATCTTTTTTTATGATATATATTTTTTTTAATCTCTGGCTTTGATTTTATGGTAGCATTGAATTCCAGATTGAAACCAGCTAATGGATTTCACAGAGAAAAGGCATAGTTACTATGGCTACACAGCACCCTGAAAGCTTAAAAGGACAAAGGATAAATGAATACGGTAGGGGCTGCTTAGCCATTTCTGGAATAGATTCTAATAATTTAAAGGCTTTTATAGTCTTTCAGACATCGTCAGAGAAAGCAAGATGTTAATCCTTAAAGATTTCACTTTTTATTCTTAGTTTAGATCATTACTTTTGAAGTAGCGTATTTGAAAACTATTTTTCAAAACGTTCCCATCTTCCAGCCAGTTATACAGTTCACATGTATCTGTTGCATGTAATGAAGCTTGCTACTCCTTATGGTTTTATCACTGATATTTTTTTTTACTATGGTACATTAAAATTAGTTGAAATCCAATCTTCCTGTGAAAAAGCAAAACAGAGTAATTGAGGCTTGATGAAAACACGGAGCAATGTACTTATGATGTGCACTCTAATTTTGGCTAAAATACTTGTCTTAAAGGTCAATTTATCAGAAAACAAGAGAAACAGTAAGTTGTACATAGTACAGGATAATAAAACACATGTTAACTCCATGCAATTGAGGAATTAAGTTATTTTAGCATTCCCTTGGTGGCTGATGACAAGTCACTGAACTGTTACTTGGTTTTGCTCAAGAAATAAACTGTGGGTGGAAGTTGTCAATAATTGCAGGCAGTGTTCTTTGGTAGTACAAAATCACTGGGAAGGTGGCAGGTAACCTTAGCTAAGTAATATTTTGCAGGCTGAGAGCTTTTGGATTTCTTTAATCTGCCCAGCAATGTTTGCATGTATTAATAAAGCCAATGGGACTTTCAGTGTATGCAGCAGATGAGTGGTTGGAGTGGTCCTCCTGTTGCAGATCTCTTCAGTGGTCTGTAGAAATGCCAGATTTGCTATATAGTACATAGTATTATTTATGTTCAAGATAGGCAGTAAGCCTTTCCGTGAAAGAACATCAGAACTCCAGTACAGAAGGAAATCATTGGGAAGACCAGAGATCTGTATTATCTTTGGTGGTTGAGTCACCATCCCTGGATGTGTTTAAAAACCATTTGGACGTGGTGCTCAAGGACATGATTTAGCAGAGGGTTGTTAGAGTTGGGGTAGGATGGTTAGGTTGTGGTTGGACTCGGTGATCTTAAAGGTCTTTTCCAACCTGAGTGATTCTGTGATTAATCTGTAAAGTCTGTTTGGTTCAAACTCAAAGATGAGCAAACGAGAATGTCTGGGGAAAACTGAGAATAACACCAGTAAATGTATAGGTGAAAAGAATACATACTTAAAAATGTTGTGAGAGTTTGATCCTGTTGTTTGGTTTTGAGATTGCATAAACGTATGCGGGGTATTTTTAAAGTAGCTCCAAGTTATAAAATACGGAACAATGATGTGGAAATGACCCATGATTACAGTTTCACTCACCAGAGGGCCTGTTCCTTGCTGCTCCTGATCTTTTTGGGTCAACACAAAGTACAAGTATTAGACCTTAGGAAAATTCTCCCATTGTGAAAGCTGTAAATTAATGAATTCAACAAATCTGTTATAGTTTCACCATAAATGCACAGAATCCTTGTACTCAAAACTAATTTATGATATTTACTGTTGGGTTTTTTTTGAGTTTTTCAAAAGAGCTTCACTTAAAAATCAATCTATATGCTTACTCCTACTTAAAATTGAGCAGGGTTTCTCTAGGTAGCTTCTCTGTTGAAATTTCAGCTATTCATGGGAAATTACTGTATTTAATTTACATGAAAACGTATCGCAGAAATTTCATTTTTATTCCTTTGACCACTGTAAGCATGACGATGAAAAAATTTGGATCACTGGCAGTTTGTAGATAATGCTTTCTGTCCATCTCAGAGTAGGCAGACTTTGTGAGCTTTTCATTCTAAAACTTACATCCAGCACAGTGTATTCTTACTCTTTAAATCTTTAAATCTTATGCGTCATTTGCTTTTCTATAGCAAATCTTTACCTTACATAAGGTAAAGATTCTGAAATTTTAATCGAGAAAATACTAGCAACAGGTCATCAGTTGTTTTGTCTCCTGCCCCTGCCAAATATGGCTGAAAGATCATTCTGTTCAAAAATGGCACGATAATGCAGAACAAAACCCCTAATTGCGGGGGTTATGTTCATGGGTATTTCTTTCATTCATGTGTGCTTTTTCTTTGGTGAAAGACTCAATTTATTTCTTGTTTAGTTAAGTACTGCAGGAAAAAAAAGACAGTGCTTGAAATTCAGAAGTGGATCAGTTAGAGTGCTTCAGCGGAAGACTGGGACTGTGATATTTGATGTTGCCATGGGAAACTGCTTTGTGAGAACATTTGCAGAGCAGATGGACCAAGATAGATAAAACAGATACAGGTATTGACTAGAGATTGTGTAACGTTCTGTGAAACAACAGGAAAACATGAGCTGAAATCTGTGTAACATAGTTCCTTGATTCATCTTTCTTTTAATGGATATACTGCTAGCTAAAATTTGAAAACGCAGCTCTTTATAGCAAACTCACTGTGTTTTCCTTTAAATGGGATAGTATATTTTCATGGTATTTTACCTTATGCCATTGAATTGAAACAGCTGCCTGATGCGAATAGTTCAGCAGTGAAGGTTTCTCAAAGTTTTGGGCTGTTTAATGTGTCAAAGAAAATGGCAGGATTTATTTGCCCCATCTTCTGTTATATGCAAAAACAATTGCATCCTAACTTTATGCTGTTGCACTTCCTTTTGGACAAGCCTCTGAAGTTACATCAGTACACAAACACGATGGAATGGAAAAACTTTGTTTTTCAGATGTTAGGATTTTGATAGCTTAACATACTCTTAGCTATTGAGAGCTCTTCTGTATCCAAGCTTTATTTCCTTGTTAATAAATAAATAAGTAAAACGAATACCCATCCTGTTTAAAAGTAAAATGTGTTTGAAATTGTTGGGTGCAGCATTGGTTTCCCTAGCAACGTGATACCTGTGGTACCCAAAGATACCCATGTGATGGCATACATGCAGTGTGCTTTTGTAAGGGTACATATGTGCAGGAATACTCTGTTGATCTGACATATATTCTTTGTTCTCTCTGGCAATGAATGAAATGGTCACGTGCTATTTCATTCTTCTGTCAGAAAAATAGGTAGAGAATTTGGAATATATTTAGTAGCTATATCTTTTCATAAACTGAAAGGCAGACTTGTAAAAAAAAAAAATCTGAAAAAAATAAAACCTGTTCTCTTGAGAATTTATGATTTCACTTGCTGAAGGATTTTTTTGTAAATAATACAAAATTATATGTATAAATACATATATACTTCTAAGCTTTAATGTATCTCTTCTTCTATTCTTGATGAGTTATAAAGCTTACTCCATGGGTTGATTTCTGCACACGTGTTGAAGCTCTTCTTTGGGTTATGCAAACAGGAACCTGTGACTGCACAACTATCAGTGTTTTTCATCAGTGATTTCATTAGGAAATACCATGCCACTGCATACTGTATAGTTGATTCATATTTCTAGAGTGTATCTTAAAGAAATCTTTTGAGAGTCGTAAGAGAAATGGCCTCAAGTTGCACTAGGGTAAGTTTAGGTGGGATATCAGGAAAAACTTCTTTACAGAAAGGGTTGTTAAGCACTGGAATAGGCTCCCCAGGGGGGTGGTTGAGTCACCATCCCTGGGTGTGTTTAAAACCCGTTTGGATGTGGTGCTCAGGGACAGGATTTAGCAGAACGTTGTTAGAGTTCGGGTAGGATGGTTAGGTTGTGGTTGGACTCCATGATCTTTAAGGTCTTTCCCAACCTGAGTGATTCTATGATTCTGTTTCTTATAATTAAGCGTTTATAGTTATGCTATTGCATGTAGGCTTTTTAAAGTACTTATTTTTGTTTTCTGCACAATTAACATTAATGGACAGGTCCTTCAGACAGTTGTTTGATCATGCTGGTTTTCCAGAAGAGAAGTAGGAGAGCTTTCCCAACATTTCTACCTGGTAGGCATTTCCCTAAGTACATGTGTGCACTCATGCTTGTCTGGAAGAACTGAGAGAGAAAACTGCCACAGCCATGTAGTCAGCATTTGCTGCTTTACTGATCTCTCCTGACATCATTGTCTCATGTATAAGCAGCCTTTCCATGACACCCAAACTCCTAGAAACAAGCCATCTTCTCCAGGCCACAAGTTGGAGGCCAGCTGGGGATCTCAGTATGGAGTTGTCTGCTCCTGTATGACGTGTGTTTGTTTGGGTGCAAATATGTGTAAAAACATTGCTAGTGAACTAATTATGTATTTTGGTCTTTTTGTTTTATTAAGCTTTATTTATACTTCAATAATGCTTTGCAAGCACTATATATAAATGTCTGTAAAAAGGCTTTTTCTACCATTATGGTTAATAAATGGAAGCTGCTGTGCTCAGGAGGATCAAGAATAGTCTCACATCAGTTTGAGAGTCTACAGAAATACAAGTGAGAACCAATATCCAGCGTAGGAAATGATAAATATTAAGACTATTGTTCAAGTCCAGTGTTAGAATTATTTGTATGTAGGTTGCTTGGAAGGGTATTGCTCCCTATTGATTTCTTTGAAAACTACAACAGATACAAAGAGCACAGTGTGATAGAGCAAATTCTCAGCTCCAAAGTACTATCTTTCAACATAGTCATCACCATTAGCTGTGCATTTTTCACCAGCAATGAACAAGAGCCTACATGCCACATTCTTACAGAATCACACCACGCACTCACTGCTTCACTGGGCTCACATTTACTGTTTGGTCTCCATCAGTGTTCAACAGGTGTCAGTGAGTGTCTGTGGGTGCCATTTTTTCTTCATGGAGGAATTCAGAGGCACTCATTTGCTTCACGCTCCCATATCAGAAACCATTTTGTCAGACTGTCCCTCTGCTGTCATCTGTCACATCAACATGTAATGGAGGGAAGGTTCAACCTCTGCTGCTGTACCATCTGCCTCTGGCATCGTGGGCCAACGTAATAAAATTGGAGGCATTACTTTCAGATCAGCCCTTATATGATCTGAAAGACACTGGTATTAAAATTTTTTCCAGAATTTCACAGCATGATTTAAGCCTCTTTGTATACGTTATATAGTATTTCAACATCATACAGCTAGTTTCATGTGACTTGTTTCTATTTATTCTAGGAAATGAAACCAGGAAGTAATGTGAAGGGCCATGTGAAGCTCCTGCATAGCAGAAATTTGCTAAGAGATTGCTTTACCTGTAAGTTCTACTTTTCTGTTGTTAAATGCTAAGTTATATTCACGTTTCTGGAAAAAAAAAAAAAAACCCCAACAGATTTATTTTGGCATTTTGACTTGCAGCTTGATTGTGAAGAAAACCCAGCCCAAATGCCTTGTGTTGAATCCGTGCTGTTATTAATTGACTGCATTTTAGCTATTTCAGCATAGAGCAAACAGACACATTTTTTCTGTTAAGATTTTGGATGGAACGATTAATTTTTTCATGTTTTATCATTACAGATTATGCTTGCAGTGTAATATATGCTAGGCTGTAGTAGCTTAGTTTTCAGGAACTCCAAATGAAAGATAGAAAATATCCAAATTTGTATGAAAGCATGAAAAAATTGCCTGTGCAGATAGGCGCCTGTGCTTCTGAAATGGTCTTATTTTCCAGAGTTATTAAATGACATGATAGCACCACTTCCAGTCTTGCTATTTGTAGAAATGAGTTTTCTTTGAGCTGTGGAGAAATCATTTAATTCTATATACATTGCTTAACAAAATTCACTTAAGAATGTAAACTTTTGTTTTCATCTTGAGTTCAGTTGTCCACGTAAAAGTATTTATTATGTATGAGAGAAGTGAACTTGGCCTCTCAACACTACTGCAAGGAAAACATTAGAAATTCCATTTTACACACAAAAAAAACCAAAAGCATTTGACTGACTGGATTTTTGCAGATTGATGTATCTTTCGGCAGAGCTGAGAACAGGATTCAGAAGCTCTTAGTCTCAATCAGGAGTTATTATTCAAAAATAAATGATGCCATTGGGAAGTGTGATGGTTCATGCCGAAAAAGCACATCTTGAAGGAAATTGAGAGTTCACAGAAAAAAGTTTGCAATCTGGAATTGAAATAGTATGTTAATTATCACCATTGTTTATGTAATTATTATAATTTAACTAAGCATAATCTAATTAACAAGTTCTTAAGAACTGTGGGAGGGAAAGTATTAACTGATAGTGCTTCAGAATTGGTAATGTCTATTTTATACTTCAAAAACAACTGCCTTAATTTTTTTTTTTAATCTAGCACTCCCTTTGAAAGTAGTGGCAGCTCCTACAGCTGGGGGCAGTGTGTAGGGAGTTTAGTTTAACATAACCTGCAACTAAACTGAAACTTGCAAATTCTAGTCTTCCACAAGTCAAATTTTTTATGAAGTATCAGAAATGTTTTGATATTTGCATATAATTTTCTTGAAAAGAATTCCTGTCTTAGTGTGTCTTTGTTGTTCTGATATAACCGTTGAAAGAACCACAAATTAAATGCAGATGCAAAGATTTCTGTTAGAAATTAGAATCTGAATTCTGCTTTTTTGTGTGTTGTAAAGTAAAAAATGAACGTTATTTTCTTCATTCTGATAGTATTCACACAGTGCTGGCAAATTTCAGCAATTAGTCCTCTGTTATCTTAAGTATATTGACATTTGAAGGATGTTCCTTGGTTTCATTCAGGAATCTGGAGGGGATATTCCAGGACATTTCTAGGAAACTTTTCATGATTAAGTCAGTGAAGAGAGAAGGGAAACTGCTGCTCTGATCATGCTGCCTTAATAACTGAATTTGTCTAATTTTCAGTGTTGTTCACTAGATTGAATTGCTTAGCACTTCTTGGGCAAGTGGATTTCCTGCGTCTTAACTGTAGCCTTAAAAACAAGCAAACTGAAAAGAGATGAAATAGAGTTAAAATTTACGTGCTTTACTTCAACCTCTCTTTTAAATTCCTTTATTCATCTCTTCACATCTGTCTAAGAAATGCAGGTATTTCATACGTGTATACATGTAGGTGTGCATCAATTATTTGATATAATGCAAATGCATTTCAATGATTTTTTTTTTTTAATATGCAATCTTTTACAAGATAGCTGTTGGGAGATACTAAATGTAGAAACAGCCTTTTTCTCTAGCAGCATATTACTGTTCATTACAGTGTATTCCGATTGCTTAAATGTGTGACTGTTCTGTTACTTTCTAGTCAGTGTCGTGGAAAAGAGATGTTAGAGCTGAACCACTGATGGGGTGTGTGTGCTGATTTATTAGCTGAGCAGTTTTTCTCATTCTGCTTTTCTTAGCTTTGCAGACGTGGAAGTAACATCAGCTTCTTATTCATGCTTTAGGTTTTGTCTTGAGCTTTCTATGCCCTCAACCTCACTTTTCAGAGTAGCCTGTGTGTGTTACAGGTTGAACCATTCAAGTTAGGTGATGTGAATCTGAGCTTTAGGAACTTGTCACAGAAGGGAAAAGAATCTGGCTACTGAGTAAACAGAATAACAATCATTTTCTCATTTCAAACATTAGTTGTTTGTTACTATATAGTGATTGAGAGCTCTGAGGTCTGGATGGAGACCCAGCAATATGCAAGCAGACATATTTTCTTCTCTGCCTTAAGAACTATCTACTCTTACCAAATGCTGTGAACTGGTGTGTGTTATGATTGAATCATCACGTGCACAAAATTCTAACAGATATGAGCATTCCTAAATTAGAACAAAGGTACTGTAGTCCTGAACTTCATTACCGTTGCTTTTGCTGTTACACAAACCATTCTCCTCTGGGTATAACTTCACTTCAGCAGGAGTGTTGAAGGTATTTGTACACTTAATGTAAAGATCCTTCATATGATACTTCATTATGTGGAGTTGCAGGTTTCTTTGAAGACCAGGGATTTGAGAATTACAGGGGGCTGCAGTGTGGCTAAGGATGGCAAAAAACAAGCCTGTACTCCTTATTCACATGGGCAAAGGAACTGTATTTTGTAGGAAGTGCTGCTACAGCTTGTAGCAGCTGTACCTGCTGTACTGGAAAGGTAATAGTCCTTAGTCCTTGGCACTAGTGGCCGTTTCTCTATCTCTAATCTGCACCCTTAGTGCTTGTGCTGATGCCTGGGAAGATTGAGCAAAGGCTACACTCCATCTCCTTGCCGGCGCACTGATATACTCTTCTGTGCAGATGGATTTTATTTAGGCATTACAGAAAGGAGGATGTACTTCTGCTTCTGATATATTTAGAATCATAGAATCACTCAGGTTGGAAAAGACCTTAAAGATGATCGAGTCCAACCACAACCTAACCATCCTACCCTCACCCTAACAACCCTTATCTAAATCCTGTCCCTGAGCACCACGTCCAAATGGTTTTTAAACACATCCAGGGATGGTGATTGCTTAACAACCCTTTCTGTAAAGAAGTGTTTCCTCACATCCAACCTAAACCTCCCCTGGCACAACTTGAGGCCATTTCCCTTCTCCCTGTCACCAGTGAGAAGAGACCCGCTCTCTCGCTGTAAGCACACTTCAGATATTGGAAGAGAGCAATAAGGTCTCCCCTCAGCCTCCTCTTCCCCAGACTGAACAGCCCCAGTTCCTTCAGTCTCTCCTCATAGCCCATATTCTCCAAGCCCTTCACCAGCCTTGTAGCCCTTTTTTGGACCTGCTCCAGCACCTCCATGACCTTTCTGTACTTTTGTATTGAAATGCTGTCAGGAACTTAATTTCTTCAAAAATTGTCTATTTGTGCAATTCTGACCGTGGGCAGTTAAAATGCTAAAGATGTTGTTGAGAATTTCTGCAGACAATTCATGCTGAATAACCCAAACAGGAAGAAGCTTGTAAACAACGATTAGATAAATGCACTAGCAGTTTTCTAAGATAGACATCAGTCAATACAGAGTTTTTGTTAAGCTTTGGACATACCGTTTTCATTAAGTCTGCCTGCTTTGACAGCATGAGGAAGACTGGGAAGAAGAGGAAAATGGTTCTAGAGACTGACTGTTGATTTAATAAGGGCCAAATAAAAAAAAGTAATTATGTAGTTTCTGTTTGGAATAACTTCTTACTGGTACTACAGGCAGGCCAGAAGGAATAGCGTTGCTTATTTAATCAATTAAATCTTGCTTGGATTGCTGTAGATAAGCAATTCTGGTTCAGTTTTCTTTGAATTCTCTTTTGACTTGGTTGTCAATAAGTTAATGAAGCTATGGCAGCACTCTGTATTTTCGCAGATGGCTGGACTGGTTTATTTCAAGTCCTTCTATACATCTCTATCTCAGTGCTAAATCTGTTCACTTCTTGTTAAAGAAATTGTGAACAATCTCACACAGGCATGTCTCAAAGCAGCATCTATGTGGCTTTGTACTCAAGGCTGCAACTGATTCTGGAATTCATGTATTCAACCATCATATTGATATCAACAGAGAAAAGTCAACATGGGGGAAAGGAAAAAAGGGTATTATGTATTCTGAGCACAAGTTGCTGGAAGAGAGAGAAATTGAACATTATGAAACACGAGGTAGTTCCAAGTTCTTTGTCTTAAGTCTTTTTGCCAGGAATAATGCCATAATAGCTGTTAATTGTGATACTGATTAAAGTATTTATCATACATTTATTGTATCTGGTAGTAACCCAAATGAGTTAATCAGTATTGTAGAACTGCCTTTCATTAAATACAGACGAGTAACAATATAACTTACTGATATTGTAGAACACAGTGGTAATTATTTCATTATGATCACTTTTGTAGCTGTTATATTTTAATTCCAAAGGAAATTTCCATAATTCCTGTTAATGCTAGTTGATGAACAAATAAGAAAACAATCTTTTTCTACCTTGCCTCACCCTCAGCTGGGTCTTCTATGTTTAGCCAGTGATTATTTGTCCTTTGAAATATTAAATCTTTCGATATCTTAACAAGCTATATGTAAAATAAATAGTAGCACAGAGTGTGCTTGTATTTGCTTGTAGAAACATGGCAATTTCTGAATATGACAGCCATTCATTTTGATAGAACTTTAAGAGCCCAAATGTTCTGGTTACGTAGACGACATTATAAATCATTGCTGTCCTTGAAAGGCACCTTTTCTGATGCAAGAAGAGTTCGTCATTTTCTCTATATATCTCTGTTCCTGGATCTCTGGAGCACGTGGATTTCCCCCCCTATTCTTCATGCCTTGTGAAAAAAGGTTTGAAACACCTCTTCTTGTTTCCACTGAGCATACAGGATTGGCTCGCTTATTTGGAGGTCTTGAGGAGGTATCAAAATGAGTAGACAGAATTGAAATCATATATGATAGTAGTGAAGAGTTGACTAGAAGATTGTGGTAGATATTTACTGCAGAAGATTGTGAGTCCCTGAGAGTATATTAATTTCAAGGAGTGTCTGCACAGCTCTGATCAAGGTTTCAGTAGTTGCTAGAGATGAATCTTCCTCTGCTCTCCCCATGCCTTCCTTTTATCTTTCTCAGCTAAACTTGGATTTGAACTTCAATCTCATGTGCTACCCGACTTATGCTTTTGTGTCAGCTACTGTGAATGTATTCTGGGTGACAGCAGTTTTAATTATAGCGTTTTTGCATACTGTAATCATCTTCCTGATTGTAAGCTAGAACAAGGGTATCCTGCAGCATAGAGAGAATAAAATAACTGCAGAGTTCTTCCATTCTTTGCATTTTTTTTTTTTTTTTAAATAAAGGATATACTGAGGAAAATAAGTTGGTATTCCTAAACTGATGATACTAGGAAATACCTGTTCCTGGTGTTGCTTGTTAAATTACTCTGCTGAGATATAATTTCATGCCTTGTTAGAATCAGGTGGACACAACTACAGTTTGCTGAAGGTGAAATAATGGCACAGGCTTAGAAAAAAAAAGCTTGTATTATTTAAGATGTTTGATACCAAATTTCCACCAGTAGAATTGAAAACAACAGTCAAGAGAAACGTTCTGCAATTTCAGTGGGATGATGTGAGACAGAAGCATCAGTGTGACTGAGTAAAAATATTTTAGTCTTCGGGTCAGCATGCGGCTTTGCTTGAGATGTAAACTTCCTACACCTCATGTAGTGTCAGAATGCACATACTGTTATTAAATCAGTGCTGGTGAGGTTATGAACAGCATTTGTGAGCCACTAGCCATAGCTTCATCAGCTTCTGAACATAAGGAAAGCTGGAGAACTGCAGCCTGCCTAGCCAATTGGTGATTACCAGGCATGTTCTTTCCTCCTGCTTCACTGTTCTGCTGCAAAGTGAAAAGAACTCAGGTTGAGCTGTTATTGTTTTTGGACTCAGACATGTACTAGAATAGCAGTAATCCTTAGTGCATTCATTCTCATGCATCAGCCAGGGTTCTTGATGCAAATGTTTCTGCTTGTGGTGCTAAATACATACAGCACTTTGCGAATGTTCCTCCTGCATCGTGAGATGCTCAAGTTGGGGCAGTGGATGTGAGGGGAGGAGAAGAAAGTTCATCTCAGATTTAAATAATACAATGCTGAAGGGAGGTTTTTCTAAGTTTCTAAGCTACAAATGCAGGGATAGAAATGACATTTGTCCCTCTTTAGCTTTTAGCTGAGGTTTATGTCTGAGAGGTTCCCTGATTTTCCAGCATTGTAGCAGCTGTTTTCTTCCTATATGTTGATGTGGCGCAAAAGCATTGTGTCTTGTTATTCTGAAGGCAGTTTTGTGGATGCCAGTCTTAGGAAATAGATTTCTACTTGGAGCCCACAATGCCATTGACTTTCCTTGCCTTGCACAAAGCCCACAGGGATAATTATGAGCATTTCCTTAATGTAATGGGCCAAGAACTTCACAGTTTTTCTGGGCCGATTGATGAAAGAATGATCTAAAGGATATTTCTGCTGCCACTAATGTAGTTTCCTGGAGAAAGTATAATTTCTTGGCTTTAACTTGAATGGGAGAGGCAAATCCTTGCTCTGTAGCTATTTTTGCTGTAGCCTATTAAAAAACAAAATAACAAACAAAACTGCACTGCATGAGTCAGAAGAATTTACTAGCTTGAAATCAGAATGTTCAGAGGTGCTTTTGCTCCACAAATAACTAGTTCTCCATGAATATTGGGTCTATGTGGCTGGAATCTTTTCTGATTCTTTTGTGCGTGCATTGTAAAAACACTGCTTTTCATCTGTGCAGTAATCTGTGGTGGGTGGCTGGTACTTTCAGATTCTGTACTTGTCAGATTTTAATGTAGCATGGGGTTTTTTTTTTGTACAGGTCTTTGTAATATTTCAAAGTGACCATGACTATGAACAGAAGGCTTATTTAAGCAGAAAATAAGCTAAAGAAGAGCATGTGAAATAACTGTTCAGCTGACGAGAGGGCAGTGTAAATACCAATGTTTCTTGTATATGTTTTTAATTTTGTGATCCATCACTGTAAGCAGTCAATAATCTAGAAATAAATTGGCACAACTATTCTCTTTTGTTGCCCGCAGCTTTCTTTCAACCATGAAATATTAACTATTAGCAACCTTTTTTCCCCTTGAGTAGCCCAGCAACACATATAATACATATTATATAGAGCTAGGCAGAAGATCTTGAGAAAGCAAGGGTTTGTGCAATATTGCCATCTCCTAATCTGAGATAGCACAGTCCCAGGCCTTCCTTCCCACGTCCTATACATGTACAAATGCAGCTGAAGGTCTGAACTTCGAGGGTGTGGTGTTTGTGATAGAGGATTAAATTCTGATAGAACTTTCCTACAGTGATGATTCCTTTATAACATGAAGGTCTGCTGTGTCATTTAAAACTACTGGAAATTACAGAATGAAAAAGTGACGTCTTGGGTGGCGGGGAAGAGGGCAGATGAGAAATGCCTTGAGCAAATGTCAGGTAAAGTCTTGCTCAAGCAGGTTACTGAGAGGACAGAGTGTCAGGCAAACCTGCCAGCTCTGTTTAACTGGAGCTGAGTATCTGAAATAGAGAAGACTTAGCACAGAAGAAGAATTTTTTAAAGAAAGAAACAAACTAAAAGGAAGTCACTTTTTTCTTCTGAAAAAACCCTCTGATTTTCAGTTTTTTTAACAGCTGACATAAAACAGTTTTCTAAGTTGTGGGTCACCGTGAGCAGTAGTTCTGTTGTATTTCAGATATGTGTTTCAGTACATCTGTAGTGATATTTCATAATTATTAATTGGACTGGTACTGTGTTAAAATCTTGGAAACATGCGGATGTGAAACCATACAGATGAGCGTATTCATAACCACTAATCATTAATAATTACTGTTTTATTATCTCTCAAAAGTCCGTCTAGGACCCAAATTTGGATTTTGCTAGTATTTCCTAGAAACTCTGCTTTTAACTGAGTGTGTAGTCATTTGCTGACTCATAATATCATTGTGGCCTTCACTGCAACCTGCAACTGAGTTCTTTTATGTTTTATGAGAATTCCATCTTTCTAAAAGTTATGATTTGCAGTTTTATTGAATACGCTTTTGCTTTCCTGTTTTTCAACCTGACAAATTTCATCTGCTTTTCTCTGTGTCATTCACTGATTTATTTGTTTTTTTATTCTTTATTCTTCTCTTCCAATTAAATGACCTGTCCTTCTCATCTGTATTTCTACAGATGAAAGTTTTGTAGCTTCTAACTTTGTAAGTGAACCTGACAGGTTGGGAGAGTTCATAGAGAGTGAGAGCATGACAGACTTTTTGTTTCATTTGAGATTTTAGCATAATTTTTGCCCATTCATCTTCTCTAGTCTCCCTTCCTTCTGTTCATTATGCAGAGCTTTGATGTGATCCTGTTAGGTTGTATCTACAGTACGCATTAATGTGATTCATACTGTGGTCTGCCTTGGTTGTGGCAATAAAAATACCCCAATACCTATGATTAACTGTGGTCTCTGAATGGAAGAAGACTGCTGTTTGCAGACGTAAGTTGAGCACTGTTATTATTGCAAGAAGTGGGAGGTGGAAAGGGTTGTAAATATTCTAATTTGCTAACTGTGACACGCATATAAAGAAATAGTCTTTTCCTGTGGGAGTGCCTGCTGTCTGAATGTACAAAGCATGCATGGGCTGAAAGTCGGGTTTTACTGCTGTGACATTTCTTTTGAACATATAAACTTTTTTCCTCCATCCATTTATCTCTTGTGTCACGATTGAAAGAATGTTTCTTGAAAAGTAGCTTGTAAGGAAAATTGCAATGGAGTGGTGATTCACTGCAGAGAAATCATAACGGGTGGCTCTTGGAAGCAGACAGTCATACATGTGTGGTACGCAGTCATCCAGCTTGTTGGGTAAACTGGTCTGTGTAATTCAAAGGAGAATCCTTACAGCTTTTTGTTTCCCATCATTTACCCCTAAAGACTTGTGCTCAGGGGGTGGTGAGGAATTTCAGCACTTCTCTAAAGGAAACAGTTCCCAAAATTGCAGCTGTAGGGCACCTGTGGATCTTATCTAAAAACAGATTTGTACCTGTTTTTAGCTGAACCTGGGAGTGGGCTTCCTGCAGCAGGAAAGGGAAAAGTTTGTCTTTGCAATATGAATGTAATGAAAGTCTTGACCCAGTGCCACTAATAGCTGTGCCTTTGGTGCCACTAGTAGCTGCACCTTGGTTGACCCAATCTCATGGCACTGCACTTTTAAGTTAGTAGCTCAGCCCCGTCTCCAGGCTGTGAATATGATTTCATTCTATGCTGAGCAATAGCAGAGAACAAAACTGCTTCATTCATTTCTTTGTGTCACAAAGGCTCTGGTTTCTAGTATTTCTGGTAAATGCATGTTACTGTATTGTTATTATAGGTCGTCTTCTCTGTGGTGTTGCTTCAGGTTTCCTTAGTACCAGCAAGGACTGTTTACTTTTTCTTGGGTGTAAGAGATGAGAATTTCAGTGGGATAAGAGTAACGGCTTTTCATTTCAGTTGGTTGAAACTCATTGGTTACATTGGAAAAAGCCAGTATGATGAAATGTGGGTTATAAAGTATCTTGATAGGCAGCTGAGGGTTATTAGAGGAGGTGAGCAAGAGATAACTAGGATAAAATTCTAAAAGCTATTAAGAAATAGATTTTCTTTTTGAAGTAAATGATTCTTTAAGTATCATATCAGTGCAAAGTTTATCAACGGATGATTAGAAAAAATAATAATCAGAACAGGATGTGCCTTGTTAGTTTTTGTGAATACTTAAAGGATACAGTCTTTGTTCAAGATGCTTTGAGATGCATCCCTCTGCAAAATACTGAAATGTTGTGCATGCATCCTTACCTGACGGACTTCACTAATGGCCCCACTCCACTCCAGACTACTGTTTGAGTGAAATGGAGATTTGGCTAATGTTAGGAATCATTTGGTTTCAGAAGTATGGTTTTAGATTTCTGGTACTCTGAACGAATTGGTTTGTTGATGTCACGAAGCATGTTTGATATCTGATGTATCGTTTGTTTTTTTTTATGGTAAGACCAAAATTGAACTTAATAATGAGGAAAGCTCAATTGAAAAGGAGTCAAGAAAATCTTCCAAGGATATTTGGAAAGCAATAATGCTTTTTTTTTAGTTTTTCTTTTTTTTTAATACTACAGCTAGCATCTATTTCTCATTTGGTACTTATTAAATGAACACAGTATCATCTAATATTGTCCAAAGCCTTTGTTCATTTCAGTCAATGGATTTACCTAGGCAGTTACAAATATTTTCCACTGGTATATTCAAGGCTTTAAAATGATCACTTATGTATATTCCTCATTAGTCAAAGCACCACACACTGAAGAAACAGGTTTTTCACACATTAACTGGAGTCCCTGTGATGTGGTCTGTATGTAGTGTCTACTTTGAGACAGAAGACGTTCCTGTGTGTTTGCCATACTGAGTACCATAATGATAACTATGATACTCTGCTTGCAGAATTTATTAACAGAAAATGGCTGCAAGTTCATAGTGTAAACGATCTTGATATGGGCAGCCTTCCTTAGTTTCTCACTGAAAAAGAAGTTTTCAGCAAAAAAAGGAAGAAGGGAAAAACGGTGAAAACAGGGAAAAAGGTTGTCAAAAGTCCTATAAAAATGACTATTTCCTGTGATTTTGTTTTTAAGTCCATGTTTCCTAGTGGCAGCTGTTTCTGAGTGCATCCTCACTGCGTAAGAGGCATGTGACGCATCTTTCTAGGCAGTGATCTTGTTTATATCTCCAGCAGTAACTTCCAGATCACAGGAGTGGAAAGCTGGGAATGATTTCATGGAATCATAGAATGGTTTGGGTTGGAAGGGCCCTTTAAGATCACCTAGTTCCAACTCCCCTGCTATAGGCAGGGACACCTCCTACTACACCAGGTTGCTCACAGCTTCGTCCAGCCTGGCCTTGAATGCCTTCAGGGGGGGATCATCCACAACCTCACTGGGCAACTTGTTCCAGTATACTGCACCCTCGCAGTAAAGAATATCTAATATCGTAATATCTAGTCTAAATCTACCCTTTTCCCCTCATCCTGTCACTACCTATCTATCTAAAAAGTCCCTCCGCAGCTTTACTGTAGGCCTCTTCAGGTCCTGGAAGGCTGCTATAAGGCCCCCAGAGCCTTCTCTTTTCCAGGCTGAAGAGCCCCAGCTCTTTCCACCTGTCCTCGTAGCAGAGGCATTCCATTCTTTGGGTCATTATTATGTCCCTTCTCTGGACATGCTTTAACTATGTATTGGGGACACTGCAACTGGACACAATACTCCAGGTGTCTCACAAGAGCAGAGCAGAGGTGCAGAATCACCTCCCTCGACCTGCTGGTCACACTTCTTTTGATGCAACCCAGGATACGGTTGGTCTCTGTGCATGACCAATCTGGTGGCCTTATATGATGGAGTGATGGCATCGGTGGACAGGGGAAGGGCAGTGGATGTTATCTATCTAGACACAGTCAAAGAGTTGTGATTAATGGTTCTGTGTCAGGGTGGAGGCCGGTCACAATCCCTCAGGGGTCGGTCTTGGGACTGGTGCTCTTCAGCATCTTCATCAATGACACAGATGATGGCACTGAGTGCACCCTCAGCAAGTTTGCAGATGACACCAAGCTGAGCGGTGCAGTCGATACATTGGAGGGAAGGGAAGCCATCCAGATGACCTGGACAGGCTGGAGAAGTGTGCCCATGTGAAACTAATGAGGTTCAACAAGGCCAAGTGCAAGGTGTTGCACTTGGGCCAGGGCAATCCCAGGTGTTTATATGGGGCTGGGTGAAGAACCCCTTGAGAGCAGCCCTGTGGAGAAGGACTTGGGGGTCCTGGTGGACGAGAAGCTGGACATGAGCCAGCAGTGTGCGCTTGCAGCCTGGAAGGCAGCTGTGTTCTGGGACGCATTAAAAAGGGGTGGCCAGCAGGGAGAGGGAGGTGATTGTCCCCGGCTCTTGTGAGGCCCCATCTGCAGCACTGTGTCCAGGCCTGGGGCCCTCAGTACAAAAAGATGCAGAACTCTTGGAGCGGATCCAGAGGAGGGCACTGAGATGATCAGAGGGCTGGAGAAGCTCTCCTATGAGGAAAGGTTGAGGGAACTGGGCTTGTTTAGCTTGGAGAAGAGAAGGTTCCGGGGAGACCTCATTGTGGCCTTCCAGTACCTGAAGGGAGCGTATAAACAGGCTGTTTTTGAGGGTGGGTAGTGATAGGACAAGGGGGAATGGTTTTAAACTGAGACAAGGGAGGTTTAGATTGGATGTTAGGAGGAAGTTTTTCACACAGAGGGTGGTGAGGCACTGGAACAGGTTGCCCAAGGAGGCTGTGGATGCCCATCCCTGGAGGCATTCAAGGCCAGGCTGGATGTGGCTCTGGGCAGCCTGGTCTGCTGGTTGGTGACCCTGCACATAGCAGGGGGGTTGAAACTGGATGATCATTGTGGTCCTTTTCAACCCAGGCTGTCCTGTGATTCTGTGATTGTTAGCTTATGTTGAATCTTTCATCAACTCAGCCCCCAAATCCTTCTACTCAGGGCTACTCTCAAACCATTCTCCGCCCAATCTGTATTTGTGCTTGGGGTTGCCCCTACCAAACTGCAGGACCTTGCACATGGCCTTGTTGAACTTCATGAAGTTGTCATGGGCCCACCTGTCCAGCCTGTCCAGGTCCCTCTGGATAGCATCCCTTCCCTTTAGCATGTCAGCTGCACCACTCAACTTGTTGGAGTCTGCAAAGTTGCTGAGTGTGCACTCGATCCCACTGTCAGTTTCCACTGTCCAGCTTCATATTTCTACTCAGCCCTGATACTGTTATTGTGAGCTACTGGAAAACAACCTTATTTTCTTGGAGGTGGATTTTCCTTTGCGTAATATAAGTGGTATCATAGCCATTGTTACTGTGTGGAAATCACTCTTCTACTTTAATTTGAAGGACTGTTAATTTCAAGCTATTCTTTAAGGATGTTGTCATCTTACACTGACTTGTGAAGAAGGACAAATTTAGCCTGCAATGAACATAAAATGTTCATGTGAAGAAAACAATCTTAAGAATTTTGTTTTCTGTTGTCTTATTCTATCTACTAATTGCTTCCTGACCAGAGACTTCAGAGGTTTTTATAAGTGTTATTTCGTACCCTAGATTCCTAGTGAGTCTTAGAACTGCTCTGCTGTGTGATAATGACTAAGGTGGCAAGTTATTATACATTATAAAATAACCTATTTAAAGGACGTGCTGTGAAGAAACTCGGAAAGGGGGATAAGCTGGTCCATCTCACTTGCTTTAATACAATCTTGAAAATGAATTTCAATAGCTGTTTTCAAGCCAGAGATTGACAAATCTTACCCTTCTTAAATTAAAATTCTTGATGACCACTTCTAACTGCCTTATAAAAAGCAATTTTTCATTGAGATGCTATGCTTTTTTGTCTAAAAGTGTTCTTTGGTAAGATGTCTTCAGAAAGTGTAGTGGATAGCAGCTTTTTTCCTGATTGATCTGGGCAAATGATGAAAAATCCTGCTCAGCAAAGACAAAGCAGCTGAGCAGGGAAGCTTGCCTCTCTGGAGTGCTTAGTAAAACTTAAAGAATGTGACTTCTCAGGTTGGTTTTTGTCCTAGTGCTGAAGTACTGGTGTAATTATAGAGCAAAGTGGTTTTCTTGTACTGTCCTCATGCAGGAGTTCACAATAAAAACAATACTTTCATATGTTATTGAAGAGCATTTAGTTTTTCATTGCATCTTGAAAGAAAAATGAATGTAGTAATTTAACTTTGTCTGTGAAAGCAAATGTCCAGGTAGAGGTAAGATAAAGTGTAATTAAATTACTCTTGCAATGTTTAGGAAGCCGATAATGGGTACGCGAACAAATAATGCAACTTAAGTCTGTTTGCCCCTAGTGGTTGGAGAGCTGTGT
Organism: Phasianus colchicus; assembly: GCF_987193195.1. Classification (NCBI taxonomy): domain Eukaryota; kingdom Metazoa; phylum Chordata; class Aves; order Galliformes; family Phasianidae; genus Phasianus; species Phasianus colchicus. Next base: position 5,155,480 of record NC_143439.1, on the reverse strand, counting down.
GGAGGAAAAGGACATGGAGCTGTTAGTCAGCAGCCAGCTGAATATGAGCCAGCAGTGTGCACAGATGGCCAGTGAGACCAGTGGCGTCCTGGCTTGTATCGGAAACAGTGCAGACAGCAGGAGCAGGGAGGTAATCAGCACTCTGTACTCAGCACTGATAAGGGCACACCTCAAGTACTGTGCTCATTTTTTGGCCCTACAAGAAAGCCATCGAGGCCCTGGAGCATGTCCAGAGTAGGGTAACGGAGCTGTGCTTGGTCTGGAGCACAGGCCTTCTGGGGAATGGCTGAGGGAACTGGGATTGTTCAGTCTGGAGGAGGCTTGGGGGAAACCTTGTTCTCTACTATGACCCGAAAGGAGCCTCTTGTCCCAGGTAACAACAATAGGACAAGAGGCAATGACCTCAAGTTGCTGGGCATTTTAGGTTGGATATGAGGAAAAATGTTTTTTCTCAGAAAGAGGCAGTGACACAGGCTGCCCAAGGAGGGGACAGTGGAGTCACCATCTCTGGAGGTGTTCAAGAACCATGGAGATGTGGTACCTAGTGACATGGTTTAGTGGGCGTGGTAGTAGTGATGGATTGATGGTTGGACTAGATGATCGGAGAGATCTTTTCCATGCTTAACGGTTCTGTGATGTATGGGGACGAGTGTTTAAGGTGCATAATCTGCAGAAATATCCGGGCAGAGTTGTGGAGAGTTGTCTGACTATTTATGTTGAGAGGTACTTTTACTTTAGGAAGTAATCTTACTGTTCTTCTTCTATGTCCCCCTGCCCATGCTCAAATTGTTGGATCTCTGACTCCATAAGTAAGTAACAGACTCTTGCAGAACTCTTGGTTACCTGACAGTAAACACCATATGATAACCTGAGTAGTTCCTACTTCAGTGTGCCTTTTCAGAAAATGCTAACAGATCTGATAATAACATCACATCAGAAAAACATCAAGTCAGGAAAAGCTTGAGGAATTTGTTTTCTGAATCTGGATCCCCTAAAATTAAAAATGAAACAACTCTGTTATGGCCTTAAACTCATGCAGTCTTGCAGTGTTCGTCTAAAAGTAACAAATAATTACAGTTATGTAAATATCATAAAATTTAAATTGTATTAGAACTTAATATTGCTCATGTGGCTTAGCTTTTGGTATATATTTATAACACTTATGTAAAACTGACATTACCATCTTTGGCTTGTCATTTATAATGCTTTGAAATTTTGTTTTTCTGGAGAACATAAAGAGAAAAGGAGAAGAAAAGGCTTGTGTATGTCAGCATGTGTAGTAGAATGCCTCTAGTGTGTGTTTCTATTTGCAGTTATCTTATTTAATCAGAAATGTTTTGCATTTGTTAAAGAAACAACCTTTTCTGTTTTCATTAGACTTCTCAGGCATGTAGAGTTTCAGCCGGGGAAATGTGCTTTGTTTTGAACTCAGTCAGCAGCCCTTAGAAAAACTGTTTAATTAACTTTTTGCCAATGTCAATATAATTCTATTATCCTCCGAAGGCTGGATGAGCTCCCTCTGGTGGCTCATTTGCATTGAAGTTCTTGGCTTTACTTACGGATCTGTTTACTCAGGCGAACAAGGCTGCTGACCCTATGTATCAGTCAGGCATCAGTTCCTTGTGGGCTTACTTTTTAATTGAAAAACATCAGTAATTTCCTTACATAATGAAACACCAGCATTTAAATTCGCAGCAGTTTCAATTTGTTAGCAAAGGAAATGAAGAGATAGTGGGTAACAAAGTAAGCAAATAATACTGAATTTATCTCCTTCAAAGTATAAATTGCGTAGTAGGCAGCGATAATTTAGGAATGGTACTGACTTATGCTGGGTCAGTTTAGTCTTAAATTTATGAAATATTTGGATATTAAAGACAGTTTTTCAAGAATACGAAGTCCACGTTTTAAAAATTATTTAATCCTGTACCTGAACTACAATTAGATGTGAAATGAATCTCAGTTTTAGAACTTATTTAATCTGTTTCATAGCATTAAAGAGAAGCATAATACATCTCACTTGCATGCAGTTGTTTTAAGATGATGAAGCTAGGAGGTTTTGTGGGTCAGAAACACCAGTGAGTTCAAAGTGAATTTTCCACCTCTGTAATGTAAATTTCCACAGGTCTTTTTGAACTCTGTGCTGTTCTAATTTAATGGTGTCCTTATCATAATGGAATGAGTTATCCTCTCTCAGAAGCAGCAGGAGAAGCCTCAAAGCCAGACAACATGCAGGCTGGACATAAGGGTGAAAACTTCCTCATATAGAAGATTTCTTTTATTGAACTATTTTCAATAAAAGCTGATTATGGAATAGAATATCAAAAACAGAAAGGGAAATGATGGTTTTTGTAATATGAACATTTAGTCAGAGTTAAAACTCTATCCAGGCATTTCTGAAGGAGGACTGGAGGAAGGGGCCACTGCAAAGTGGGAACAGGAGAGAAATGACAATATTTTTAGTTTATAAGAAATAAATATGAAATAAAGGAAGAAATGCAGAATAATAAGCAGTAAGCACCTGTGGGAAGTTGACAAAATATAAAAGGTGTTCTCAATGAATATTCTTTTGAATTTTATCTTGCATTTTCAAGTCCCTTGAGCATTCCAGTACCTGAAGTTGACAAAGCAGCTAACGCTCAGCAAATATGAGTATCTAAAAGTAAACTTTTAATATTTACACCGTTGTCCTATCTAGATTCTCAGGGTCTTTCCATAGTGCACTGGCCCTGTGTCAAGCGATAGCTTTGAATCTTGGCCAAGAACTTAAGTCCAAGCATAACCCAACAACTCAGTGGGCACTTGCCAGACAGCTAGGCTTGTGTGTGCAACTGCACAGCATGATATGCAGAGTTCTACATTTTCACTGTGGCAAAACCAGGACTGGTTTTGGTAATGGTTATGTAATGTCATACAATAAGATTTTATTAAATAACATCATCTTTATTTTTATACTGCTAAGGCTCACTGTTGTTCCTAGGGAGAGCTGTGGTTGTGAGGTCAGTGTTCATCGTGAAGTTGAAGCTACCTGAACTGGAGCACCTATGGACATAGATACAAGTTTGCTGCTGCAAGTTAGGTCTGTCTGTAGTGAGTTACCTGTGGTGAGTAAGTACACATCACTGCAGTATAAGTAGCTTCTTGAGTGCTGCTTATTTTATGATGTACGTTGATTAAGGAAGTAGCCTCCCATTCAGAGTACAGCTTTGTCATTTAACTTTTTCTGTTTGTTTTTATGAGGTGTGGTTACATATAGGCAGATATCTCAAGTTGTTACTATACTCTGTGAAAGTGATAGGCTGTTTAGACAGCTGGCACTTTGGAGAACTTCTGTGCTACTTTTCCCTTGTTTCCAGTTTCATGGGATCGCTGTGGTGTGATGAGGGAATAGTGTGCTTTGTTTTATTTACGTAAGATAAACTTAGTGCTAACACTGTATTGGAGGCATCTATTTGAAAGGTTTTTCTGTTTGACAGTAAAAATCAGTTATTGTTTTTAATTCAGCTATCAAGCAGACAAAAATAATTGATTTTAAGAGCCAGGGGCAACATCTGATTCAATTTACCATTGTTCTGTCGTTTCATACCTCACTTTCATTAACTCTAACCTGCAGTTGCAGCCTATGTAAACTTTCTGATACTTTAGTTACAGGGTGCTTACAGAGCATTTTGGAATAAGAAGCATCCCAGAAATGTATGAAGACTGCTGTGTGTCTTTTGAGGAGTCTCAAAATTTATGTGCATTTTGCTTTTAGTACATTTTTGATGTATTGCTATTAACTGGAAAGATTTCTGCAGCGAGTCCTGTCAATTTGTTGAATACTGTTCCTGTACTGTGTTGCCCTTACCTTTTACATTATTTTCCACAACCACTGTACATACTTAAAGAAAAAAATGTAAGTGATGAATATATTTGCAAACACAAGCCCTGACAAATAGAAATGTAGGAACCTCTGAAAGGCAAACATCCAGAACTTGTTCCCTGCAAAGCAGCAGAGATGGGACAGTCTCAGCTGCTCCTTTTGATATTAACATTTGGAGTCATATATTTTCTGTGCTGATGTGTGAGAGCAATTGGCAGGCTGTGGTGGTCCTGAGGGAGGTTGGTATGCTATGATATGTTACTGAAGATATGTTGCTTGCAGTGAATGTCATTTGAAGGTGTCTGCCTTTAGCTTAGCAACGATAGGAGGCAAAGACAAAAGTGAATCTTTTTAGTCCTTAATTCCCCTTGTTTATGGCCCCGCTCTCTTGTTACTGCTTACTGCCATATACATTTTTATTTCCCTTAGTGTAATCTACAGTGTAATTTGAACTGTTCCTGGTCATAATTGCCAAAGTATAATAAATGAATGCATGCTCCTGTTAAAAACTGAAGCCATCTGCAGCCCTTCAGGACCAAAAGCATGTAAATCTTTATGAAAGTCATGGGGTACCACCAGTTCTTTAGTGCAAGCACTTACTGAATTTCTAATGTGAGTTTTCTAAGTGCATTTATGCTCTTCTTCTCAAACTTATTTACAGGAAACTGCACTGATAGAGTAACTTCTGTTTAATTGCTAGAATTCTAACATCAGATATATTTCACCCTGGCAGCAGTCTGCTGGTTTGTTTGCTTCAACAGGCATATGTTAATGATCCAGTCTCTTCTCAGCTGTTCTTCCTTGATTTGCTTTTTGACATTTGTGTCCATGTTTGCCATGTTCTTCTTTGTTGAAGAAAAAGACCCATGCTTAGTAATGCTGGCAGTGAAATGATGTGCAGTAACGTGCGGTGTCATACATACTAACATAGAAAAAATATCCAATCACATTGATTTGTTTTAGTGAATTGCTTCTTTAATACTTTCAGTACACCCGTATTCATACTGCATCAAGTGTTACTTGCCAGCACTTAATTCAGTTATGAACCTAAAGGTGGACTGGAGGGAAAGCTAGGTAGGGGTCTGGTAACATTATGGCTACATTCAAGTCTAGGCATATCAACTCAATATAGGATTTGAAAAGTGACTTCTGATATGACATCTCACAACCATTTGATGTTCTAACTTGCACAGAAGACAATTTCTATTCACCTTGTTTAAACAACTTCTAAATTGTGCTTTTTATGAGGCTTCACTTGAACAAGAGTTCTGCTTGAAGCTCTCATTCCTGAGGCATCTCTGCTGGAAGCCTGCACACAGTGTGATGGTTAAGGCATACTGGTCAGACAGCAGAGAAGAACGAGTCTTCCCGTTCAGGAAAATCAGAACAATTAAAAATAATCTCCTCAGCTTTATTGCACTAAAGATATCTTTCATGTTTGCCCTAATTCCAGGATTAACTTTGCACTGCAGTGGATTTTAACTTCTGTTTTCATTCTTTTTAACTCTGAGGGATGGCAGAAGATCTAAGGCAGTTTTTCATTGATCTAAAAATTTCATTTGGTTCTGATGGGATGTAATTTGAAGATGCTGTGAAGCCCAAGGGGTTGGTTTACATTGGTCTTGTTTTGTCTGGTTTTAGATACCTGCTGCCTGCATCCTTAATCTAGGTGATAGAAACTTTTGCTCGTGACAGAACTTCATCCCAGCTGATTGTTATCTAGTGTAGGTATCTACTTCCACAGGTACTGTGATGGTCAGACCTGCTCCTCTGTACCTAGGGTGCAAATGTGGGACAGACTGAAAGGTACAACAGGTACCCTGCATAAAATTTTCTAATAAAGGTGAGATTCTTTTCTTTCTTCTCTCAAAATTTAATGTAAGAGAGAAATTGCTGTTTTGAGGGAGGGGGAAACCACACTAATTCTTTGTGAGTGAAAGTGGTTTCCTTTCTGTCTCTTTCTTTCTAGTATAACAGTAAATTTTAAACTGATCATACACGTAGAGATCACAGAATTTTGAATTTTCTATGAAACAGAAAAGAAAAATATTCTGTTTAGAGAATGTTATTGGAAATACTTATATTTGTGTGGGTTTAGTATGATTGCATTCTGGTATGTAAGCTTAATTCATAGGTGTGTGCTGATAGAGTGCTGTTAGGCTGTAGCAAGGTTCTTTTTGTTAATGTGCCTCTTCTGGTAGATTGTCATTTGATGGTTGGACTAGATGATGTTGGTGGGTGTTGCTGCTAGATATCAAAACAATAGTCTAAGTTTCTACCTTCTCTTACATCTTGCATTCATAGCCAGTGTTTTTTTATTAGTTATATGGAGTCTACCGTTCCAACATCTAAGGACTTCTATGTCTACAATTTTTCTTCTTTAATTCAGCATAACTTTTGACTTAAAGACTGTATAGGGACTTAGTGATGACAGATTCCTTCTCTCCTTGTTCCTTGTGTCACCAAGATTTGACCGTGAGTCACAATTGATCAGATTCTCTTCTTAATCCACTGTAGCACACTTGTGTGAATGAGTATGGTGAGAAGATTGTGATGAAGTTAGAAATAAACTGTGTGTGTAGGACTTGCATTCTGGTCTGGTTTTGTCTGATTCTTACAGAATTGAGGTGTTTTTTGTTTTTTTTTGGTTGTTTATAGATAGTATACCCAGACTGGTCATCATGGGAAATGAGTGCAAGTTGCCATCTTTTTTCAGAAGACAAGATGTGTGAGGAGCAGCTCTGAGGTCCTTGGGTTTGCTCAGCCCAGAGCACAAGAGCACAGGGCACATGGGCAGCACTGAGCTCTGCTCTCTGCTGACATTGACAGCACCTGAGGGAATGGGATGGAGCTTCATCAGGGGAGAATGAGGCTGGGTGATAGGAAGATCATATATGTATTAACATCTGATGCAAAGGCTTTGGATTTTCTGATTCTTTATGGTGTTACATGAAGAAGCAGAGAGTTAACACAAAACTGGAGCATTGAACAGAAAAAATGATCCTGGCCCCAGCTCTGCCATTGACTTTATGATATGCTTTTTGGATATGTCCCATGTCTTCCAATAGCTTTCTTAATCTCGAAGCAGTGGTGATCTTCACATTTATACACAAAGAGGTTGGCAGCCTGGTTGTTTTGGGCTCGTTTTAACACTCTGGATGAGAGTCTTCTGGGTGGCAAGTACAATATTTGGCATACGAACAGTGTGGACAGTGTCATGTTAACTTGTTGAAATCTTGATATGGTGAGGGAATGTAATGAATGGAACAGTTTAAGCAGAATGCAAGCATGGATTTGCTCAATAAAGAGGCATATTTCTGCCTCTAGGTCAGATTTATTTTTTCTGTAGCTGTTAATGGCATAGTTAGGTTCATTGGGAGGGAAAGGGGCCACGAGACTTAGTAATTTTAAAAAGAACTAAGCACATCACACCCTTTAAGGTCTTTATTCTGACTAACTCAGAAAGACATAGATGAGATTACAGAGATTACTGCCTAACCTACAAATCTGATTTGAACCTCACGTTTAGATGATTTAAAATGGAGAATTATTGGCACAGTATTAAAAGGCAGGTTGACTTTTTAAAACTTTGCTAGGTGTGGAAACACACTAACAGAAAGCTCGTTTTGATGCCTCAACATGCCTAGTTTCCTACCAGCGATTTTATCACAGAGGTAGGTGATTAGCATGACAAAGCAGAGCCAGGTTCAAGGATTCTTAATCCACTTGTTCCTCGGAGGGAAGAAAGGAGTTTATCTGTAGCTTTAAAACTTTTTGTTACGCTAAGGAGAAGTTTCATTTACATTATAGTGCAGTTTCAGATTAATAGTTAAACCTTATGAGTCTGGGCTATGACATTTCTTGTTTTTGTATGCTATCAAAGGTACAGTTGCTTTGATAAGTGGGTACTTTTATTTTCTTCCACCCTGATCTATATTTAAAATTCAGTAAAATCTCCCTGTGCTAGCATGCATTCAGACTAACTTGGATGTTAACTGCAAATCCATGCCATTAATATGAATATATACATCAACAGTGCTTTAAATTCTCCCCGTGTTGTTCTGTAAGAAAAACCAAAGCTGTATATATGCAGTGCTATTAAAAATCATAGAATCATAGAATCGCTCAGGTTGGAGAAGACCTTAAAGATCATCGAGTCCAACCCCAACCAAACCATCCTACCCTAAATCTATCAGCCCTAAGCTAAATCATGTCCCTGAGCACCACATCCAAATGGTTTTAAACACATCCAGGGATGGTGACTCAACCAAGCAAATGCATGAAAATGCAACTGTATAAAGCTGGATATGAAGATGGTTTATCCCAAGTCAGAATAATACTTTTTTCTTAATTGACAACATATTAAAACATTGTTGGTGTTTGCTCTGTTTGCTTTTCCTTGCTTTCATTCCTGTATTGTTTATGCAGTGCTATGGATTGGATTTCTGATCTCAAATATATCTTCACTTTTTCTAAAATTTAAACCAGTTTTGTGTGAATTCATATTTTTTATCAAGACTAGTTGATATTTTAAGAGGTCCAAATGTTACATATTTTTTTTCTTTCCTCTTATCTCTTTTTGTAATGCTGCACCTCAGATATTCTGTTCTTCTGTATTTTGAGGGCAGGGAAGGTGGTGAATTGGTTTTTTTAGAGGGTTTTGCTTTTTATAACAGAGAGCTGAAGCTGTTGGATGGGTGAGGTTCATGTAAAAGAAGTGTTCAGTGCAGGTGGCCGCTGTAAAGATGCAGGTCTGCCTTTGGCTTGCTTCTGGGGATGTCTCAGGAAAACAAGAGCCCAGCGAAGGGTTAAGATTTTACTATCAGCTTCGGAAAGGCACATTTGCAATTGCTCCCAGTCTTGTCTTCATTTTTACACCTCATTCACTCACCGCTGCTCTTCACTTGAAGGCAGATCCTTTGACCTAAGCAGATTATTGTAGACGCATGAAGGACACAGCAAGCTCCCCGTGCTTTTGAAGGAGGAGATTTTGGCTCCAAAATAGGGCACTAAGCTTTTCAGCCTTATGCTGCTTTACCTAGTCAGCACAACTGCGGTGCCTCTGGGCGCTTAGTGGACTCCTGTGGAATCAGATGGGAAACAAAAGCAGAAGTGGCAGCCGCTGCAAATGTGGGAGTCTGTGCCATTAAAGGGAAGCGATCGCTAATAAGGGCCTGCGAGACCTAGGTTTCCTTGGTTTCCATGACAGTTATTAGGTAGCACAGAAATTGAATCGTCTCCCACAATGCTTTTGAGGGCTAGGGGGGAAAGGGGTGCTCTAGGGACATGGCAGAGGAGTTACGACTTGCAGCAACTCATCACTCTGAGAATGTGAAACTCTGGATTATTACACCTTACCGCTTAGCTTGCTGTTTCTCATTTGTCTTTTCAGTTTGCTTTGCTTCACGTTTTTTGAAGGAAGACCCTGGCATATGCTACACGGTTTCTCAAATAATATTTTCCCGTTTTTATTTAGAGCTGAGCTTGGCAAAGCAAGGATATGAACAATTATACAGGTGGGCTGCTCAGGGGGAGTGAAGATATAAGGCATCCAATCAGGTATTGGCAACCTGCAGCACTGTAGAAATGCCCCTCCAACAGATTTCTGTAGTTCCAGCGCGGGAGACTGCCAGCAATGGGAGAAGTTCAATGGGCAGAAACAAAGAGAAGAGCAAGGAAGTCGAGGTAAGAGGGAGGCTTTGCTTTGGTACAGTGGAACAAGTCTGCCTTTTGTAGCCAATGTTTCTGGCTGCTCAGCAGGATGCACTGTGCTGTAGCTTTACCCAGTGCAAATGATTGCAGCCTGCTTTAGCACGCTGAAGCAAACTCCTCTGAGAACATCTCAGCTTTATGAGCATGCTGGAAGAAAATAAAAGTAGTTACAAACTGCGTTGGGGAGTGGGGAGGTTTTAACATTTTTATTTCTATGCGTGCAGTCCACTACTGCTGATAGTCATTGTGCCTTAAAGGTTTCAAGAAGCAGTGTTGCTTTATTATGGTTTAGATGAAAAAGCAGCTTTAATAAGATTGTTATCTCCGTTTAAAAACAGCAAAATGCCATGTTGAAGCCTGCCTTTCTGATGTGCAGGTGTTATTCATAGCAAACGTGGGCATGAGCTCAGCAACTTACTCCTTATTATCGCTTAAAAAGCATCAGTGTTTCTTGATTCATAAACATATGAGTGTTCCTTCAGTAAGCATTATATGCTGTTGTTCCAATTAAGAAGAAATTGTAGGTTCATATTACATTAATGGTTAAAATTAAAAGCACAGAAAATCAGTGCCATTTTCTAGTGCTACTTTTATAGATAGAAATCTCTTTTTCTCTGCATAGATAGACCAAAAAGAATCTCCAACTAAACCAGACATCCCTCCCCACCTCCAAAAAAACAAGCAGCCTGTTACTGTATGCAGCAGTAGATGTACATAACAGGCATCTGCTGTTTCTTGTCTTTGGTTTTTTTTTTTTTATTTTTCTTCTCCTGTTGCTGTATGGAAAGCAAAGAACTATAGGAAAAAAAAGAAAAGTCATGTCTTTTAAGTATTATCTGTGTGATAAGGTGGTAAGCTGCTTCCCTGAGTTTTAACTTATTCTGTGGTGTGTTCAAGTTTGACACAAGATTTATACTCCTAGCATGTTTGATTGCAGAAAAATATTGATAAGCTTGCAGACTTTTCATTTAGCATGCCTTTTTTTGCTCAGTATTTGGCTCCTACAAGTTCATGGATTATGGTTATGCTGGTTTTGTTTGAACACCTATACGCATTGTCCTTCTCTGGAAGTAGCCCCAGTTACCTGTTGGTAGTGCTGATATCAGAATGAATCATTTCTAGATATCTCTGTTCTGAAACAGAAAGCTCTTGCATTGTTGTTGTTTTTTTTTTTTTGCTTGGTTAATGATTAAGGGTCAGGATTCAAGTGGAAACTGTGCTTTATATTAAAACCCGACATTTGAAAAACAGAAGCATAAAACGTAGCCTTAAAAATGTATGTAAAAATATAAAACATGCCCGTGGCTTTAAATTGTTAAATTGCATTGTGGTTTTGGCTTCCCCATTAGACTCATCTGAGGAATACTTGCAACATGTGTACAGATCAGATAGGTGTGGTAGTTAATTTAGGGTGTGCAGGGGGAATCATGGAGCTTCTGAATGAGAAGAATAATTTCGTATGCCTCTATTCATTTCTTTTCCCCCCTGAGGGCTAGGTTGCATGATTTCATTAATACTTAAATATCTCAGAAAAACAAGAGTCTTTCCTTGATTTTTTTGTAATTTATATAGCAAAAAATAGCTAAATGGCCTGGTTGGTTAAGGTCGTGAAAGTTTTCTTCCTTTCAGAAGAAAAATATTAAATACCAAACGAACCCCCAGCTTCCAGTTTGCCAAACTGCCCTCTGCTGGCAGAGCTGCATCCTACTGCACAGATCCATGCTTCTCCCTTATGACTGTCATTTACACAGAGTGATGGACGTGGAAACTCAAGTATTACACTGTTTTTCACATCATGCCTACATCTCAAGTAAATTATGAAGATAAAGTTTGTTTTGTGGATGTGCTTTGGGAGTAGTGAACAAGGCTTCTTACTGTCCTGAAAGAAATTTCTCAAGACTGTTTAAGTAGTCTTCTATCCCTGCCTTTCCAGCATGGCAAGGTTCTCACAAAGGGGATCTTTCTTGCTTATACCCAGTGCTGCTTTGTGTTGCTGGGTTTACTGCTTTTAATTGCTCTGTGTTCATGTGATTCACTGATACTGTTTGTGTGAGTGCCTGCTTCCTCTGCCTTTCCACTAGTAGGGATCTTGAAGTGAAAAAGCTAGAGAAAGAAGCTAAATGATCATCCTAGGGTGGTGAGAGCATCAAAACCAAAGTATTTTCCAATTGCTAGGATAGCAGTTCTTAGGACTGTGTGCCAACTGCTGTTATTGCTTGGGAATTTTACGTGAGATTTCCTTACAACAGTGTTAACTGTGAAGATGTGTTCATCTTCCCTCTCACTGCAAAGCTCTCTGCAGAGGATGGCTCACCAGGTTCTCAGTGAATTACATAGATTTGGCTGACTTAAGAACCTCTGTTGCATACGATTCACGATGCAGCTCATTTTATAATGCTCTTCTGTGGTTACAGTTGCTTGCAGACATGCTTTAGATGAAAGTTTTCACGAGGGACCTCACACACTTAACAATGATTGCCAAAGTTTTAGAATGCTAAGTGCAATATTTGTTATGGGCCACTTCATTATTAATTATGGGCCATAGGTGCCTATAAAGGAAAAATGATAAAAGTTAGGAGTACCAGCTTGATAAGGATGGCTAGGGGGAGCTTTTAAAAGTAATCCTTCTATACTACATCCCTTGCTTGAGAAAAAACTTTACTGCAGTCAATCCCTGTAATTTTTAGGTGTCTTGCATCCTCAGTAATTACTGAGTTGTAATTAACAAGAGCTTGTGCAACAGATGTAACTGGGAAGCTTCAAGTGTAGTCTAATGACAAGGTAGCTTTTTTCCATAATGAAGCCCTGCAAATGCTGAAGTGTTTTGTAACTTGTTACAGCAGCACTGCAGTGTAAGTCCGTATGCAATACAATATGTTTGTTTCAGTGGCTCTAGGAAGACTTAACACTCATTAATGCTAATAGACTTGGCCACAGCGTATAACTGAAGTTGTCTATCTTATTCTTTGTTAATGATGTTGGAAAAGATTGTTGCAGTAAGGAAGACTGAAGTGTAGAATATTGGGTGTATTCGCACTGTGATGTGGACTTGTTTGGGATTCAGTACTTAATTCAACTTTATTCAGTATTTGAGAAAAGTCATGGATGTACATCGAAACTTGTGATTATGTTTCTGTGATGGAAAAATACCCACTTTGGTTTCTGTTTTCAGAAGAGTTTGTTAATAAAACTTCTAATCAAAGTGAATTAAGTCAGTGACCTAGAAATCAGGACTCCAAATCTTTTAGTTTTTGAAAATATTGACTTGATTGCATTGGGACTACATCAATAAATGCTCCCCATTTTATATTTGTATAACATTTAAACACTTATTCCGGACCTGATTTTCTTTATTCTGATAACAAAGGCTGAAGAAATGCAATGTATATATTTGTTGAACAAACCAGATTTGATTTGTTTGTGAGTATACACTGTTTCATAGAACAGCCTGTTTACGTTGTCTTCTGTTCACAGATGGATTATTATTTTAAGGCAAGGTTAAGCACACAAAAAGTTTTCGTACAGAAAAAATTGGACAGGATAGCTGAGTGAAGTTTAGTGAGTTTATCAAGAAACACTGACTTGGAATTCACAAGGGTCAAAGAACAGCTACCATGACCACTGTGCAAAACATAAGTGTATGCTCAGACTGGCAGTAGTACATTGATAAACTACTCAAGTTACACAACCTTTTTACAAAGGATTAACATAATTAATCATGATTAATTAACATAATTATGATTATGATCATATGATTATGATAATTAACATGATTTTTTTTCTTCTCGTGCCTGCCACATTGCTGTAGTCTTAATTTATTGTTGTTCTGACAGAGGTGATGATGAACATTTATTTTCCTTCATAGAACTTCATAGTGGGTAATAAAATACAAGGAGGAATTTTCTCCAACGTGTATAAAAACTAAGTACTGCTGCATTCATTTGTGAATGTGTCTGCTCAAACATCTTTCTCTTTCCCTGTCAGATCCCCAACCCAATGTTTATCATACCTTAAATGAAATTTAATTCTGCATACTGCACAGCTTTGTGTTATGGAAGAGACTCAGGACTTCACTTTCTTTTTCAGCAATGATTCCACATTCTGCCATTTCCAAGGCAGAAAGACTGCAACTTTTAAGACCATAAATATTGTCCAAGTAATAGACATTTAGGGAGACAGTACAGTGCATTAGATTTGAATCTGCTATTTTTACTGTGATGTTCCTTTAAAAAAAAAAAAATTGATTTGAATTTATTTCTCAATGTGATGTATGTCTATTTATTGTGAAGGTTGCTTTTGCTTTTTTTTTTTTTTTTTTGGAAACATCTTCTTTTCAAGTCAGAAATCAAGCTGAAACCTCATGGTGATTTCTAATGCCACAGTAGAGTAGCTGCTAACATTTACTTTAAATGCCAGACTAGAGTTAAAGCTAATATTTTCCCTAGAGCTTATAAATAGGTTAAGAGATTTTGCCATGATTTTGAGGGAGAGGTGGTAGCCCAGTGTTCTTAATGGGAATACATTTTTTTAATATGTACTCTCATGTGATACTTGCTTAACTTTAAGCAGATGTAATGACAGATAACATTTTTAAAGACATTTTCTTCTGTGCTACCAGAAAGTTCCTACACATCCCTATGAAATTATTTTCATGGCAGTTGTGAAGCAAAGATGTTTTTGATTCTTGAAACCTGTCTATAATTGGAGAAAAATATTATAGCTTCACATGTCTACCTTTTGTTTTATTGCCTTATAACCTAAAGTCAGGCAACTCATTGGATTTTTTAGATAGGGAAGCACAGTATTTAGTGTAGTTAAATTTGTGAATGGCTTTGATCACTTTATCAGATTGTAAAATCAGAATGGTTTGCCAAAATTTCACTGATATCAGTGCTAATAAGAGATATTTTTGTTCATTTTCTTTTTTGCATGTCTTGAGGACGCAGAATAAATGTCTTATAATTCCAGGAAATTAACGAAATAATTTTTATTACAGATAACAGATGTTTGTGTTTTTGGTGACTATTGTCTTGCATTCTGCTCTTTAATTTTCATGATTATAATTTAACAGTTGAATAGTTGCAGTCATCTATTACCTAACATACAGAAATGCTGTTACAGGAAGTGTGAGGAGGTTTGTTTTCAAGTATAGCTGTGTCTAAAGCACCATGGAATTTTAGGAGATTTCATTTTCATACAACTAGAGATGTTGAGGAAGATGGGGAGGCAGGGGTTGAACTCCAGCATATGAATTTGCTTACTGACACATGCTTTGACACACATTGCTTTTTTCTCCCATGTTTGAATATAACGCACGTGATGTTGTTAAATGCAATACATGACAAAATCTCTGACCATGTGTATGTCAGTGTTTTGTGGTATTCTCAAAAGGCACAGGATCTTATTCTTCTTTTCTTGACGTGACCATTGTTTGGACAACCATACTCTGCTTGCATGGAAATCCACCTGTATCTGCAGCTATAAGATACTTAATGCTTGCTGGTGACGTTTTTCTGTAATGCTGTGATGATAAATCGTTGCTGTTTTTAATAGATTGCAAAGTTCCCAAAAGGTATAGCTGTAAGTCTACCTGTGAGGTCCTTAAGATGCTTTAAAAAAGAAATTAGCTGGGTCTTCTGACTCCTGTTCAGGAACTGTTATTACTTTGAACTGGCAGTTTCATGATAGTGGGAGAAAAGGGAAGTGTTACTTAACACAAGCTAGCTTTGTTCTACTAATTTGGGGTCCTTTTATCTTTTTTTTTAAATTTCTTGTGAATAAAACCCATTCTGTTTGTTATCAGTAAGAAATTAGGAGTTTTCTTGGTGTGCTTTTATTAGCTTACTGTAACAAACTGCCCATGTTTTACAGGCTGCTCTTCCTGATCAGATTACATAAATGATACTGATTGCATAGTATGACTGTCAGGCATTTTATGAAAAGAAGATGGTCAAAGCATATTTCAGCAACTTGAGTTGCTGTGTATCGACTGTGTGTCAGATAGCAGTATTGATTTTAAAATTGGTCTTCTCACTGATAAAGGATTTAAAGCTTAAGATTTCGTATCTTTGTAACTTGCTTCCTGTACGTTTATGGACAGTGCTTAGGATCTGCTGACACATGTGTTCTGGTGCTGATGAATTTTGTCTGTTAGAAAGTTTGATGTTCACAGTTCTTTTTATCTTTGAAATTCCTAGCTCTGATAAATTGGAAATTCAAGGCAGTGTGAGTGCACTTTCCCTCTCCTACTCAAAAATTGTTTTGCATTCAGAATAGTAGGCTTCAGTTTTCATTTCAGTTGGATTTCCTTCTAACATTACTTTGAGATTTTATGAAGGAAGCATTTGCCATATTAAAAAGTTAATGCAATTTTTTCCCTTCTATATAGTTGTTTATTTGTTTGTTTTAAAGAAATAAATACAACCAAACCAACCAAATAATAAAAAAAAACCTGACAACATTTCCAATTAGCCATTGTCCTGTCTTCAAATATAACCTCCCATTCACTTGAGTTTCATGACTGGCTTAGATACTGAATTATGTTGAAGTATTGATTGTGATTGAGACAGTTTACTGAATTGATTCTAGTTCCTAGACCTGAATGGAGTTATCTGGAACTGGAAACAAATCAGCAAGCAAAAAGACTGGTAATTTGCTCCAGGTACCAATCATACTGACTGATATTATGAGCTGTTGCAGATGATGCAATTCAAACAAAAGTTACCTGGGATAGGGCTTAGTGATCAATAAAGCCTGTGTTCCAAGACTCCTTTTAGAGAAATACTCTCAAATCTAAAGAGCATTTTAGCACACAGCTCTTGTGGTCACATACAGCCACAAAAACTTGTTCTCATGAAAGACAACTCAGTGATGGGGAGATCCAGATGATTTCATTTATTCATTTAGTTAAGGAACATCAGGCGGGCTGAGAGATTGTGAATGTTCTCCCACCTTAGCAAAGCTTGTGATGCCAGTACTACATGTATATCCATTTTGTCTAAGTCTTGCTATCTGAACAAATCTGACCAGCTATACAGTCTTGAGCTTAAGTAAGTATAGGAAGATGAGACTTAAAGCAATACAGTTACAACAATAGTGTTATAACAGTACTGAGAAAAATGTCTTGTAGAACAAATAGATGAATTGTCTGGATCTATATTTTACAGCATTGTCATGCTGAAACATTTCAAAGCAGTTATAGTGTAATACCTCCTTGATTTTGAAGTTTCGTTTCTCTGATTTGATTTGTTCTCTTGTCGCATCCTTGATTTTAAAAGCAAACAAAAAACAACCAATACATGCTATTTATGGTCATTTTTCTCAGAAACTCTGATGTTCTGCAGAACTTTAAAAGGAGACTTCTCCAGTCTATTCTGTACCATTACTGAAGCAAGCTGTTGCACTGCATTCACTCGTTTGTAGGACAGAAAGAAGATACATATAACATTTCATCATCTTGTTACCTGTTAAAGTTCTCAGCAAGAAACCTTCATATCAGTGCAGGTCTTACATTTCAAGAACCTGCACCAGGTGAGGTTCAGGTTGGATGTTAGGAAAAATTTCTTCTCAGAAAAAAGAAGGCTGCCTAGAGAAGTGGTGGAGTTGCTGTCCCTGGGGATTTTCAAGAAAATAGGTAGATAGATAGATAGAAAGCCACAGCAAACATAGAGATGGTACTGCTGTGAGCTCAGCCTAACGGCATGCCTTGCCTAAAATATACTTAGTGTCTCATCAGTGGGTAATCCCTGTAAGCCAGTGTCTGCAGGTAGCACTGTCTGGCCCTCCTAAGCTGCAATGGATTACTTGAGTCATTCCTGGCTCTTTGCTGGACCTCGTTAAAAAGTCTGCTCCAATTTAAAAAAAACCCACACATATACAAAAACTTTTATATATATGCATATGTTCACAGATTGCATTATCAAGCTAATTGCAAGACAGTAGATTTTTCAGAGAGATGTGACATTGTTTCTTAGTAACACTGCCCCAAGAATGAGCTTAATGTTCTTTACTCTGAGACTTCATAATCTAAGCATCTGTTACCAGTAATGCTGGATGGAAAATTTTCAATTCATTTGAGGTTTTAACAGAATTTGCTATTCTTCTGAGTCGTCGTAGTCCAGGTGTTGTGGGAGAAATACATCAGAATTGATTTTTATTTCTGAAGATGATTTTATCCTTATTGTCAAATACTTTGTGAAATACCTAAGGATAATTATTCTGCTATCTCACTATTTGTATTTGCAGTACAGAACACAATGCTGCCATAGACAAGTGGCACACCTGTTTCTATAGAATTCTGACATAGTGCCCATTCTGAAAAATATGATTAGCCTAGAGCAACCTGCTAAGCTCATTTTTTTCCTGAACTTAGGTAGTTCCCCAGGTACTCAGAACCTAGCGAGGCTGCACCTAGAGGTGTGTTCACTTTTGGGCTTCTCCTGCAAGAAAGGTATCGAGGCCCTGGAGCGCGTCCAGAGAAGGATAACAGGTCTGTGAAGGGTCTGCAGCATGAGTCTTATGGGGAGTGACTGAGGGAGCTGGGATTATTCAGTCTGGAAGTGAGAAGGCTCAGGGGAGACCTTATCATTTGCTACAACAACGTGAATAAAAGTTGTGGCAAGGTGGGGGTTGGCCTTTTCGTTCAGCTAAATAGTGATTGGACAAGAGGAAATGGCCTTAAGTTGTGCTAGGGGAGATTCAGGTTGGGTATTAGAAGGAATTTCTACTCAAAAAGAGTGGTGGTGCATTGGAACAAGCTGTACAGGAGAACAGTGGAGTCACCATCCTTGAGCTGTTTAAGGAAATGGGAGATGAAGTCACGGTTTAGTGGGCAGTATTCGTGGGAGGTGAATGGTTGGACTGGATGATTCTAGAGGTCTTTTCCAACCTCAGCGATTCAATATTTCATTTATCTTTCACTTTCTGGCATAACAGCACTTGCAACTGGATAGAATTGGAGAAATGAGTGTTAAACGCACTCTTTAAAAACAACAAAACAACTTGCTGATGTTCTAACTCCTCTATGAAGCAATTAGTCAATGTATTCTTACCTCTGAAATCAAATATTGAGGTTGTAAGACAGATTGTATGTATCGTTACGTTGCTACTAAAGAACATTCTGGTGACACTAAAAACTACTAATGTAACATCTCACGGAAATACAAGTGATGTTGTGTGGCATAATAGGGTGACAAGTTTCTCAACTCCAGTGCCAATATTTATTCCTGCTTTTATGCTACTTTAGCTCAATGAGGAAGAACTCAGAGCGTTTCCTCAGCATTGCCGTGGCAGGCTTCAATGAATTCTCTAACTGGAAGTGTTCACTACTCCATTCTTTGTCTCTTTTGAGGGCATGATAGCTTGAACTAGGAGGGGAATGTGCCATGGAATAGATTTGGGACTGACTAAACTGATCTAACTGCAGTGCTGATCATTTGTGTGCTGTAGAAGAGATGGATATAATAAACATTTAAATGCTAGCAGGTGTTTCTGGTGGTTTCAACTATCTTTTTTGGGATAGGTACAAAAAGAAAATTGAAGTGCAAATCCCTCCGCAGGAAAGAATCATAAGCATTCAATCGATGTATTTAGGTTAAAGGTATATGAATATAAACACGAAAATATATTTAAAAGATAGATGAATATGCCTAATATTGGATGTTAATGCTTGTGTTGCTGGTTTTCTGATCCATCATGTGTTTTGGCTGGGTGCTAGTTAATTTCACATGAGGGAATTTAAGAAATCAATGAGGCATCGCACATTTTTTATCTTTCTAGATATGAATCCTAGTTGATATTTTAACTAAACTCATCTTAGCTGAAGGTAGACTGAGATTTTCTTTCTGAGTAGGAAGGTTAAGGAGTTGTTTTGGGTTGTAAGAGACAGGTCTGTGTAGTACTTCAGCTTCTGATCTGCAGATACCGAGATACCCAAATCCCCTAAGGTAATCTTTTGACTTCTCACTCTATCTAAACTTTTCTTTTTAATGTTGTTTTTTTCATAGTTTTTTCCTCCTACTTTTTTCCTCTAATGGGTTTTGGCTGCTTTACATTGTTGGTATCTTAACTTCATCTAACACGACCAATCATTTCAGGTTATTGAGTAACATGTAAAGGAAGTGCTTGGGCTGTAAAACGAGTTCTGTAAAAAATGTTAAGTCTCTTCTCTGCTGAGAATTTCTTTTTGGTGTGGTATATAGATTGCTTCTCTATCTATCTGAGCTTCTTGTAGCATCTTGTCCTTTATGATAATCCAAAGGGTTTTAGTTTATGCTTCCATGCAGCTACCTAGTGATAAAACTCTAAAATTGTAACAAATTGAGGCTGTCAGAGATTGAATAAAAGCACCTATAATCATTGGTCTGTACAAATACTCTTGTGAGTGACAGAGAGGATGAGAAATTCTGAGAAATTTGAACCAATCCGGCCCAAGTTTACTACAACTTTAGATTAAAAAAGCAAAAAACAAAAAGGTTTTGGAAAAACTGGGGAACACTGATATTTTCAGGGTTAAAGGACATGTTCTGCTTTGTGCACAAAACAATATGGTCCTTCTACCAGATGTCCTCATAAAGTTAGTCATAATTCATATACTGTTAAGGCCACCAAAAAAACACATTATGAAACATTGGCCTTCACTTCTGCACCTGAAAATAATATGTCTAACGAGCTATTATTTGTCATGCATGTAAAATTGTGGGTATAAAAACAGCAGAGCGTGTCATAATGAAATTCAATTCTAAACACTTTGAGCGCTCGAAAAATGTGCCATAAAATTCATCTTACACAAAAGGAATTAAATGCATAGGCAATAAAGAAGTGCAGCCAAAGTGCCTGTAAATGTGTGGTTTTTTCTACAAAATAACAAAAGGTATAAAGTAAAAAGCTTTCCCCTTCTGGTGTGCTAAGCAGCTGATAGAAGGTACCCCTTGACATCAGTGGCCATACTGATCGTGTATTACTGTGAGTTTGTACAACTTTTATCACTTGGGAGTAAAAATTTATGGCTTGAAGGTACCAGGCAAGTGAAATGTGTGTGTATATGCCTGCAAGTCCCAAAGGCTGACTTGAGTACATGGAAGCCTCTGCCATGTATAGTAATTATCTAACATAATTACTTTTTCACGCTGTCATGGACATTTGAACGTATTTCTGCAATTACAATTAGCTTTTTTTCTTTAAATATAAAACTGCAGTTTCAAGTTAGTGTGAATTTGTGTATAACAAACAATAACTCATCAAATAATTAAGAACAGATCAAAAAACCCTATTTCCAAGAAAAAATGTTGAAGCTTGTGATCAAACATTGTAGTATACCTGCCTTATTTTTACCCAGGGCATGTGGAATTGATGTGTGGGAAAACATTTTGATAGATTTAAATCAAATTATTACATTTTGCTCATTCTGCTTATGTGTTATGGCTGCTTAAAGCCTGTACCTTATTTCCTATTTAGCTTTTAGAAATGAAACTTCCTAATATCTAATGTGCTCCTACTTTTCAGTTCTGGAGTAAGAGGTTCAGGGACAAAAAAAAAAAAAAAAAGCATATATTAAAGCTGAAATATTATGAGCTGTTAAATGCAGAGGTGAAATACAGCATGCAATGTTATATTTGCAGAACAGCAAATAGTACTTATGATCAAATGATGTTTTCTGACTGCACTGCTCTACTTGAGAAACCTATACACTTGAAATGGGAATAAAGTTCTCTGGATCATTGATCATTGCTCTTGATGGTCCAGTCCAGCTCCCTGGATAGTCTAAAATGAGATGATGGCTGAGTGGGCTCTTTTCATCACTTTTTATTGCTGTTGAATGTAGGTGGTAATGAAGGGGTTATGAGGTTACCCATTACTTGGGTAACTACTTTCTGGCCTTCAGTCACAAATTCGTTACAAGGATATAAAGCCACAGAACAGGATAAACCTTCTAATTGAATGATTTGGGGAAGCTTCCTAACTGTTAGCTGTTATCTGTGGCAATTATGTTTGTTTTTTGGGCATGTTAGCTACTTGGCAGACAAGTATAGTTCAGACCCTGTGTTTTCTGAGAAGTGCCTTCAGATGAGTGTTACCCTATGTATACAGGTATGTGAATGTATTTATTCCTTTTAAAGAAGATTGGCAACAGGAACAAATCCATTTCAACAATATCTACTACTACTGATGCTCAACACTTCCCAATTTGAAGACATTTTTAGCTGCTTATGGTTTTGTTGATCATTAAATGTTTGTCCTAAGTGCTCCGTGCTTTCCATAATACCTTCTGAATACACCTTAAAAACTTTCATCTTGCTCTGCAGAGTTTGTTATTCAAAAGCTTTAAACTTGTTTTGCTTCCAGTATGCAAAAGACTGTCATGCTGTTTAACAGTAAACAATAAAAATATATTTGGATAGGTACATAAGTAAAATTTAGAGCCCCAGTAAACTCAGGAAAACACATTTGGCAGTCTGCTACAAGTTTCATTATATTGCACTGGGAATGTAATACTGTAATCCTTGCATCAGTTCCTTTTCATGAGTCAGAATCACAATAACAAAAAGAGAATGCAGTATCACGTGAGATAGTAGTAGAAGGCTTTAAATCTTTAAGTTAGATAGGATGTAACTTTCTAACCAGATTAGACTTCTATACAAAAAGTACAGTTTCTTAAATCCCCTCAGTCCTTTTTCAATGTAATGTTGATACTGCAAACGTTTTCACCATGCTCCTCTGTTTGTAATTGCTATACCTAGAATGACACCAAGAAGTACAAGCAGTTCTTGCTGAGAAACATAGTGGAAACGGATGATGAATGATGAAAAAGATGATAGAACCAAACGAGCAATTTATGGAAAGTGGATCCGTTATGGTGGTCCATACAATTTTTTATATCTTAGTTTTAATAAAATCCATTTTTTTCTGCTTATGTCTGAAGTGCATTTGTGAAGATCTGAAGCAGTTATATTAAACACAGGTTTAGAGAATTTATTTGTAAGGATTTCTACTTTTCTATTTAATATTGGATTAAAAGGACTAAGAACCAGGACCAACAAAAAGGACCAATGAAACGTCACTGTTGAAAAAATATATTACAGATGAGAAAAGTAAGAGTATCAAGATGGCCAGGCCCAGAGAGTGGTGGTAAATGGAGTCACATCCAGCTATGTGGCGACCAGTAATGAGTGGTATTCCCCAGGAGCTGGGGCCTGTCCTCTTCAATGTCTTTATTGATGACCTGGATGAGGACACTGAGTGCACCCTCAGAAAGTTTACAGATGACACCAAGCTAGAAGTGTCGATCTGCCTGGGGGTAGGAAGGATCTTCAGAGGGATCTGGACAGCTTGGATCACTGGGCTGAGGCCAGTGAGGTGAAGTTCAGCAAGGCCAAGTGTTGGGCGCTGTACTTTGGTCACAGAAATCCCGTGTTGGACGTTAGGAAATACTTCTCTGAGAGAGTGGTTGGGTGCTGGAATGGGCTGCCCAGGGAGATGGTGGAGTCACTGACCCTGGAGGTGTTCAATTAACGTTTAGGAGTTGTTACTAAGGGACGTGGTTTAGTGGGAAATGTTGATAGGTAGACGGTTGGACTGGATGTTCTTGTAGGTCTCTTCCAACCCTGGTGGTTCTATGATTCTAAGTTCAAGAGTGTCACTTCCCCTCACAAAATATTGAAGTCCTATTGGAACTTTTATAAGTTGAATCATAATTAGTTTGTTTAAAAAATAATTAATCTTAACACAATTTACAAGATTCCCATCTTTCTCCATACACAGAAGGCAGTAAATGTTTTGAGATCAACATCCCTGGGAGTCACTGGCAGCAGCAACTTGTTCATTCCCCCATGGATGAGCAGCATGGTATTACTGAAAATGTTGACTGAAATGAGGCTGTTTTCAACAGATTCTAGAGCATCAGAGTAAGCAATAAGTAGAAACAGGAAACAAACATTATTTTTTCTAGTTAATTTCAATGTGAATTGCTATTTGTACTCCACAATACTCATTTTCTCAATAATATCCGAGTTTCTAATTATTACTAATACACTACCATTGCTGTATTATTATTAACAGCAAGTGTAACAGCTTTTTGTTAACAACTTTTTAGTTGTTCCTGAAGTTGTTTGCTGCTTGTTAATTATGATTGGACATGTTCCACCTGCTATAGGACCAAATTCCCTATGTCACTGTTGCTTGTAACATAGCAGTTCAGTTTTTTGCTCCAAATAAGATAAATGGAGCTTTGGCTCTTTACGATGTGTAGTAAATATGGTATGAAGTAAGAGAGCAGAAAAATGCATGTAAAGCTATTGCAGAGTTCTGCTTCTGCAACCTGCCCAGGATCACCAAAGCCTAGACTTTGAAAGTTTGAAGCTTGAGTCATAGCTGGTTTCTGGACTGCAGCCAGCACAGCTGCTTTACTGCCTTATATTCAGAATGTGATGTGACCCCATAATCTGTACGTGAATTAAGATGACAGAATAGCAAACCAATAGCAAGAATAAATGGGGCCTGCAGTAGCGAAGATAACAAAGGTATCATTTAACTTAGTATTGCTAAGTTATTGTACCCCATTTTCAGGAACCAGCTGTATTTAGGCTCCTGTAGACCAAAATATCTTGGTGCCCAAATTGATCTGATGCAGGTTTAGGTACTGAATCTCTTCAAAAGTCTTGAGTTTGAGGCACAGCCATAGAAATTTAGAGCTGTTTCCTATAATAAAGGGGCAGATCTTATTTCTGTTTTCCTTTTTAGAAAGCAATGAAGTGCATTTGATGGAGATGTTCTACAAGCTTAACATTGCTCTTCATGTTTGCTAGAATTTTGCAACCAGAGAGCAGGAATAGAGTTAATTATTTCAAGAAAGACTAATGTTTATCAGGATACTATGTTCTTAAGGTTACTCTAACATAAAATTCTTTTTATTTGTTGAAAAAGTAATTTGGAATGTAGACTTTGTATTGAAGGAGCACACTGAGGGGATTTTATAAGCAGGAAAAACAGTAAGAACCTATTTTAATTGGCCCGTGGTAGCATATTTCCAAGAAACTAGATTAGGTGTAATTGTCTTGGGAGGTTAAGCAACCCTCTTATCCCCATTAGTGTACTTACATAATACACATTTTAATACCATCTCACAGTAAGACTACTGGTAAACCATATGAGGTATGCAGATTCCTGGTGTTGTCTTTTCTTGGTAAAAGTCTCAGAAGAGTTATCACATTTCCTGGAAATATGGTTTATATCCTTGCCCTCTTTTTGATGTAGCCTATTACGAACACTTGTAATTTTCCCACTGGCTTGGCCTCGTGTATTTGGTTATTCTAAATGAAGGAAAAAGGTACTGTGATTATCTGGGGTTTTTTGGTCTCTTGGAAAGAGGGTTGCTCAGCTAATTAATATATGTTCAATCTGCTGGTAGAAATCAGAAGTAGGAAAAGAAGGAACATGATTTCAGGAATTTTTCTGTAGGGAAGAAAAGTGAGATTTGGGGCAAATATTTAAGAGAATTAATTGTGTCTCAAAGTTTGCTAGTAAGGAATGTTTATAGATAAAACGAGTCTTAAAAAAATTGAACAGGTAACACGAGTTAACAAAAGTATTTCTTGAATAAGTGCATTATTTCTTCATTTTGTCTAATTTTAGTTTAAATTCAGTGTAACTACATGCTTGGCAAAACTCTTGCATTTAATTCTAGGTTATGACTTCTAAGAAAACTACCGTGTGGTTTTTTTTTTTTTTTTTTTTTTTTTTTTGGTTCTTTTTTGCCCAAAAGAAGGGTTCAGATATTACAGTGGGTCAGTGTTTCCTCTGTTTGGAGGTCCTGCATTTATTGCTTCAGAATGCAATACTTTTGTGTGTGTTTGAAGCTCCCAGAATATATATGAAATAAACCTTCTGGGACACAAGGAATTTGTTTGAAAGCTTCTTCCTTTAATTTCTTTCATTTACTTTGTTTTTACAACATATATTTCAGGAAGAAAAGTTCTGTTTTGGTTAGTAGTTCATCCTTTCCTTAGGGGAGAAAGACATTTTCCAACCACAGTTGGATAAGAAAAAAAGTAAAACATGAGAGTTTGGGTTCTTTTGAAGGATGAGAATAAGATATCAAAGATACAAGGCAGTCTATTTCTGATGTTTTTGACAAATAAGATGAATTATTTCTGGTGGACTGCATTTTTAAAGAAGAGGGATGTATTAAATGAAAGTACTGTGTGAGGTCTTACCAAAGACTTCTTACCAAAGACTTTTTGAATAACAAACTTGTGTTTTTGAGTAGCTTATTTGGAGCTACATGCTTTGCTTTGTGTTTGAATGAATAAAACACACAGCGATCATAGCAATAATAATTTTATTTCTTTTGTCAATATTCATGACTGTGAAAACAACATAGAATTCTTGTATTTGTTTGTTTTGCACAGTAATTTATTGCTATTTCACTAATCTCTTATTCTGTCACCAAGTTTTGTATTTTCCCAGACTGTAAACTCATGTAGAGTGACACCAGGTTTTTTACTCGGAGAAGTTCCTTATTTTTTATTCCTGTTCATTACTTTCATTTGCATTGTTAAAACAGAAGGTGACACAAAGCAATAGTTTTGATTCTGTTCTTTGTGTGCAATTAGTGTTGCTTTGCAAAATTCCAGGCACTTTCATCTGTGTGAGAAACAGTAGAATTGCAAAGCTATGAAGAGAGAATACTGTGGGTTTTTTGGATGATACATGAGAAGACAGGAGCTGATTTTCAAATCCTAGGCAGATTTGGCAGCATTTACTTTTGGTAAAGTTGTAGTATTCAGTATTTCACAGCAAACACTGAAAAAGAAATTCTGAGATCGCACCATCATTTTTTACTGTTGCTCATTAGAAACAAATTGCAATACAACTAAATTCTGTACTACTTAACTGTTTAATTTATGTAGCTTAACTGGGCAGCTTCACTGCCACCTGAATGGTTCCAGTAATGGAATATGACAAGATGAGAAAGTAAGAGTATTTTAACATACCTCTCTTGCTGTGGAAATGGCTTGCTGCTGTCGGTGCACCGAATTCAAAACCAGACTGCAAGTTGCAGGGTGAGTTACAGATCCTATTTTCAGCAGCGTTCATCTACTGCTGTGAGAGTATTAAATAAGTCCTGTAATGCAGAGTGATAGACACACCGTGGAAGGTATCCACATGGGGACCACATGCTTTTTCATTGTTGGATCAGTCATTTTTCTGCATCTCCCCTCCTCTCCATGCCTTACAGAATGTTAGTAACACATCTTCGCATAGAACTTGCTGTAAATTTTACCAATCTATTGAAGTGCTCTTGTTTTTAAAAGGATTTTCCTTACAAAAGTGTTTATACCGTTGTTAAAACTACCAGAAAAAAAAACAAAACAACAGGTTTCCCATAAACTCTGATAGTTTTTCCTGCTCCCACCTCTTATCACACTGTATATTGACATAAGCATTGTACTTGTATCTCATTACTCTTTGCCATTGTCTTGTGTCCACCCCAGTGCTTTATGTTTCTTTACTCCCAGAGCATATGGAGCACAATCACAAGCAGAAGAACACAGCATATGCAGTAAGGAAGGAGGTATATATGATCAAATATACATTTGATCATATATACTGTTCCCAATTCCTTTAAAGCTGGGCCTCTTGGCAAAGTATTTGTTTGCCAGGCTGGATTTCAACTTGTTCTTCATTTCAAATCGAAGTTTCTCTTCTGTGAAGAACTGCTTTCCTGCTGAATCTCACCCTCCTTCTGTTGGCTTTGAATTTGTCAAAAAATATGCCACAAGAAACTGTGCTTCATTCTTTTACGTTTTTAAAACCAAAAGGGTTTCATGAGAAAGAGCTACCTGCAGACATTTAGTATCAGCTGAAAAGTTAAACCTTACAAATATTCAAAACTGCCTTCAAAAACGAGGCATTTACAATGAAGCATATTCTAAATTATAGCTTCAGCTAATAGCCTTGTCATGATACTGTTCAAATCATCACACAAGAGGTGTTACACGTTAATTTGTTTAAATTAGTGTAGGTGGATAGGTTGTTGATTTCTGATTAAAACACTTGAGGTTGATTCTTTTAAAAATGTGTTTTGTTCTCACTCTTTAATAAGGAGAGATTTGTCGTTCTTTAGGCTTGCTAAATCCTGTGGTTATAGCAGAGAGAATATGGAAGTCCTTGCAAAGAATAGTGTCCATGCAGTGTTAATTTTGTCCCATTTCCATACAAGTTCCTTTGACTTTTTTAACCTGAGTTACTCAAACACAATTTTGTACTTTGTTAGCAATCTTTAACTCTTCAAATGCCATTCAAATGAGGCCATGAGCAGTGATTTATTAATTGCATTACGTGCAGGAAAAGTAAATGTTCTATAAAAATCAGTTATCCATTTTGATTATTCGATCAAATAAATCTCTAGCAGAAAAGTGAGGTAAGGAAAGTGTGTCAAGTGAGAGGCCATCAAGATGTCCTATTCATTTCTAAATTATGTTGCTAGAAGTCCTAATTTACACAAAGATGAACATAACAGTACCACCCTAGTAAACATTTTGCTTTTTTTTTTAATAAAAAAGAGCTGAAATCAAGTATAACAACAAGGGAAGGTACATTTATATGGGCATATTAGTCCATTTAGGAGACACGATCTGATCCTTGGAACACTGTGATATATGGTATTGTTTGATTATTAAAAAAAAAAACAAAAACAATTGTAACATTGGGAACTCTTTCAGAAATCAGTGGTATTTTCTCCCCCTCCTTTCCCCACCCTCTGCCCCTCCATTTTTATTTTCCCAATACAAAACTCTAAACTTGCTAGAAAAAAAATTCCTCATATTAAGAATTTCTTTAAATGTTATTGATGCTAGAGACTAATCAGCTTGGTTATTGACTTTATTTTTTTCTACTAAGTGGAGAAATTTCTTGACAAACTGTTAATTTTTTAAAAAAATTTGTTTTATTTATTTCTGGAGCAGATGTTTGTTTTCTGTGTGAGACATAAATTGCAGGATGTGGTAGAGGTGATGAAGTTTACACTTTCCATAGCCTTCAGAAGTTGTTGTAAAATAGCACCAGCTGTGTTCCCATGGGCTTATCACTAAAATGCCCTGCTCACACATACGTGATCCTTGAAATTCTGGGAATGACAGATTTCATTGAGTCAATTCTGAAACCAAATAATACGGATTTGCTTAATTAGGCGAAACATAATCTTGAAATACGAGATTTTTACTTTTTTTCAAACTCTTAGAAATCCTTCTTAAATGCCTAAGCCCATATGTTCTTCATGCTGTGCAAAACTGTTCAGAAGGAACAAAGCCAATTAAAACTTCAGATATCAAGTGCAACTAGATAGCTGAGCAAGACGCATGGTTCCATGGGTTTGCATGAAGGATTTCAGTCTGTAGCCAAGGACTTGTGGGCGTTGAAAACCAGCAGACTTTTTTTTCTGTTGGCTACTGGAGAATTCCTGGCAGTTCAGGTAGGATGTGGCAGTGCTGCAATGCAGGATGGACAGAGAAGACACTGTGCTTTGGGGATGTGGCAGCGTGAACCTTGTGCGAAGTTATGATCTGCTACTGTAAGTCTGGCAGCCCCTTGCAGGCTTTGTGAATGATGTCCAGGACTGCTTTGACCTCCTGAATGTGTTAAGAATGGAAAGGTAGGAATGTTACTGTGAGGCAGATTTCTTTCTACTCTATTATAGTATGGAATAACGTGTGTTGCAGAGGAGAAAAACAGAATGATGCTGTGTATCTGTGAAAGACTTCACAAATAATGCTCGTGGATGTCACACAATGAATGCTCTAATAATAACAAAAATCTTGTTAGAAGGTAAATATTTATTTATATTTTTTCGAGTAAAAGAGCAAAAGTGAGAGAATAGTTGAGGGAAGACTTTTTCCTTCCTAATTCTGGCTGCATGCATTGCAGTGAGGATTGCTCATTGCATAAATCCTGCAGGAGTACCTATTAGAAGCATCTTCCTTTGAAAGGGGCATGGTAGTAAGAAGAGGTGGAAACCTGTATTTCACAAGAATCAAAGCTGGGAAAAAAAAAAAAAAAAAAAAAAGCAACCTTAATTGTGAGATAATACATGTTCAGGGCATAAAGGGAGCTGACATATGAAGAATTTTCCTGTTCAACTGATTCAGACAGGAATGCTTGAATGTTTTTTCACAAAATTTGCCAGTGCTTTTGGTGGGGAGTTGATTTTGCTCAGGTGTGATGTGGCTCCAGCTGGCTTTGTTAGCAGACCTTTACAGGCTGTGGGTCCTGGCTTTCTGCAAGTCCCTTCGATGCAGATTTGCTTACCATCCATTTTACTTCTGACCTGCTTCTTGCCTTGTAACCCACGCAGCTGCAGCCGTCCTGTGCATCAACAAAAGGAAGTGCTGAGAATGGGGCTGTGGTGAGGATGGCTTTGTGACAGCATCTGACATGCAGGTGGTTCAACACCTGTGCGATCAGCGACGTGTGGATGATGAAGGCCTTTTTGTGCATTTATTAATGCTGTAGTCAAAGCTATGATGAAATCGGCTGGTTTTGCTTTGCTATGTTTTGTGGGTTTTTTAGTGTTTCCTTTTTTTTTTTTCCAGTTTTTTTGTTTGATTTGTCAACTCCAGTGACTGCCTTCAAGCAGCACTTAGTAATTTGCAGAACTGAGCGATCGCGGTGGAAAACCTTGGGGCTATACTCATTTCACAGCAGAAATAGTTCCTGCATTTCTGTGCACTGTTGCACACCTATGATATCTTTGCAACACAAAGCTTTGCATGTTGGTTGTGAATAGTTGCTTAACCATCTTTTTCAGAAAACAACGATCTAAAGAATGTATCTCCAACATTTGGCTTATAGGGTGAAGAGGAATTGTCTTGGGCCGCATATACGTGTTCTCTGAAAGTAATGCCTCCTGTTTATTTCCATGAAACAACACCAGATACAAAGAGCACAACAACACTATTTGACAGAGCACGTTCTCAACTACAGAACAACATTTTTTCAATGTTTTCACCACCATGAGCTGTGCGTTTTCACCACTGATGAACAAGAGCCTGCATGCTGCACTTGTTTGGTCTCCATCAGTTGTCAGCAAATGTTAATGAAAGTCAATGGGTGCCATTTTTTCTGCATGGAGGAACTCAGTTATGCACCTTTCCTTAAAAGCACTTCCATGTCAGACACCACTTTGCTGCCATTTGTCTTATGGCAGCAAAATGTAACAGAACATTGGTGGAAAGGTTCAACCCCTGCTGCCATACCACCATCATCTGCCTCTGACACTGTAGATAGGAGACGTTACTTTCAGAGCAGCCCTTGTAAAATATATGATATTGTTAATATATAAGAAACAAAGCATTTTAATATGTAATATTTTTTTCTTAAACTTAGTCATTGAAAATAGTTTTTCACAAATATACATAGTGCCAAAAAGTGATGACATGATGACAAGTGAAGAGAGGGGTTTTTGTCTCTGGTTAGGAGAGGGATCGTGAAAGTTTGGATAAGAGACAGAATCCGATTTTTTAGTTGAATATCTGATTGGATCTCTATACATTCTTTTAAAAAATTTGCAGGTCGTGTGTTTATATCAGCTGAAAAATAGTGTCGCTAACATAAATTGATGATTTCTTGCGATCTTGAAACCTATTCTCAACCCCTTCATCAAAACAGAAGGCACGGCTGTATATTGTTCACTGTTCAGAAGTCTGTGTTTAGCCAACACACCAAAATGCATGCAGTTATTTGCCATCACTTGAGTCAGCACTGCTCAGCGTTGCCCTCCCTGTGCCCTGGGTTCAGTTGACGCTGATGCTTTGGATGTTGTCAAGTTGTTGGCTACTCTCAAGTGAGCCTATCTCAAATGTTTAAAGCCAATCAAAGTAAATCTGCTGTTAACCTGAGATTCCGCCCTGTAAAACACAGTAATCATAGCTTACAGTCTTAATGTGCTCTTGTTGCAAACTAAGCTTTGTAGTTTAAATATTTAGATACACTGGATCTTCGGAGTTGCAATAAGCATATGTGTGAAATTTAGATTTGTAACAACAATAGCTCTGTTATGACTTACTGTAAAATGCTTTTAGCATAATGATTCCCTTAGCAACATGTAGTTCATCAATTCTGAATATATGATAAGTTCAAAATGTGCTAGAGAGGTGTCTGGAGATAACTGTGGGGTGTTTCTGTAAGTAGCTTAAAATTTTTGAGAAGATCCTATTAGATTTCCCTCCAAGGACAATTGTTCTTAACCTAATAGTCACAAAACAGAAATAAATAGAAACAGTGAAAAAAAACCTCCTTGGGGCACTGTTACTGGGAATAAGAATCTTCCAATTTCACCTGTTACCTATCAAGCAACCTTGATTCGGTTTCAGCTTCTTGACACAAATTAGAAGATTGAGCAGCTGCTTCATTTTCAGAAGAATATTTGACATATTTATCTTCTGCTTGATGAATGGAGAGATGAGTTATTCCGTAAAGCAGAGTCTGAGCGATGAGTCTAAACTATTAGCAGGGAATTTTAATTGATGCCATGCTGAGAATGCTGCGGGTTGTTTACTGGTAGTTCTTAACTTGAGAGAAAAAGGTTTTAATTTTGGGGCACGTAATTCCTACTCCTGTTTGCAATTTGTTTCTAAAGGGAGGGACGAAAACCAGTGAGCATGAGAGATTTCCTATTTTGGTGAGTGTATTTAGTTCTACTGCCATATGGTTTTTATTGTAAGCCTGTGATAGCTTTCTGCTGATCTGATAAATTGCCTAGACTGATTAGTGGTTGTCAGTAAAGTGTGTCTATATAGTGTTGTCTTAACATCTAATTAGATGTATATAACCAGCATCCTCTGACATTACTGTGTTAGCTGTAATGCAGAAGACTAATTAGTAAACTCCCACAGTGTTTAAAGGGTGTGCCTGATATTCTTGTCAGTACATTTTGATTATTTTGCCAGTTTTTGAATATGAAAGATACACGTTGTAGCGTGCTGAGAAGATTCCATACCCTATTCATATTGCAGGACTAGTTCTCCATTTTTTTGTGTGTTTCTTTTTAAATGTGGCAGCAGTTAGGAGTAAAGAAAATGTGTAATTTTTACACTCCTGGTACCATGCCACTTCAGACATGATTCTTGGTGTTGTTTCTATTTCCAGGCTACTTTTAGAACTTATTATAACTTAAAGGACTACATGGTGCCTTCTGTAGCAGAGCTTCTGCACCACTCAAAAACAAATGTGAGTTGGCACCCTCGTTCTGTGCTGCTCCTTTAGTGGGTTTTATACTTGGTGGATAAAGATTTTGCATATATGCTAACAACTCAGATGTGTTTCTTTTTGTTCTCTTGTGGAACTTGCATTTAAATGTCACTTGAAAAAAAAAAACTAAAGCAAAAATAAAAGCTGTACCTGTGTTGCTTGATAAAGTGATCATAGATATCGGATAGAATTATATTCTATGTGCAAATACATTTTCTATTTTTGTGTGTTCCAGTTTCTTTTAGTTTAGGAAACTCAGAGGAGAGCAATCTTCATTTTTTTTTCTTGGAGTTTTCTAAAATGAGCACTTCAGTAGCAATAACAAGCAAGCCCGTGTGTAATTATTTTTACCTTTGCTTTTCCCCTCAAGACTTCTCCAAATGCTCCTTATTTTTGTGGGTGCCTGGCCTGCAGTTAAATACAACTCTTACCTTCAAAATTAGTTTCTCCCTGCTTGGATTTGTGAATAAGTGTTAGAGCTGAATGTAGGCCACCTACCTACATGTGCTTTCGTATTTCTCTCTTTTCCATTATTTCTTGTTTCCTGGGGCAAACTTGATTTCTGTACTCTATACATAGAAGAGGTCTTTAGTCAAGTCCTATCTGTTGAGCTTGTGCTTAGCAAGTATATTCTCCTGCGTTTGAGAAAGGGAGAATGGAATGACATTGGCAAGGTGTATTCGTTCCCATTATTTAGTTTAGACTTAGAGCATGACGTGTTTTGAAATTGTGAACAAGTATCCTGGTCACGTAGTAAAAAGTGGTTTGTTCAAACGATGGTGGCTTGTAGATTAGCTTTGTTGAATGTTTGGTAAATTTTGTGATGTTTTGGTTATAACAGGTTGCCAGAATTTTGTTCTTGAAATTCATGCTTATGACCTCTTCCAACAAGAATTCCTAGTTAAATATATTCTTCTGGAGAGAATAAAACCATTAGTGCCATTAGCAAGGAAGGATGCTCACTTACTTTAAGCAAGCCTTCTTGATCAGAGATTTCCTAAATAAACAGTTTAAAAGAGAAGAAACATCCAAGTACTACAAATGCTATTAAACATGAATGCAGTATAAAATATGTAAATGTACAAATGAATAAAATTAGCCTTCAAATAACTGCACAGCTTAATAAAGGAGACGTAGCCTATGGGTCAGCTCAATAAGCTGCTTAATACTGAAGTATTTCACTGATTAAGAGTACGCTGATTGGTACGGATTGCAGAAAAAGAGACTGCAAGTAAGGAGAGAGCAATTTTGAAAAAAAATAAAAATAGTGCATTGGAAAAGCAGTCATTACTGCCACACTGTGTAAGTGAACAGTTTTGCCTGTCTAGACTGTGGAAGGCTCGGCGTCCAGGTCTTGTGGAATCAAAAATACAGTTATTCTCGACAAGGAACTGAATGCAGGTGATGAATGGTGTAAGGTATCTGTGGAAAGCTAATATTTACCTCTGTTGCATCCCGGCTTATAGGGACCATGGGAAAACAAATCATTCAAAATGATGGAGTGCTCAGGCATTATGGGGTAAGGGCCCATTAAATACAGATAGCTTATTATTAAATGACACTGCAGAGCTTACTCAGGCTGGCGGTGAGCTGATTTGGGACCCCACGTGACTGCTTAAGGAAGTCTCCCACTGCTGAGAAGTGGTTCCTGCGAGGGCAAGGCTTATGGCTTAGCCATGGAGTTAAACAGCTTTTAGAGCAGCCTTTGTTGCAGGGTGGCTCTGTGTTACATAGCTGGACCAGGTCACATCCAAAGCTGCCAGCAGCATCTCTGGCACCACGCTATGCTGCATACCTTTGTCTCAGCCTCAGCATTCAGTACAGTGCAATCATGTTGTTTAGTAGCACGTTTGGAGGAAGTTGTAACTGCAAGGTGGTATATATCAGTGGGTTGTCAGAGTTACAGATCAGACCTACAGAGTGGTGAGGTGCTGGAACAGCTGCCCAGAGAGGTTGTGATGCCCCATCCCTGGAGGTGTTCAAGGCCAGGTTGGATGGGGCCCTGGGCAGCCTGGTCTGATATTAAATGGGGAGGTTTGGTGGCCCTGCATGTGGCAGGGGGTTGGAGATTCATGATCCTTGAGGTCCCTTCCAACCCTGGCCATTCTGTGATTCTGATTCTGTGACCTTCTGGGTGGCACAGGGTGGGACACTGCACCCCACTGCAAATCGTGCCTTGTTTGCATTTTATGAGGGCTGCTCCAAAAGTAATGCCTTTTGTTTTATTCTGTTAGCTCACCATCTCAGAGGCAGATGTTGGTTGTGCAGCTGAACCTGTTGTTAACGTTTTGCCACTGTGTGACAGATGGCAGCAGAGAGAATCTGACAAAATGGTGTCTGACATGGAAGTGCTTTTAGGGAAAGGTGCGTAACTGAGTTCCTCCATGCAGAAAAAATGGCACCCATTGACATTTGCTGACGACTGGTGGAGACCAAACAACACACTGAGGTGGTGGGAGGTGCATTTCAGCAGTGGTGACAGCAGTATAAAAGACAAGCCATGTTCTGCATGGCCATGCAGATTTTGTACATCGCTGGTGAAAATGCACAGCTCATGGTGGTGAATACGTTGCAAAACTGATGTTTTGTAGTTGAGAATGTGCTCTGTCAAATAGTGTTGTTGTGCTCCTTGTATCTGGTGTTGTTTCCATGGAAATAAACAGGAGGCATTACTTTCAGATTGACCTACATATAAAGAAGCAAAATAAGTATTTCGTATGGAAAATAATTAGTAAGTCATGATGGTCTTGTATGATAATATCTTTGGTTCTGTTCTGCTGTCAGTTCATTAGTCATTTGCCTTCATAGTCCTTGAGATAATTCTGTAAAAACCTTATTGCTATATTGGTTGCTGGTTGCATTTAACTTACTATTTTTAATACATTGGGTTTGTAAGAAATTTACTCCTGCTTATCTACCAATACAAATTCTTAGCTATTTTGTGACTAATAAATAGTCATGAAATAGTTACTTTGAGTGCTAGTTGACAGCAAATTCAGACACCTCAGGAAACT
The DNA here is from genome assembly GCF_987193195.1 of Phasianus colchicus. Classification (NCBI taxonomy): domain Eukaryota; kingdom Metazoa; phylum Chordata; class Aves; order Galliformes; family Phasianidae; genus Phasianus; species Phasianus colchicus. The sequence continues at coordinate 5,119,654 of NC_143439.1, read as the reverse complement.
AAGATAAAGCTATTTTCTAAAAACTACAGAATTTTCTGAAGTTAAAAGGTGCAATTTGGTGCTCTTTTGGAAGTTATTTATTAGAACACTAATTAAAGTTAAGTTTGTAGAATCACTGAATGGCCTGGCTCATCTAGTTTCACCCCCCCTGCCATGGGCAGGGTCACCAACCACTAGAGCACACTGCCCAGTTGGATAATTCTAAGTTCTATTGTTTATAACAAAGAAAATCCTGCAAAATATTTTGAGGAAGGCTTATGTTCTTATCAAGGATCAACTGGTTATACTGACCAAAATAAGAACCAAATCATATTTGATGAAAAGTTGCAAACAGAGCTACTGATGGCAGAAAACTTGGATTCCTTCTTAACAAAGATGAAACTATTAAATATTCGTTATCAGTAAACTAACTGAAATATTACTGTTGCAAGTAATCCTTTTTCATACCATTAGGTTTGTTCTTCTAACACCTCCCACCACTTCTGATTTATGTTATGAAGATCATCGCTTAGGATCTGATCTCTTCTAGATGAAACCATGGCAGATGGCCTCTTCAGGGTTTCTCAGGTTAAACGGATTCCAGTTATTTAAGTTATAAATAATTACTGGCCTAATGCTGCAGTTACTGGTAACAGCTTGAATAACTATTCCCTCATATAAATACATTCTACGTTATCCTAAAAGTGAATAGTTTTTCGAATTTCCATAAACTAAACACAGAAAGGCAGGCATTAGAATGAAGGCCTGTGTTAAAATTAGGACTCGAGGAGCTATAATAATACTTTATTTTAATAGAGCTCTAATTAGACAATAGTTATTGGAAACAATCTTGTTTGTCTGGCAGCTGTCAAAAAGTAAATTGGTAACAAAAGAAAAAAAAAATTGAAGTATGAGGTAGCCCTTCTAGTTTTTATTGTTTGTGGTTAGCTTAGTGAAATAAATGTGTTTTGATGAATAAATAAATAAATCCACAGAGAGGCCAGAAGATTGGATAAATATCAGCATAGTTCTCTAAACTGAAATTAGTGGAATTCTCAAGGGTGTCCTCAAATAGTTTCAAATTAAGCCTGAACTTAATCTATTATAAGCTTTATAAAAAATGGAGCAAAATTTAAAAGCCTATTTTATGTGACAGAAATACCATTTTGAAGTGTTTTCTTACTATGTGGCAATTAATGAGTAAATATTTAGTGGTAATGTTTTTATACTGTGGTTGTTTGATAAATAAATAATGCGCAAAAAAAAGTAAAAAGAAAATTGAATCTTTAAATGAAATACTTATTGCAGTGCTTTTAATTAAAAATTATTGACAACAGTATCTAGCCACGTCCTCTGTCCTTATAGAATCAGCAGAGTACACATTCAGGGAGTAGGCTGGCTGTAATGGGTTTAATTATTATTCTCAAATTTTTATTTAAACAGTGTTTTATTTCATCATGTTTCTTAATATAATATACCATTAACTATATAATAAACCAACTAGAACAGCACTGAATTTCTCACAAGTATTTCTGCCAGTTTAATTGGGGTGCTGTGATTGCCGTCCTGTCGTTCCAGTGTCACTCACCCTAAAAGAGATTCTGAAAATTAAAATAATCTGTAATTAGGTAAGAATAATATTGAGACCCAGCATTGATAAAGTAACAATGGCCTTCTGATATAGCCAATTATAAGAGCAATAGCATCTAAACAATCAGTGTCTTTAATTGCAGCACTGATGACCTTCATCTGCTTCAGGTGCAGTATGACAGGCCTGTCACAGAAACAGTAACCAAACTGGTCACAAGAATGAGGATTCCATATTTAGGGTTGTCAGAGAAAGATGGTTTATGACTGCACAAAAAATAGTACTTGACAGAACAACTTCCATTAAAAATACATTTCTGACTAAGAGGAGATGCTTCTCCTTTTGGACCAGCTGTGGTCCAAAGTAGCATGTGTAGTTGGACACTTAATGAAATATGATTTTCCCTTTCCTTAAAAATCCATTTAAATTCAGTATCCATTGCCCATCATTTGAAACAGTGGTGTTTAGTGGTTTAATTATGCTTTTCTGACCTCTAACCTTTATTGGACTGAAAAACCTTACATTTCTGTCATTGTATTTTAAGTCAGTCATGGTCTGCCTTATTCAAGGTGGCTTTTATCTGATGTGATGAGCACTCTTTTCTTCTCTAAATAAACTGTATGGAAGAGCTTTGGGATATAGACTTGTCCATTTACATATGCAGAAACAAAAAGTCCTTTAGAGATCTATCTTAGCCTCGTGTGTTTGGATGACTGCACACATAACTGTTATTTCGTGGAATCATAGAAAATCCCCAGCTGGAAGGGACCCATCAGGATCATTACTCCACACAGCATGGCCCAAAAATCAGACCTTATGACTGAGAGTGTTGTCCAGACGTTTCAGCAAGCTCAAGGCCGTGACAGCTGCCCTGAGGAGCCTGTTCCAGGGCCTGACCACCCTCTGATGAAGAACTATTTCCTGATATACAACCAGACCTCCCCTGACACAGCCCCATGCTGTCTCCTCGTGCTCTGTGCCTGCCACCAGAGAACAGAGGTTAGCACTACCTCTCCATGCCCCTCAGAATGAGCTGCAGGCCACGATGAGGCCTCCCTTCAGCCTGCTTTTTAACTAAGGGACCTCAGCTGCTCCACATACTTTGTCCCCTCTTTGCAGCCCTTCTTTGGACATTCAGTAATGGTTCTGTGTCTTTTCTGTACGTGCCCAGAACTGCACAGTGTTCAAGGTGAAGCCACACCAGCTCAGAGCAGAGCAGGACAATCCCTTCCCTTGCCCGCATGGCAGTGCTGTGTTTTATGCATCCCAGGTTATGGTTGGCCTTCCTGTCTCCTTGAGCACGCTGTTGACTCATGTTCAATTTGTTGTCAGCTAAATCCCTCAAATCCCTTTCAGCGGGGCTGCTCCTCCAGCATCTCATCTCTGGGTCTGTACGCATAGCCAGGATCGCTCCTTCCCAAGTGCAGAATCTGGCACTTGTTGTTGTTCAGCTTCACATGGTTGGTGGTTGCTCAGTTCTCTAGTCTAGTTCACTCTGCAAGGTCCCTTCACCCTTGACAGAGTCAAACAACTTCCCAGTTTAGTATCATCAGCAAACTCTCTAAACACCTTCTAGTTCTACATCCAATTTATTTATGAAAACATAGAAGAGTAATAGCCCTAAAATGGAGCTATGGAGATCCCCACTAGTGAGTTACCAACCATGCAACCCCATTTATTATAAGCCTTTGGGCCCAATTTGTCAGCCAGTTATTCTCTCATCACACTATATTTTTGTAGAGCTGTATGCTGGACATTTTATCCAGAAGGATATTTTGTGACACAGCACTGAAAGCTTTACTGAAATCCAAAAAGATAACAGTTGATGCTTTACTTTGTGGATTTTCTGAATGCTGTGCTTACTGCAGATCCTATGACTCCCCTGAAGAATGTCCATCTGCCAAGCACTCAGCATGGTTTTAACACATGCACTTCTCAGTCGTGCCTTTAGGGTTGATTTGAAGCTTTGGCTTAAGCAGCTTGGCAATTGCACGTAGTTAAATATATGCAAACTCACAAAGTGAAAACATGTTATTTGTTCTTGTTCTCAAAACTATCATTTTTTTTTCAAGGCTCTTTTTTTTTTTCTTTGTGCTTGGGAGTCAGATGTGTCTTGAATTTCATGCAGGGAAGGATAAGACAGCCTTTTGTCATTCAACTGTAGACAGAAACATGCAAGGAGTGCGTACTGTTGCTTTGATTTTGAAATCTCTGAAGAGAATGGTGACATCTAACTTTTCTCGAACGAAGCATTTCTAAGAGTTATTGTAAGCAAGAACCTGTAGAAAAAAAAAAAGTTGTACTAAATTAAGGTACAGAGGTTGCTTATTAAAGTTTCAAACAACGAATAAAATCGAACTCTGCATAGGAAAATACAAATTTGGCAACATATACACATGTAAAGATATTTTATGTAGTATACTTAGCCATAAATACTGTCTGCTTCTTCTAACGTGTTGACATTCTCTTGCAATTTTCACAAATGCAAAAAGGTAGAATTATAATGCTGAGAACAGACCAAGAAAAAACACCGTTGTAGTTTCTCTAAAGAGCCTTGAGTGATTTAAAAATGCTTTCAGCTACACTCAAAAGATGTTTTTCTTTATGCCAGAAAGCGTATGTGGACTATGGAGACAAACATTCCAACATTTTTAGATCTTTAGAAAACCAACAGCTTTCTTTGAAAGCCTTTAAAGATTTCTTGACACTGCTTGGATGTAGCGGTTGTATAGTGAATAGTTGAAGGAATTTTACCTGCAATAATATTTATGGGTGTATTTGCATATTAAGTTGATTTTATTTTTAATGATCAACTGTTTTGAGTAATGCATGAAGTTTGAATCCTTTATTATGACAGATTTGGGATCTTGAAAGGCTAGGAAAACTAAAATTGTGGCAGTACGTTGTCAACGGTTTACGGGCTGGTTCGGCCCAGTTCCGTGACCAGCGGGGCGGAGGGATCCGCAGATCCGCGCCTCCGGAAATAAAGGGAACAGGGGGCCCCAAAATAATTAAAAACAGCGGCAACGATCTGAGGAGAAACAAACTAACTTACTAAATATAGTATCGGAATGCAAGATAACACGCTGTAATACAATATAATTAAATCTGAAGCTAATAAATCAAATATAATGAGAGAGAGAATGTCCGAAAGGTGGGTAGGTATCACCACAACGCGGAGAGCTGAGGTGAGATGCGCAGTCCAGTTGAGCAGCAGGGAGAAAAAGGAGGAGAGCCGATGAAGAGCAGGCTAAGAAGAGCGCATCAGGTGACCTTGCCAGGAGTTGTATCTCGAGACTCTGTGACCGCAAAGTCCCCTGGGGAATGTAGTTCTTCTCTTCCAGGCAGGTACCCAGAGCTTGAGCATTAACAGTTAAACTCCCACTGCCCCACATGATGTTATGATGTGGAATACCGAAAACCAAAAATCACAAAACCATGATATACGTAACAAAAAGTAGTAAGCTTTGGATTATTCTAAGTTAGAAATGATATTATTACTTATGATAAGGAGAAATTAAAACAGTCACTTGCTAGCCACTGAGAAAACACATTTAAAAATTTAAGAATATGCTAACTGACTACAGAGTTAAATAAAAATGTAATTTAAGCTAGTTCTGGAAAACTGTATAATCTTAGAATATGGCATCTACCCTAGAGATGAGAGTTGATTCTGTGCTTATATTTTTGAAAAACTGCTGAAGTGAGGCATTTTTAAGTATGGCTAAGTTACACCAAAGCTTTGTTTTGTCATTACAGATAGGAATACAGATGGGGTCTAATTGTGTCCTTTACTCTTCATGTAGTACTGAAATCTGTCATTAAGAAAAATGAGAACGTTTGAATTCAGAGTCTTGCATCTGCTTGGTTCAGAAGAGTTTGACTGTGTCTATGCAGTAGCTACACAAGAACACTGGGACCAGTAGACTTTAATTGGTACCATCTTTCTGGGGGTCAGTTGAATTATTTCCGGGCTTGTGTGCTAGTTTCGTTTTTTTATTTTGCTTCTGCTGAATTATATTGAACTGGAATACAGCATTGGGATGGTTACATATATTCTAATATGATTTATTAAAAACAAGTAATTTTTAAGCTTGAATTTGAGCTTCTTATGTCTAAAAACACAGACTTAGTCATTATGCTGTTAAACTGTGGTTACGCTGAATTGTTCTTGCTATACACAGCAGTTGTAGGATAATATTGACTAGTTGGTTAAGTAGAGCCTATGGCTCCCTTGTGATACAAAAGCAGTACAAGCTCCTGGAGCTTTCCAATGCCTCCAGACCATGAATTTGCATTTCCATTCAAATCAGGATAATTGATTGGAAGTCACAGCTTGATAAGACTCAAACAAGCAATACACAGCGAACAACAGGGACTGTGTTTCTCTTGCCAGAGCTCCGCAATTGAAGGCTATTTGCATTTAAATATTCCTGCAGCTCTGCTCCTGGAATATTTTGCTGATATGCCAAGTCATGCAGTGTGTTAAGGCGCAGGACAAATACCATTACTTTGTTGCTCTTTGGACTCTTCAAACGCAGAGAACAAAACAGTTTAGCTTAGGTAAAGGATAGAATGTTTTGTGCTTGGTTAAATTCTAGTTTATGAAAATTGCTAGATCCTGGTAAACACTGGAAAAAGCATGAACATCTTATGTCCTTCATCTTAATTCAGCCTTTGTTGAGCCTTTGTTACCTGAATCTAATTGTATTCATGCTAAGTTTACCATTTATTTTCCCTTGTAAGATTAATGAACTATTTTATTTCATGTAACCAGTTAGTGCCTAGTAAATCATCCTTAACTAAACCTCTACCGAATCTCTAATTCTCTTTGTCCTTTTCCTTGCCAGAATTCTAAGTAAAAATTGTTTCCCTGAGGAAATATGTAGAAAGTAATTCATAGGAACTGAATTAAGATATTTTTTCGGGCAATTTATTTCCGATAGTTATTCTTCAGTTGAATAAGGAAATGCAAAATCCTTTCAATTGCAGTCTTTATGCTTGTAGACATCAGTTTGACTCGTCAAGGCAAAAGCAAGATTTGCAACTGCTTTGAGTAATTCAGTGTCCTCAGAGGAACCGGGATAGGACTGTGGATTTAGTGAGAGGATTCCCTATCTTCGCAACAAATGAGGGATTTAATGGTCTTTTATTGAGGCGTGATGTTAGTGGTAGCCTTTAGAATGGTCTCCTTGCATATCCTTGGAATAAGGCTTTGCTGCAGGTGGGCTGCATGCACTGCTGCCAGACATCCACTTCTCGCTACAGCTGTGGCTCACGTAGACACTGTGAGCTCGAAACTAACATCTGTTTTAAACAGGTTGTAAAATTTCCAAGAGCCTAGACTTCTTGCCAGCTGACATCACAGAGGAGCAAATTGTTAAAATGTGGTAGACTTGTCTCAGCTGCGTAGAAACTCATAACGGCTTCAAGTAGTTACCTTTGTCATAACTGAACTACAGCTGTTGTTTAGGGTTTATGCTGCTTTGTCAGTTTTAAGTACTAGGCTTATCCAGCTGTGCAGAAAATCATTTTGTAGAACATTCCCTATTCCAGGTTCATCTGTGATCAGATCAAGACTATAGTACAAAACACTGTGTGCTCATATGTGGTATGTTGAGTAGTATTTTCAGGTTAAATTGGCTCATACTCACCCCAGGTATGAGGATTACACAGCTCCAGAGGTGGTGGATTTTGACTCTACACCGACACATCTCTGGAAGAATTCACTATGTACTGAAACATGCAGTAGTATAGGTTTGTTTTTGCTGAAAAGTTACTTGAGGTTTGGTAGACAACGGAGATTTGGAAGCAAAGAAAGTAGGCTGATGCATAAAGCTACTTTAAAATGCAAGCCTAAAATAAATATAAGGTAAAAATTAATAAGAAATAATAGAATATCAGTAAGGTTCTTCAGTGAAGACCTGAACCTTTTGTTCTTTACGTTGTATTCTTCTGGAGGACAGCTAAAGTAAATTAAGACATTTATTTGAAATGTATTTTTTGAAGTAGGTGGGTTTTTTGTGTTGTTTTTTTTTTCTCCAGCCAAAGTTAATCCCTAGTTTCTGTGCACCTGCACCAAAAAACCTACCATCCATGTGTATAGTGAAAAGTTCTTTTAATGAGTTACGGATGGATGTTACCAAAATGGAGAACCACTTCCCCAAAGCTGTTTTTCTTCATTTGAGTGGAATGTAAGTTTGACTCGGTATCCCTTCTACACTACAGATTTCACTTGCTGATGGTATATTAAATAATAGTTCTTTGCCTTGCCCCAAGTGCAGGCATAAACAGAGCAGCAGCAGCTCTTCTCTTTTCATCCAGGTTGAACTGACTATAGTCACACCTCTAACAATATTCTGAATCCTCTCCTTCACTTGAAAACCTCACTTATGTGACTGTATGTGAGGAAATGCCATGACAGGTTCCATGGCAGCAAAACCAAATGGCTTGTCTCATTTTGAAATCTCTAAACAATACTGAAATAGTTTCTACTTGAAATTCCAGAGACATAAAGATGCTACCAGAAGCAGAAATCGGACTGCACTGTTTCAGCCCTGCTCAGTTGATAAATAGTATTTCAGCCCAAACAATGTAGTAATGAGCTAGAGTATGTAGCAGAAGCTTGAGAAAATAACAATTGGTTGCTTCTTATTTACTGCTTGTTTTTCCAAGTTGCACAGCAGGACACGTGCAGATGTTTTCCCTTCTGTTACTTGTTTGATTCTCTGGATTTATTTCATGATACGTTGGCTATACAATGAAGAGTATTTAAAGCACTTGGTATGCAATGTTCTGCTAGCTCTGTTCACAAAATCAATGAAAATAAACAGCCTCTTAAAGTTTGCAAGACAATGGATGCCCTGATCCAATGGAAGTGGAAACTACTGCTAAATTGGTGGCAATGAGTTCAGTCAGTGCTTCATTAGATTTCTTGTTTTGAAGCCTTTGTTGGTCTGTACTCCAATCCTGAAGGAAGTAAATGACTGAAATATTTTGTAATTGACAAATGGATAAGAAAGTTCAATTGCATAACACTAATCACATTAAATAGATGCTACTTTGCCATGTAGGGTCTTTGGCATTGTTTTATGTACGTTCCAGATCTATTCAGTCTAGTGTTGAAGTACTAGTCAGTCAACCTGCTAGGCTGATGGTTTTGTGTACAATATTTCATGATGTTACAGAGTAAAACACTTGAATTCAAAATGTTATAAACAACCAGATTACAAATGCTTCAGAAATAGTGGATTAAAAAGAAAATGGCTTCAGGTTACATTAATTAATTAAGAGTGTTTTGCTCTGAAGACTTGCATTATACATTACAACTGGAAAAAATCATTGCTTATGGAAGTTTCTTATATTTAAACAAACATTAAACTTAGTAGTACTGTAGTTCTGGAATGTGTTAGTGTTATTTAAAAGGCATTTTATTACTGTTACCAACAGTTGGCATGTAGCATTTATTGCTAATGTGCATACATGACTTTTGGCTATTTTCAGTAATATATCCTAGTTTACCTTTCCAAGAAAAGACAGGTATTGTGCTTTGTGTGGGGATGAGTATGTGCATATGTGTTTTCACACTGTTGTTTTATATTTAATATCTTCCACTGCTTTAGTGCTGTTTGTAGTGGTTTCAGATGACTTGAGGTACTGTATTCAAATGCTAAATGGATTTAAGAGTGATGTGATTCTAAGTTATTTTGAAACACACATCGTTGAAAATAGCACTTGAATAGAAAAGTGACAACTTAAGAAAGATTTAATTTGGGGAGAAGGCACTGAACTTGCTGACACTAAAACAGTATTAATATGTGTAACCTATGCTGAAAGTGCATAGCTGTCTTCTATCCTGCATGGCATAACCCTTCAAAGTACTTTAAATAAACATGTTCTAAAAATATGTTTATTAGCTTGTTTAGATCCAACTTGAAAAGCTGTTTTCTTTAAAGGCATGCATCCAGAGACAAGCACGCAAGAGATTCCTAAGTGTCAATGTTTCAGGGACTCTAAATTATTTTCAGAATTTCAGAAATTGAGAAGGGATAAGTGGAAGGAGAAAATGTTGGGCTGGTGCCAAGCGATAGCTCGTAACCCTCACAGACTTCCAAACAGCACAAGAACACCCGAGGTCTCAGGTGATGCTTCGCATAACTCTACTCTGGTGAGTGAAAAGTTGCATTTTATGATGGTTGCATGCACAAATGAATTTCAGAGGTGCCAAGCTCTTTTTTTTTTTTTTTTTGAATGTAGTGTTTGCCTCTGACTGCATTGCCTCAATGCATGAAGCCTTTTGACATTACGTCTACATTCTCTTTCCATCTGCTGTTTCTTCATCTTTTCTGTTATGTACGGTCCATTCTGACTTGCATGCTATAAGTCAGTATTGATGTTTTTTGAATGATAAAGTCTTTACACAGGAAATGAACTGATTTGGATTGCTTAGATTCTTTGCAATCCTAATCAATGCAATGACATTTGGTTCCTGATGATAACAGCTGGACGATATCTACAGGTTTGCACTTTGCTCCTGCCTGTAACAGGAACAGAGTATGATATGCCTTGTGTTAGAGAGATGGAGTTTTAACTCATCTTAAAATACTCCACATGATTCTAAAGTAGATGGTGAGTGTTCTGCATGCAACAGAAGTAGATGGTGAGTGTTCTATCTATTGATAGAAGGTGTTCAGACTGTATTTTGACAACACTGAAGTGATCTTGAATTGTATCAAGATACAACAAATTTTGAATAAATAGCCTCGCTGATGATAACTTTAAATCCTGCAGTTTTCACTCATTCAAATAAATCCCTTTACATCAATAGACCCTCCCAGGTGAGTAAACACAGATATTTATAAAGACTTCAAAGCAACCCATACATAGGAGCAAAAATTGAATATGTATTTGCTTCTCTTAAACCGTATGGATATTGTCAGTCTGTACCAAAACCATGTCCGAAACATTTCCAGTTCAATATGCCTCATCCAGTTCATTACTGACTTTAAAATGGGCACAGCATATTTCTGTCTGGAGAAGCACGAGGTATCGGGAAGAGCTGCTCTTCTGTTGTTGGAACTTGTACATAGTAATGTCTAAATAGAAAAGTGACTGATTCCTTACAGCCACTGATGGACGTGGTATTCTGAAGGGAATGGGGAGTTACAAATTAAGAGGCAGTGGTCTGTTTGAAATTTGTTGGCATTTTGTTAAGAAAAGACCCTACTTAATATGGCAAAATTCTCTAGTTCAGCGGTAGATTATACAGAATATAAGTTTCTGCTAAGGAAGAAAACAACAAAAAAATGGCAGCACTAAAAATTGTAAATTTTAGTTTACTTAATATAGAAGGCTATTGTTATTATAACTCATTTTTATCTGGAATTATTTATTTAAGATGAAAAGGAAATGAAAAAAAAAATGATTCACAAAGTGAGAAATTGAATGTATATTATCCCCCTATTTAATTGTTCTTTTTAATTTTTTTCTTGCTTTAATCAATAAAATTAATAATGTCTAGGTAATACTAGTAAAAGGAGACAGCTATCGATGAATTTAAATATGTGAAAATTTGCATATTTTGATTTCTAATTGATTGCTAGTCAATTAGCTTCATTTGATATTCCAGAGGTAAGCATGCAAATCATCCAGATGGAATTTAGCAATGATAAATTGGGAATACAGTTCAGAACAGTTGAATCAGTAGAGTTAGCATGTTTTAAAGTTAATAATATGAAGGTAATTCCAAAACTTATGTGAAAATCTGGATTGCTGCAGAGGTGATGAAGTGCCTAAAAAAAACAGGGATATATAGACAGTTGAGGATGATAACATGTCCTGTAATGTCACGATTGGTTGTAGAATAACAATTTTTGTAATAGAAAATAGTATCTCTTGAGGTTTATCAGGCTTCCCTCTGCATTTGTCTTCACTTCCTGCTTTCTCAACCATTATTCTTTCTATAATACACTTATAGATGACTCGTATCATAATCTTTTTCTGGCAGTGTCTTTCGAACTTGTGGACCATAGGCTGAAAATCCCCATTTTACTCATGAGGAATATAAAATCTCTTTTCAGATAAGTTTTTATTTTTTATATTAGTTGTAGACTTCCTTTGTTGAAAATTTTTTTGTATGGTCATATGTGAAGATAGACTGTAGGGGGTAAGTCTGTTTCTGCTGGGAAGCAATCTTTGATATCTTTATTTGACCTCTACCATATTCCTTTTGTGGATACTTCTGATTAAGTAGAAGTAGAATTTCTTCTCCAGGTCACATCTAAAAATGTTGCATCTTTGCTAAAATTCATTCTTTTAGCCTCACTGCCTTTGTTACCTGCTAAAATGTTGTTTCAGGGACTGGACTGTTGCAATTCTTGCGTTTCCATCCATTTTCTCAGATTTGCTGTGCTGCTCTAAGGATTGTATATTTTTTGAATCCTGCAGGAGATTGAATGTAGTAGTATAAAAATAGACTGTAAAAAATGCTACAGTTTGCATGTAGTATGAAGTGTTGATAGCGATGGTAATTACTCTTCACCATGACAACAGGCTCATGCAGTTAAATGGAGATGTAGCCATGTGTGCATGATTCTGAAAGCGTGATTCTGAAGTATGGGTTTTTAATAGCTGTTTCATAGTAAAACTGGATTTAACTTTCCCCATCAGTTAATAAATACACTGTTTGGGAAAAAAAATTAAAAAAAAAAATTCAAAACCAACAGTTTGTGTTTTGCATTTTAAATACAGAAGTTGTCTTTAAAGCTCCTTTTTAGAACTTCTGAACAAATTTCTGTTTCCCTTTAACCATAGAACCCCGAGTAGTCATTTCACAAAGCCACTTTCCCAAAGGGTAATGATCTGAAAATTGCCAACACGTTTTATTAAGTTTTATGAAAAGAAATATTTTTTCTCATTGTGAAAGTAAGGAAAGTAAGGAGTCTCGTGGAGAAGGAAGCAGGTTATGATCACTAACAAATTGCTCACTAAAACTAGCTATTTTTTTTCATTAAGTGAGTAACAGGGGTGCAAAGGCAGCACAGAAGGGGAAGAGAAACGGAAGTCGTCCCATGATGTCACTGAAATAACATAGAGTTAAATAAAATCAGTTACCCCATCTCAATTTAACTGATGTTAAAACATTGTCTCAAATCAAATAAATTCTGAAGTATTTCAGGAGAAGTCAGTTAAATATTGCTGGAAACATTTTCCATTATTATTCAATTATTCTTTTTTAAAACAAACATGATATTATCCCCAGACTTTGTAACTTCAGTCTAATTTATTTGCAGATTGGAGTCTTTGTGTTCAATTCTAGATGGAACTCTGTATTCAGTAGAGAACAACACACTGATTCTGAGCTATTTGTTCCTGCATTTTTCTAAATTTTAAAAGTTTATCTTTCCTAATGCCCATAATGAGATTTAATGGGGAGCTATATTGCAGCACTTCAGCTTCTTACAGTAGTTTCCATGTTCATATGAATGTCTTAAAAGGTCTTGTATGTTCCTGTTCAAATTTGGCAGAGTGAGTGTTTGTACATGGTATTCCATGTCAAGTCTTCCATTCCTAACTGCTGTGTTACTAATTATTCCATATCCAGTAACATACTATCATACCAAGTGGGTTTAGAATCACTTTATTAATATATTTGTAAAACGAATTATTAATCTAAAACCAAACCTAGGCTATTATAAATCTTGATCAAATGCACAAGGCTGTCTCAGTTCTCAGTGTATTTGCCCCTCTATTCTTTCTCAGTCATTAGTTTTTACTTTAAATTTGCAAGAAGACCCTTTTCTATTTAATTTTGTTTTAGAAGATTAATTTTTGTGGGTTTCTCTAGTTTGTTCGTTTGCTTATTTGGATGATTGCTTTTGTTTTTCTGGTAATTACTACTTTGGATAATACTTCTTAGTATGTTTTGTTTTTTTTTTTCTTCTATTTTTAGGATTTTATCTACTATATTTATCTTTTCTGAAATGTATGTTCGTTTGCACAAACATAAAGTTGCTGCTGTTTTTTTTTCCTTGTCTTAAATGCAAATTCATGTTTTTCATCTTTCCCTTCCTCTGACTTTTGCTAGATTGAGAAAAGAGTAATGTTTTCTTCCATAATTGAAAAGATTGTGGATCTTCAAAGCTCATAATTCTATGCAGTAGTATTTGCATTCTTTTTTGTCTTCTGAAAGATTAATGGATATGATTGAAAAATTTCAATTTTAAATTCTTTATACATTAGTCACTTATCTCCATACTGCATGTATCTTTTTATACAGTGATCCTGTAAGCTTATGTGTGCATTGTTAGTTCAAATGATTTGATGGAGATGGATAAATATTTTTTAACATTGGTTAAACAATTTCACTAGAAGCAGAGCTGGGTCTTTGCATACCTTTTCCCAATGTCTAGTGTGTATTTATGTTCTAAGTAAGACCATGGGCATTATTAGAATATATGGTCTTAATAGTTATGTAAAGCCTGTACTGGATAGGGTATGTACTGGTCCTTGATTCAGTAAATTTTGTTAAACACATGAAACTAGTGGGAATTGAACATATACATAATGCTGAACTGTAGTCATTAGTACATATCATACTCCCCACTTGAATTGTGGATGACTGTATATGGATGGTCATGTGGATAAATAGGTGACTTATGGTAGAATATGGAACTGTGTGGAAGTATTTAATATGATGCCATCTGCTTCCCCAAGAGAAAGTAAAATACACATTCCAGTTGTCCATTTGAAATAGGCACAGGGATCCCACGTTGTTGGGTTTGGTCTCCTGATGTTAACTGAGCACGGTTATAATAAAGTCAGTGATCATTCATTAATATAATTAATGAAACAATGGAAGAGGCCAGCCATGAGGATCAGTCTCTTTTCCCAGGTAACTAGTGATAGGATGAGGTAATGGCTTTAAGTTGTACAGGGGGAGGTTAAGTTTGGGTATTAAGATATTAATACCCAAATATTAATATTGGGTAATATTAAGAAAAAAAAAAATTCTCAGAAAGAGTGGTGAGGCATTGGAACAGGCTGCCCATGGTGATGGTGGAGCCATTGACCCTTGAAGGCGTTCAAAAACTGTGTAGATATGGTACTTAGAGTCATGGTTTAGTTGGCATGGTGGTGATGGGTTGGTGGTTGGACTAGATGATCTTGGAAGTCTTTTCCAACCTTAATGATTCCATGATTCCAGTGATGATATATTGGAAAGGTGACTGTTGGAACCATTTGGGGTTTAATTTTAAGTTCTACTAACTATATGAAAGCTCTGAATAAGAGTAAGAACAGTTTCTCGAAAATGCAAAATTTAACACAGACCACGGAAAGTCTTCATCTGAGCTTGAACTGTTTGCCTGAGTTTTACCAAGGTAGTATAATTCCTTCCTGAAAATCCTGTGAAATGGGATCCCTGTAGGTTTCTATTAACGGTGCGAGCCTGTTATTGTTCATCTCATGGGTTAAAGGGATGTTTAAGACCAGCGTTTTAATTTGTTGTAAGGAAATTGTGTAGTTTAATAACCTAAAACTAGATGTAAGTGCTGAAAAAAGAAATTACCTAAGATAGGGTTGGTTTCACCTGAATTACTTTCATATTTGTATAACTGTTAAGTATACATTACATTAATTAGGCTGAACAACCAGCTTGTAATTCGACAACCCTATACTTAGAAAATTCTGTATTAGACATTGCTTTTGGAAATCGACTTATACTTTTAATGTAGTAGCCAGTGTGCATATGTGGATAAAACTGTGGAAAAGGAAGAAATGTCATTTCAAAAGAGCCAGAATTATTCGCTCTGTCTAATCAATTATATGCTGTTTAAACCTTCACTTAGGCTTTACAAGAATGCTGCTGGATGCAGCATGCAGCATATTTAATTGCACACAGAAAAAAGAAACTGTTAAAAATATTACTATCTGTGGTTCAGATGAGTCACTGGTAAATTCTGTATTAGATTGCTTGTGGAATAATGTATGAGATGTGAATAAATTTTTGGGGTGTGGGGAATTCTAAGTATCTCATATCAGCTAGTGCTAGAGGTTTGTATCTCAGCTGGACTGATCCTTTCTGTTCTTCTGTGCTGGGAAGCTGTTAGAGTCACTGAAAGTGACTCTAGATTTACCTCTCATAGGCATTATTAAACTTCTGCAGCATTTCAGTAAAAGCCAGCATTTATTCTGGTATTCTTAGACTAAAGATTCTCGTTGCCTTTTTTCACTCTGTTTTTTTATTTGCTTCACTTTTTATTTTCTTTCCTTGGATGGTCTTGAACAGAGCTTTCCTGAATGCTGGCTTCAATTTCAGAATACACTGCTGTTGTTTATTCAAGTAAGACTTTGTTTAGCTTTATACTTAAGCTTAGCATTTCTTTTTTCTTGGCATTAAGTACTCATTTTTACCAACATTTTTGTTCATGGATTTTGCAAGAAGTTACTGTTTGTAGATCAAATTACTATAAGAAGGCATTCTAAATTGTTAAATATCTGTATAGCTGGTTGGAAAGAGTGCATTCAGTTCCTTTACTCTTTCCCCAGAATATTCAGTGCACTTTATTTCTCACAGCAACATGCATTCACAAGGTTGATTCAGATGTCTTTCATATCAATTATTCATAACCTGTTACTTTTTTACAGTTGAAGCTGTCTAGTTAGTCTCTCTCACTTAGGAAAAAGGCTCATCTTTTAAGTGTGGAATTTTAAATGTGCTAACTTCTTGTAGTTTTGCAGAGAAGAGCTGTGTCTCAGTACAGCAGAGCTGTTTACATAACTTTTGACTGAAATCTCAGAACTGATTTTTCTAATGATTTTTTAATATGGCCGTAAAAATTGTAGATTTGGTCAAAAGTGCATAGAGCTCCAAAGTGTACAACAAACAGTGTTACAGGTACTGAAACAAAAAGACCACTACCAGATCACCATTACAGTTTTTATCTGGAAAGTAAGTTCTAGAAAATGAGAAAATCAGACAGGGCCAAGCAATTAACCTAAATTCTTGATAAGGTGAAATGGGTCAATCTCAGTTTAGCTCTGTAAAGCCTTCAGTGCTGTTATTATCTGAGTACCTACCTTGTAATGAGGAAGCCACGTTTACTGGAAGCACCAAATATTTCTCTTTATTCATTTGTTGAAAGAGTAACACGTGCAAGGAAAGCTAAGGTTTGTACTTGGGTTAAAAGAAACTGGTGTGAAATGATCCTGCAACTTCTAAAATTTCATGCTGATAATATCAGATGCTTAATTTAAATTACATGTTTGCATAGTAATGCTACTCCAAAGGATCCATATTTTTTTTTTCCATGGTATTTTGCAGCACAGCAGTACTCAAATTACAAGATGTAGAGTTAGTTATGGGATGTGCTTTGTGCTGAACGCCACAGTCTGTGCAACTCTGTCCTATAGACAGAAATGTGTATATGTAATTTGCTTTGGAGACTGTGTACTTATACTGGCACCTGCTTGAAGTACATACAGGAGCTGTTTAGAGAAGGTAGAGAAGGATAGGAATCAGTATTTCCCTTATATACCTCATTTTCTTTGAACTTCTCATTAGTTTAGATTGTACCTAATCATGTAAGTTTGTGCAGTTTCTGCAATTGGATTCGTTCTCTTCTTTACTAATGCTTCCAAAAATATTCTTTTAATATAAAAATGGGCCTGTATGACTAAGTAGGGAAGCCTTTTCATGCATTCGTAGTAGTGTGAGAGTTCTGCTACAGACAGAAGTGGGAGAGAAAGAAAGTAGTATACTGCAGAGAGCTGTATGTCCCCTAGATACATCCCTAATACATTCTTCCACTATGGTATCCTCTGTAAGAGTCTTTACAGCACTATAACTTACATGGTGTTAGTTTAGTGCAATAGATGAATATAAAGCACATCTTCTCTCTGCAGCTAGCCATTTTTCTGATGCAGTGTTGTTATCCTGGAGCCATTTCAGCCTACGTACTGCTATGTATTCCACCCAACCTCCTGGTGGGCTTTCCTGCGGCGTGATGAATCTGCACGTATCAGGGCTATCTTGGAAACAGTGGCAGAGCTTTAGTTTTTAAATCAGTAATTTAAATACAGTGCTCTGTAGTTGCTAGAGGAGATTAATAACACTGAATGTATATAAAAATATATTCTTTTCTAGAGGTGTGGACGATATCAATCTCTAGTTTTGTTTAGCTCGGTGGCAGCTGCAATTATGGCCTCCCTTTTATAGCAAAGAACAGCAACAAGAAGTGCTGGAGTAATGAACTGAAAAGGAAGAATGATTGTGACTTTTGTGTAGGTTAAAATGCTGACTTTCACTGTAGGTAACTTCCATGTAAGTTTGTGAAAGTCACTTCTACTTTATTACTTCAGCTTCTGTAATATGATCCCAATATCATCCCAAATGATAGCATTTGGGATAAAAATTCACTTATGATTTTAAGGTACTTAAGTCCTGCAGATACAAAGACATTAGTCTTATCTTGGTTGACAGTGGAAAAATTAAGTAAGTTTGGAAAACCAGTACAGAGGGGAAGAAGATAGCATGGTAGGCAGAGTGGTTTTCTAGAGATGAAGCTTCAGACAGACTGAGGAATTAACAGCATGAACTAGGTACTACAATGCATATTGTCATTATTGACTCAAATCTTGATCTGGATTTGTAGGAAAAGCCAATGCTATCAATTAAATTATAAATGGATATGTGTGTATGTTGTGTTGCATCTGTTGACCTAAAACTTGAACATAGGAATTTCTATACTAACATGCAGAAGAATTTCTTTACTGTAAGAGTAATGGAGCCCAGGAACAGGTTGCCCAAAGAGGTTGTGGAGTCTCCTTCTATGGAGAAATTCAAGACCTATCTGGATGCCTACCTGTGCAAACTAATGTAGGGAACCTACTTAAGCAGTCTACCTGTGCTTGGACTGGGTGATCACTTGAGGTCCCTTCCAATCCCTGCAATTCTGTGATTCTGTAACTGCTGGATGTAAAAGAAATCTGCCTGGCCTCATTAGGTTAATTACATCTGAGATTAATCCACATATCCTTTCATAAAGTATGAAACGAGAGGAGTAATAGGATGAGATTAAGAGGGGAAAAATTGGGCTAAATTTGAAATCTGGAATGAAAACATTTGCGTCTGATGTCTGTGGTAGTGTTTTACTATTCCTGATTTTCTGTCCACATGTTTAGTTGTGGTTTTTTTTTTTTTTTCCAACCCCCTATCTCTAAATGAAATATGTCCTAGTTTTTCTTTCCTTTATAATCATTTCAGTGGATTTTTTTATTGCACTTTTTTTTCCCCACTTTTTTGCTTCTGTGAGATGGAAGGTATTCCATGTTGCACAGATTCCCTTCCCTTCCCTTCCCTTCCCTTCCCTTCCCTTCCCTTCCCTTCCCTTCCCTTCCCTTCCCTTCCCTTCCCTTCCCTTCCCTTCCCTTCCCTTCCCTTCCCTTCCCTTCCCTTCCCTTCCCTTCCCTTCCCTTCCCTTCCCTTCCCTTCCCTTCCCTTCCCTTCCCTTCCCTTCCCTTCCCGCATTTGAAGAACATAGGGGCTGGAACAGCTGCCCAGAGAGGCTGTGGATGCCCCGTCCATCCCTGGAGGTGTTCAAGGCCAGGTTGGATGGGGCCTTGGGCAGCCTGGGCTGGTATTAAATGGGGAGGTTGGTGGCCCTGCATGTGGCAGGGGGTTGGAGCTTCATGATCCTTGAGGTCCCTTCCAACCCTGGCCATTCTGTGATAACTTAATGAAGTGAACACTGAACTAGGAGATGTGTAGATCCAATGGACTTCAAACCCACTGTAGATAAAGAAAGATCAGGCATTACAGGTGCTTCTGTGAGCTCTCAAATGTTTTTATTGAGAGCCTGGGTGTGTGGTGCATTAAGATGATATGCTCAGACTTCACGTGTAGTGGAGAAATAGAATTTTAGTTATTTAGATTTAAGCATGTATTCTTCTCAGTAAATGAATTAATTTAGACGACAGTATTTCCTGATGCTGAAATAATTGAATTTATTTTTTTTGTTAAGAAAAACCCGAGTTTACTTAATCATGGTTGATGTTTGTTTTCTGTGGGTAATATTATTTCAGAATGTGCTAATTGCTTCTTGTAATCTTTGTAATCTATAAATATTAATGCTCATGAAATGTTAATAACAGCTGATAAAAACAAAATGTGAAAAAATGAGCAATTGAATTAATCAATTTCTACTGATTTTATAACTGCTTAGATAATTACTAGATTGTCAAAACATCAATAATGTTTCCTGTTGAACTGTACTAGTATCAGGGTAGTTTGAATATTTTATAGAGAACAAATATGATTTTTCTTCAGTTTCTTTGCATGTGTGGTTTAAGGCCATTTTAATTAAAACTGAGATGATCAAGTCCTGAGGATTGAAAATCATATGCTTAGGATAATCTGAAATTATGTCTGAGTTTGGTCATTTTCAAAGTTTTTTTAGGTGCAGAGTCCGAATCAGGATTCTGCAATGTCAGAACCTGTTTGAAATAACACAATTCAGTCAGAAGGTTATTTTTTGTTGTGTTTTGTTTTCTTCCAGTTAAAAAACCAACCAACCAAACAAACAAACAAACAACCTGATCCTTTTTTTCCATGCTTTTTTTTTCAGTCATTACATATTCACAGTTCTCTGATTGAGCATTGAGCAGTAGGGTTGGGCAGTGCCATCTCAAGGCTAAATATTCAATATGTTGATACTCAAATCTAAATAGATTTTGGAAGTGTTTCATGAGTGCCTACGCTCTCATGGTAGTGTAAGTTTACATGTGCAAATATGCTTAAAACACACTGTAAAAATGTAAACTATCATCATTAATTTGCATTTTCTGAAGATATTCTGAAGATCTCTTGAGGAACTTTTGAGGACAGGTGGTCATCTTGTTTCTGATTTCTTTACTTTAATCATAAGATCATTCCTTTTCTTGCTTCACGTGAATGTTCACTGTGTTTTCTTTCTAGCCGTGGATGTAATAATCATAAAATATAACTTAATTAATGTAAATGTGTTTCTCAGAAAACCTTTTTACCCGTGGCACAGAAGAAGTGATTAAAAAGTAAATAATTCAGCCAAGTGTAACAGTAAAACTTCGTTTCAACAATGCGAGTAATCTAGAAGCTTTTTGTTTACATACAAAAAGCATGCAAGTAATACATGTCTACACACAGGAGTGGCTCAAAAAGCACTAAATTTAGTACTAATCTTCAAAGCAAAAGCAAAATCTACTTTTTCTTTAAAAAAACAAATACAGAGGAGCTTTCTTACCTAATTCAGATAGGACAGAATGTCATAAATATTTTAAAAATCTAACTCACACCAGCAGCACTTTGCCATTGCACAGAGCCTTGTCACTGACAATACTGTGACTTCAAATTGTGCAGAGCTGTGGGGAAGACTGCTGCATGGCTCTTGCTGCATTCTGTCACCAATACACTGCCATAAATTTAAGCTGGCACAAAGATCTCATCCACCAACCTCAATTTCTTTGGAATTACTTAATGAGGAAGAAGTTAGGGTGTAGGTGCTGGCTTTTTCTATCTTGATATTTAGCATTTATAGGACCACTAGAAGATATATGTGTTTTAAATAATAATGTGAATGGCAGTAACATGACTTAATACTTTGGTCAGTCAATGCCTGTCATTAAAAATGTATTGCTTAAAAACTTCTCAGATGTACGAGATATGCAATTAGCCTGGTAATTTTGTATAGTTAGTCTCAATTCAAAGCATTCAGTAAAGTAATTGGTTTCTTGCAGATGAAAAAAATTGAAAGCAATTCATGTTCATACATGAGAAAATTCAGTATGCTTTGGTTATCTATGTACTTAGTTTATTTTAGGGATGTAGGTAACTGCATAAAGGCCAGTTGGAATAGTATCAGTTCCTTTCCATCCCTTTATCAGTGTGTTAATTGACTATCAAATTGTCTATCTAAGATAGCATACTTAGGTCCAGACTGTGCTTTAATTATAAAAAGACCACAAATCCCTACAAGCAAATAGACACTTTAGTTTTTCAAACATTTTAGTCATCTGGAGATCTCATATTAATGTGAATTTTCTTTGTAGGGGCCATTTTCTGAGTTTTTTTTCTTGTTTTATTTCTCGTTTTCTAATTGTGTAGTATAGGTGAGCTGTTTCTTTACCAAAATATGCATACAGATTACTTTTCTGTTTCTGAAAATGTTACTTTCTGATAGTGTAGATGGGATCAGAATAACTTTGCTAGTCTTTTTTTTTTGTTGTTGGTGGTGGTGTTTTGGTTTATTTCTCTTTGCATTTGGAGCAGAATAATGGGATAAACACCACGTGTATTGCTTGTTCTGACTTGAGAGACTAAAAACCCAGTATTTGTATTTTCCTTATTACGACTCTGTATTTTGCTCAGACAGTACAAATTGTCTTCTTCAGAAAATAAACCCAAAAAAGCCTTCCAGCCAGCTTGCAGAATCATAACACGACTATCTCAGGAGAATAAAATAGAATTTCTAATTTAGATGTGTTAGAACTTGAAAAAGCTAATATATTTGCTGTTTCCTACCTTTACTGAATTAAAGCAGTGCTCATTTGAACATCTTAGACATGAGAATTAAGCTACTGTTTCATGTGCTATGGTAAAGAATGAAGAGAGAAATAAGCTTTTTTTTTATAATGGGAGATGTAGGAGGAATCAACTCTGTGAAACAGAAACAGAAGATGTTATGTATTTACTCCTTTCTCCTTCAACCCCAGTGCTGAATGAAGTCCAATACTAAGAAATGCCAGCTTTTAAAAAGCATTGCTTAAAAAGCTGAGAGTGAAGATTGAATATATTTACGTGAATGCATTTGACCTGTGGGTTATCTTGGAAATAGAATATTAAAGAAAAGAACTGATTCATAAGTGTGTTTGTGAATAATGCCTGTTCTAGAAAGTTTTTACTGTTCTCTATTAGTCCTCCAGCTGCTGCCTCTAGCTTTGGATGGTCTGAAGTAGTCATATTGATATTGAAACTATTTTATATTTCTCAGTACATCCTAGGCTGCCAAGAAATTGCTGTGATGAAACTTTCACAGTCTTGAAGTTGTTTTTGTATCCTTCCTGGTAACTTCCATTTTTGTACTATAAATCTTACCTGCCACAAGTAGACAAAGTGAATTTTGCTTTGTCCTGTAAAAAAGTACTATATTTTCCATAAATGAAAGGCCAGTGATTGATGAGCTCCTTTGCTTGGAAAAGGTTTTTTCAAATGTAATTTAAAAGGTTTAGCTTTATTTTTTCTTGTTCCAAATGATTAAAACTTTTCAATGCTTTTTAAACTTGCATATTACATTCAGAGTATACATATAAATATATACGTATGTTGTTTTCTTTCATTTCCCATAGTGTAATACATTCACAGATGTGTATATCTGTCATCCCCATTTCTAAAGGTCTTTCAGCTGGGAGGGAAGTATTGTAGAATTTTGTTTCGAAGTCTTAATAATGTTCAGTATAAATGTCTTACAGCAATTCACCTTCCTTTTACAGAGGAGGATGATGGAAACTAATTTGTACTATTTTAGCTTTTCACTTTATGCAAATTTTAAATATACTTTAACTCACATCATATTGCAAGTATGCTGTTTTTAAGAGGAACACGTTTTTTGAAATGAGCTTCACTTTGTCATCAAAGCTTAAAAACTACACGAGAAGAATATCTGTATTGATTTGCAAAATCTTTTCTAACTTCCAGATTGGAATAGATTTGAGCAAAACCAGGGTACAGAAATCAACTGCAGAAGATTTAGCCATTAGTGTTAAAGATCTATGCCTGAATTGATGGTGCATCAACTCTTATTTCTTATCTGAGTAGTCCTCTTGGCTGTGAGAGGATTAATTGTGCAGTCATCATAGTGATGCACTAAGATGGGAGATCTAACAAAAGGTATTTATTATGACTTTACCAAGGGCCATCTTTTTCAATTGATGGGATAACTAAACACACTCATGCATTAATACATTCCTTAGCCATAGGCAGTGCGTCCCAAAAATACTTACACAGGGTGAGGACTGCAAAAAATGAAAATATTTGGGCCTACCTGGTGTCCGTGAGTTTGTTTATTTTTTCTCCTCATATTCCTTCTCTCTATTCCTTTCATCTCACTGTGGAGGAGCAGTCAGTACAATAACAAAGAAAATCAATCCTTTATAGCTATAACGTCAGGAGCTGTTATCTTGTGGAGATAATCAAGCTTAGGCCTGGTAAGAGATCAGCAGAATAAAAAAACCAAAAGAATAGGTCTAAAAAACAGGTAGCTCTCTTCTTGACAAGTTTCCATTAGTTTTTTTCAGCACATGCTGGTTTTGTGTGATTTTTAAATTTATCTTATAAAGGAGCATTGTTTGGAAAGTAAAAATCAAGAAAATACCATTCATCACTGCATGCTTGAACACACTGCAGTTACAACATTAATTTTCTAGTTTTCATGTTGCGTAGTGGATACAGCCCTTATGTAAGCACTGACACAGGTAAGATACTACATAGAATGCAATAATGATGTCATTCAAAATAAGCTTACTTCTTGCTATTGGTGCAAATACAGTGTTTCTCTATGAGGCTGAGTAATTAAATAAAGCAATACATTGCATTTTTGGTTTGCTGCAGTATGGCTGAGGTTGGTATTATTCATTGAACTTCTAATGTTGAAATATTATGCTGCTCTTGGAGTTGTTTTCCTATTTTGTCGAACAGTGTTGAACAATGAGAAAGCTATAATGAAATTCAAAACTGAAGAGCTCTGTGTCTTTTATCTATATAGAAAAAGGTGGGCATAAACATGGTTATCGAAGCCAGATTCATCCAGAATCAAATGATTTTAGGTGGTTACCAGTAGATTCATCTAGCCCACCATCAAATCTCCTCCTCCAGCTGCCTATAGAAGGATATACAGATCACTCCTCTGTGATATGCTCCTCAAGGTTGGAGAGATTTGCAGTCACAAGTCAACCTCATGGAATGTCATAGGATACTTAGCATCCCTTGTTGAATGGTTTTGTTTTCAGTAGTTCCTCCAGTTGCTTACCTTTCGATATCCATCAAATGTTAACTTTTAACATTGCTCAAATTCTCTGACAGAGTTCCAGTGTTTAATTACTGTGTGAAGAATTGCTGCCTTTTCTTACCATTAACCAAATCCCTGGGCTCCCACTTTGGTGTGTATTGAAATAAGTTATCAAAACAGATACAAGTTCTTTCCAAAGATTGCTCTTAATGCCTCCTTCGTAGCCCACATTAAAAAAAAATGGAGGAGTCCCTGAGGGCCTGACACAGGTTTGCTCATTTGCTGTTCCTGAACAGTTTTGAGACTGTTGTGTGAATTTTGCAAAAAACAATAATCTTACAAGTACTCTGTATTTCATTTTCACTGATTGATATGGTTTCCAAGGTACCATTATCACTTTTCAACCTTCGAATGAATCGCAATTAAAGAAATTAAACTAGGCGATTTTTCTTTTTTTTTTTTTCCTGTGAGAAATCTAAAGAATGTGAATTACATTCAAAAGCACAATAAGAAGAGTGCTACTCCTGACTTGTGTATCCTCAAATAATCGGATCAGGAGGAAATTTGCCAGCATGTGCATAGGTGCTGCAAATTCAATAAAAGGAAAGAGGGGAAGGTGACATCCACTGTTCTCTGGTCTTTGCAATGTGCCTGGCCACTGAGGGAGTGAGTGTCAGAGAGATGGTGGTGAGCAGAGGGAAAGCTAATCCGAGATCCCCATCGCCTTCAGCTTCATTGAATCACAGAATCAGAGAATCACAGAATCATAGGGGTTGGAAGGGACCTCCAGAGATCATTGAGTTTGCTCTTGTTTTACTTCATAGAATTATAGAATGGCTTGGCTTGGAAGGGAACTCAAGGATCATCAAGCTCCAACCCCTCTGCCACAGGGGTGCTATGCTGGTGTTAAGGGGTTTGTGGAGTAGAAGTTTCAGTGTAAATAAAAACTGCTGACTTTATAATTGATACAAGGATAGAAGCTGATATAAGGAAGGCACGTTGTAACAGCACTTGTGAAAGTTCCCTGAGTAGGTGTGAGGGAGGAGGGGAACGGTTAGCCAGGATTTCTTCTGTAGGCAGCAACTGGGAAGAAAGGCTGTTGGAACCCAGTCAAAGTCCCCAGAGAAGTGGGTTAGTCTGGCATGAAGAGGCCTTCTCTGAATAAATATAGAAAAGATTTTGGGTCCTAATCTAGTACCCAAAGTAGTTCTTTTATACAATTGGCACTAGAGTTACTATTATCAGGCATAAGTGCCTGGAGTTAAATCAAAAATGAAAGCTGTTTGTTTCTACCTGAAAACAGATGATGTGAAATTAGCAAATACGAGTTAGGTTTTTATGAAGAGCGTTCATGAGACGGATCTTGTGTTGTTTCAGCAATGTAAAATGATCATACATGCATCAAGAGCAATCGTGGGATGCCTTGGAATCACAGTGCACTAGATTATTTGGCACTGCATAGTGTGGTTGGCTAAACAGCAAATGTTGGTGAAGGTATGAGGCTGAATCTGGTCTGTAACACGTGCAGACCTTCTGCAATATATAAGTGCTGTATCACTTGCTAGACATTTGGCTTTCTCCTTTAACTCCCAAAGTCTGATCTAAATCTTTCCCTCAATTTCATTTCATAGTTATTTTTCTGCCTGACATATTTACATGGGAAGAAGGCTTTCATCTGTCTTCATGAATTATGCAGACAACTGAGTTATCATGCAAAGGTGGAAAAGGCTTTATGTTCAAAGACTTTACTGGAATCATATGCTATCTCTAGAAGCTCTCTCAATGGAAAATAATAATTAAATTTTTGATGCGATTTTATTGTGATGAAAAGCTAAAAAGGGGAGATCAAAACAGTCAGTGCTAAAAGGGGGAAGGGCTCTGCAGGCTGAAAGCAAAGTGTTGTCAGACTAGTTCTGGAGCTAGGATTGCAGGTGACCAGTTGAGTTTGCACTCTGTAACGTTTTTAGCCCACACTTGGGAGACATGATGATGTATTTTTTAGCTAAAAGTGCACAGACAATGAACTTCACAGTTGCACGAAGAGTTCCCATATGGTTCCATATTATATATTATCTTTTGTGCCTGTTATCAGTTGTGCAGTCCTTCAAATTGTGCGCTTATCTTTAGAAGTAGATATTTTTTTATTTATGCCTTCTGTTAGTTGAGCCTATAGTTAATTTCATCTTTTTGTTATCCTGTACCAGATGCCTCAGAGTATTTTAAATTGAGATTTCTAAGTGGGGTGTCATATCCTTAGAAATGAGATACTTAGCTTTTGTAAGAGAATCTTGAAGCATTCATGAAGCAGTCTGGGCTTTATAGGTTGGGGTGAATGTTAAATGTGCTTTCTGTTGTTCTGTGTCACACAGACGTTAGGATGTGTAAATGCAGCATGTTTAAGCAGCTACCCAGCTAATGTTTTAAACTCGGCAGCAAACTGAATTTTTATGATTTTAGTCATTTTGAAATTATTTAATAATTATACGTTCTATTGTATGCATGCTGTGCTGAAGTATATGTTAAGGTGTGCCAGTTCTCAGTTAATACTGTCAACCATTATTAAATTGTTAACCATAGTACTAGTTTATCGGAATAAGATATTCATTTATAAAAAAAATTATTTATTCCAGTTATTTAGTGAGTGAAAAAAGGGCATTGGGTTCCTGCTAAATTGATAAATATCAACATACATGATCATATATCAACATATATCAACATATATATGAGATATGAGGTAGTTTGTGTAAATGAAAATGTCCACATTGTGATATGGGTACTACTTCCAGCTGTATGATCAATTACATTCTATTTAAGGTCATCTACTATTATATATTATATTATATATTACAAGTCTCCCATGATGCCAGCAAAGAGCATCGGCAATCTCAAATTGATCCATGAAAATAATATATAACTTTATATGTACCCCACTTTCTTTAACCACAGGAATTTCCAAAGTGATTCAAATAAACGGACTTTTTGAAGAAGGAAAAAATAGTTTTTGTCAAAAAATGTAAACTAGTGTTAAAGGTCAACTTTTTTTTTTTCTTTTTAAGTTCTTATTTGAGTGGCTATAAACATACCCAGGCAGTTTAGTGAGGTGTTGGGGGATGTGCAGGGTAGCTTCTGTTTTTTCTTAAAACAGGCTTGAACTTGAAAATAAATCTGGATTTCAGAAAAACTCCGTCTGGAGTACTGTGTCCAGGTCTGGAGCCCCCAGTACAGGAAAGACAGGGAGCTGCTGGAGAGGGTCCAGAGGAGCCACAAAGATGATCAGGGGACTGGAGCACCTCCCCTATGAGGACAGGCTGAAGGAGCTGGGCTTGTTCAGCCTGGAGAAAAGAAGGCTGCGGGGTGACCTCGTTGCAGCCTTCAGTACCTAAAGGGAGCCTACAAACAGGAGGGGAATCAACTCTTTGAAAGGGTAGATAACAGCAGGACAAGGGGAAATGGTTTTAAGTTGAGGGAGGGGAGATTTAGGTTGGATGTCAGGGGGAAATTCTTTAGAGAGAGAGTGGTGAGGTGCTGGAACAGCTGCCCGGAGAGGCTGTGGATGCCCCGTCCATCCCTGGAGGTGTTCAAGGCCAGGTTGGATGGGGCCCTGGGCAGCCTGGTCTGGTATTAAATGTGGAGGTTGGTGGCCCTGCATGTGGCAGGGGGTTGGAGCTTCATGATCCTTGAGGTCCCTTCCAACCCTGGCCATTCTGTGATTCTGTGAAAAAGGCGATGTAGGAAAAGGTTTCTAATAAAAGGGTAGTGCAGGACCTGTAATGAATGCTGGTGGTAGCTTTCCCTGGGAACATGAGCAGGCACATTCTATTAATTCTTGTATTTTCTGTATTACAATGACTTCATTACAATTATGCAGCTATGTAGCCATGCTCGCATAGCAGGTTTGAATTCATGAGTGAATGGAATAAACAAAAGCAAAATAACCATCAATTCTAACCATTCAAACTGCAGCTTTACATGCAGTGTGCAGGCTTGCATTTTTGCTTTTTTGATTGATATTTTGCTTTTTTGATTGATACCCAACTGAATGGGAGTTTTGCATTATAAATAAAGTCTGAATGAAAAATCAGAGGCACCATTTCATTGGGTTGATAATCGTGAGCAGAATGCTGAGCACAGATTGGAGATAACACACAGGTTACAGATCTTCACGTGTCCTGTTCTGCAGTCAGTGGCACAACAGTCAGTTGAAATCAGTACAGCCAGTCCCAGTCTTGCACATGTATTAACAAGATTTTCATGGAAAGCGTGAAAACCTGTTTTCTCACTGCCTGTTTATTTGTAACCAGAGGAAGATATATGATCAAAGCAGAATGTGCTCCTTTCAGGTGCTACAGCTGTCATGGAGTTTGTCCGTTTAAGGAAGATTAAAATATGGTTTTCTTCAGCTTTTCCCCTCCCTATTTTGTTCTGCAAACCCGTGATGGTCTTATGTCAGATGTGGGTTATCCAAACCAGGCCATTAGACAAATGCAATTACTCTTGAGAAACTTTTTAAATAAACTGATTTTAGTATTCTGCTAGATTAAAGAAGTAGCATGATGCATAGGCAGCTGGGTATGGTGTGATCTGGAAGATAAAATTTACTTCTCATAGCCAAAAGTGAATTGAATAAACTGAGAATAGCTATTTAAATATTTGCTAACATCCTAAGATACTCCTCCAGTCCAGCTTGTAACTTAGTTATATGATAGCATACCAGTGAAATGTGTGGTGTTACAGAGTTGTAGGAGATGTATATTGGTATTTGAAATGTTTTAGAATTTTGAATACAGCGAATCCTAGGCAATAAAACTGTAAAAGTTGTATAGATTTTGGAATAGTTGTCTATAACTTCATGTCAACTGAACTGGCAGTTGTTGAATCAGCCGTGCAGTGCAGAAATGTTAGGAGCAGGTGGAAGGGGAGAAGAAGAAACTTCTTCCCATGAATAAAACATCTTCTTATTAATGGATAAGTGTTGTCTAGTGGAGTTTCCCTTACAAGCGTTTTACTGTCTTGTTTCTCCCACAGGCAGATTTGCAGTAGCACTCCTTCAAAGCTTTATAGTAATCTTACTATGTAGAATTCACTACAAACCATTCGTTGTGTTGGCATTAATAATTTGAAATTTCAAAAATCATACAGGAGTCAAGCTGCTCAAGGAAAAAATACTTTCCTAAGCAACAGTTTTGGTGAAAATGGGTAACCGTCTCTAATGAAAACTAAAAAACTTGCTTTCCATCCTTGATTCCAGTCACCTGCTGCTATAGTTTTCACATTATTCTTTAACTTACTGTCAAACAGTGGTACTTTTTTCTTCTTTTAGTTTGTCTAACAACTAAGAATCCTGTGTCTTGCATGAATTTACTCTGCATATACTTTAGGCCTCCATATTTTGTACAAACTTTGGCATAGCTCAATTTTTCCCATCTCTGGTAATCTACTGCAAAAGTATTTATACTTAGTAGATATCCCATCTCAGCCTTCGTTTTTGCTAATCGAAAGCAGTCAGACTCTTTAAGCCACCCTCGGAAAGCAGACTTTCCATTTCTCTAATGATTCTGCTGGCCTTTCTGCCCCCATTCCAGCTTCAATTAATGTTTCTTACTGACTGTCCTTGACCGTGCCATTCTGGATGTGATCTCATCAGGGCACAGTGCAACAAGGATGACGTTTTCCTGATACTTTTCCGAAAGCATTCATCTTTTATTATCGTTTAAGAAAAGGAGTGGAAGGAAAACTGTCATTGAAGATTTTGGATTGAAAGTTGCTTATGCGAACTGCTGTGCAAAAATGAATGTATCATTTAATAAGAGAGGAATTGCAGTTCTAATCTTGAACAGAAGGAAGGGTGCAGGAAAGTAAAGAAGCAAAGTTTTCAGCTAGAAATTCATCATTTTGCATAGTAGAGATGGAAGCTGAATATTCAGTAAGGGGTTTCTACCTTACGTGATAAAAAAAAGTAGTAAGACTGGTGCAAAGCCAATTTGTTTATTTACCACTGAAAAATACTGAAAGTTAAACGTGGCAATTTAGAATAGGCTATACTTGGTGTATAACTATCTCTTCTGAAAAAAAAAATGGCCAGTATGATCTTGTTGGGGGAGCCAAAAGTCTCTAAAATCTAGTACAGAACTACACTGGAGTGGAAAATAGATTTTGGAAACTTAGTGTGGTGAAAAAGCCTAACCATGTTTAGCAACAACAGTGTTTCCCTGTTCAGTGTTCAGAGTAGGATAAAACCAGGACTCTTTTTTTTTCCTTTTTTCCTCTCTATCTCCCCACTCTCTTCCTCGTTGCTGCTCCTTGACTGGCCTGCAGAATAAGATCTGCTGCTTTTATCTGCTGTAGCTATGTGTGCAGACAGAAAATAAAGGATAACATCTGGGGATTTAGTTTCTGGGGTCTGTATCTCAGAGCTAATTCAATTATTGTCTGCTACTTTACATGCCTAAGTATTTTTAGATGGCACTATACAGAGCAAGAACATGATCTGTAAAGTGATATCTTCAGCAGAAAGTGCAGAGATTTGCAAGCTTTGAAACTTGGTAAAAGCTTTAAGTGCCAAGAGGATGCTCAGGTGCTATCACAGTTTGCCTGTTATTGGTCTAATACTGAGTTGGCAGGGTGTTTATTGTTCTAAACAACATCTAAAATATCACGTCTGCAGTCTTGAACACCTGTGTGACTCTGTGTTTTGTTTTGTAGAAAAGGTAAATTTGAGTTTTACCAAATTTCTCATGGCTTAATGTGCGTTCTCTCCTCCACTTGGTAAATGAAATGCCTCTAAATATCAAAGTGCTAAGTAATGAGGTCATGCTGTCAGAGGTGAAGCATCCTGTGTAAGCATAATTTTGATACTTAAAAAGGAAGAACATAAACTTCCCATATTCCTTTAGAATAAGTGAAAGGCTAATTCTAAATGACAGAAAGATGAGCTAATCTGGTACTAAAACAGATCTCCAGATTCCTGTAAAGGACCAATTGGTCAACTAAATTCATACTAAAAATATAGGCAAAGATCAAATGCCTTAGAGTTATGTTGTATGGTGTGTTTACCCCCTTTTAACAGTCATTTCATCTTTTTGCACAGCTTTTCTAACTCACTGAGTTTGGTTTGTTTATAAATAGTAATAATTTTTCAAAATGAAAGGATAACATAAAAATGAAAAATTATTATTATTTATAAACAAACTCAAGAGTTTTTCTTAACTTGTTCTGTGAGGAGTAGAACCTGGATAAAGCAGTGGACAATGGACTAAATTACAAGCCTTTTTCAAGTGTTTTTATATACAAGTTCTGTTTATTCAGTGGGAATTTTCCCGAATATTGATGAATTAGCAATTTATGATTCAGATCACATTGGTTTCTTCTGTGTGATTTCATCTAACCTTCAAGCAGTCTGAATTCATGAGAAGTTTTGACATTTACATAAAAAATGATCTCACAGTTTTCAGTGCTGTTGAGTTTCCAGGAACTATTATTTATGTTAGTGGGAGCAGTAAGTGCTGAGTCCATCCCAAAACCCTTGTTTTATATTTGTCAAGATGTCTTCCAGCACTGAATTAGTGAAATGTTGCTAGATGTAATGCCTGTATAACAGCTCTGTTGAGTGATGCAAAATGTTCTCATGTATCCCTGTCTTGGTCATCAAAATGACAAATACCAGTTTTATCGTTACCCATTTTATGTCTATTAAAGGCAAGCCAACTGATGGCAAATTGGAAGGATGGTGCTGACTGAGGCAGTGCCTATTGAACAGCCACTTATAGTATGGAGCTAAGTCCTTTCACTTGTTCAAACTTTGAAACTGTTGCCAACTAATTCGATTTGATGCTCTCTTGTTCTTCTACAGATTGCCTGGAGAATCATTTCCTATCTGCCTTGCCTCTTAGGGCTGTTTGTCCCTCTATTGCATTTGCCTCTGCTGTCCCACTTCCCGTTTGAACAGCTGTAGTTTACTTGTTTCTTGTGTGGGCACCCTTCCATCTATTGATGGTACATATTTTCTACTAGGATCTCGATCTTCTGTGCTTGAAGGAAGAAAGGCATTATTGTGAATGCTAATTCATTTTGCAAGTTGCTGCTTTTTATTGTCCCTATCTTTTTACATGTATTCATCCAGAGAGTGTATTTCTTTATATTTTCAATGTAAAGACCTAATTTAGGCTTTTTTTTGTTTTGTTTTTTCCCAACACAGAGGTGCTGAATGCAATATAAAAAACGTGGTGGAAAATTCTGAGATTCTCAATTTTTGAAGTCTGGAATAAATACCTAAGTGTTAAGGCAAAGAAAAAGCTCATGTCCAACAGCTCCCTGAGCCAAGATGCAGAATTTCATTTTGACAGATTTGATCTCCAGAGAGATATGGGTGAATCTCAGCTATCTTCATAGGGATTAACTTATTGTCTCCTACATTATTATTATTAATTTCTCTTCAGTTTTGAATATGTTTATATATAGCTTAGAATGATAATGCTTTTTCTGATATTTGGGTTTGACTGTGTGTACCAATATGAAGAACTGCAGAGGCACAGCCAGGTCACCAACAATTCTAAAGCAAAATACAGAGAAAGAAAGAAAGAAAGAACGGCTTGCCTGTGCTAACTTAATTGACAAACTGTCTCACAAGTGACTTAATCATAAGAGGAAAAGAGGACAGATGGTCTGATAAGAAAATGCATTCCTCTGTGGTGCCCACAGATGAATTTGAAAAGATTATGGCAAGGAACCTTAGGAAGGAAAGTGATTTTCTTTTCTTTCAGCTCCACTAAGAAAACAGAATACAATACAGTGCATTTTCTGGAAAGTCTTTGTTATGGCAGAGATGGGAGTTTGTAATACATTGGAAATGCATAATTAATAAACTAGTGATACAGTGAATGTTTATGTGACAGGTAGGATTCTTGTCCAACTACATTTATTGAAACGAGTAATTATATAAAACCTTTTAGTGATAATTCTTTACTGTATGCACTGCAGCGGTACGTATAATTTTCACCCTAAAAATATCACAAGTTGTTTATTATATTTCTCTTTATTTCCTTTTTATGCTGCTTAAAGCGCGTGAGTGTAAAAGAGGAGAGGAAATTAATTTTCCAGATTTTTAATTGCCAGATACACAACCTTGTTTCTGTGGAGATCAGCACACAGCTGACTCACTGACTGCAGATCCCATAAAGGGAGCACCTTAATGGATTTTCGGGTGAACGTTTGACTGTACTAAATAGTTAAATAAAGCATGGGGATCATTTATTTTTGGCTGCTGTTACTGATATCCCAATATCTACTCTCAGGTAAGGATCTGTAAAAGACGTGCAACTTTTCATCCTCTGCTCGTGTTTCATGTCATGTTTTCTCAGTGCTGTAAGAGGACACGAACCATTTACAGCCCTTGGAGAAGTGCATTGAAAAACTGAACTGAAAAAGCTAATGTAAACACGAACTCAAAGCTTCATGCCCCGTGGCACTGGAATTTAGCTTAGAATGCAGTGCAGATTTGATTTGTGAAAAGGTGTTGCTTCTTTATGATTAAAATGGAAGACTAGATCCTTGCTGCTGTCAGGGTATCTCAGCTGTAGCATGGGGACATCTTCCTTGTACCTTGTAGATCCTGAAGCTGGCTCAGTGCTCCTAGTACTGATTTTTGCAGTGAAAGAACTGCAACTAATTGCAGACAACCAATTACTTACATTTGAGAGAGTGACTGCAGGGTTATGAATATGAATATCTCCTTCTCTGGAGGCAGTCAAGACCTGTCTGGACTGAATGACCTGCTATAGGGAACCTGCTTTGGCAGGGGGTTGGGCTCAGTGATCACTGGAGGTCCCTTCCAACCCCAGCAATTCTGTGATTATGGCATTGTCCATTGCATGGAGGGAGAGCTGAGACATTTATTTGGTTTTTTCTCTCAGTTGCTTTGTATAAAGAGTACTTTGTCTTATAGGTATCTTACATCATGTAGGCCTGACCTATTTTATCTATGTAATACTTAATGTTCTGTCTTTTATCTAGATCTGCTGAGCATATTTTAATTCAATTTGTCTAGAAAGCATAATCCAGGGAAGGAAAGGATCTCACCAAGAGCAGAGCAGGCTGAGATAACTGGAGTGGCTAAGATATCCGTGTTCTCCAGGAGTGTTATTGTGGCTGCCTTTGTGTGCTCTACGGAGAGAAGGCTTCCATTATTCATTCCAGCTAGATGATGTGTAAATGATATTCACAGTTTTGTACTTCCCATTTGTTACAACCCCATAAAACTAGCAATGAAAAGGCAGAAAACAGTAAAAAGGATTTTAAAAGAGAAGTCATCAGGTAATTATTGCTATTGGGGATTAGATTTTCCTCTTTTATTGTCATTAAAATTTCTCGTGCCAATCACAATATAAGGTTACATTCCTCACCATGCTAGTTGGCATCACATTGAGAAGTTCTGTCCATTTGTCCTTGTCTTCCCTTTTCAGTTCGTCTCTAATGTAGCTGAGTTCAGTTCAGTGGCTGTAGCACAGTCTACTTGCTTTGAATGCAAAAGGTTAATTTTGTTTTAGTGCAGATTAAATCTGGATGCTGACCTTTATTATAATGTGGGAAAACAGAATAATAGTTTAAAGAACCTTCCAACTGGGATACATACTTGAAATATACTCAAGACAGCATAGATTTTTTGCCCTACTGGGTGCCACGTAAGAATAGTGGATCACTGACATCCAGAAATATTAGAATTATTCAGAATTAGACAAAAGAAAAAGTGTATTATTGAAGTGATGAACCATACAGATGAGCTTGGAAAGAATGGAGTTTAACTTAAATTGTAATATTGAAATTATGTCTTCGTAGTTTGTCTTTATTGTGAAATGGGAACAATGAAGAAGGTACTGAAGTTCTTTGTTTCTCTAATGGTATTTCTTTGTGATCTTTCCTGCTTCCTGGCTCTGTAAGACAGTGTTAAAACTAAGTAAGTTCTTTGGAACTAAGGTGTATGCATCTAAATCTTACAAGAAACTCAACTTTGGAAGCAAGTGGAAAAAATTGGTTCAGTACCTTTAAGCCTGAAATTGAATGTGTAATCCTTTATCTGAGGCTCTTCTAGTTTTTTCTTCCCTAGTGTCTCAGATTGTGAAAGTGCCATTTTGCTTGTTAATAACAGATAACAATGCTCTTTTTGTCAGATGTGAAAAAAGTAAATTGGAGCTGAAGATGTTTTTTAGATCTGAAAGAGTCACTTGGACGCCATCTGCATTTTTATGGCCGTGTAGGTCAGCGTAGAACTGCTTCTCAAATATGTGAAAGGTGCATGTTGTTGAGGATGCTCTGTATGCATCATACTGTGAACTGTAGATCACTGCTGGAGATGAGTGAGCCACATCTTCAGTGGAACTGGTTCATGGTTGACACTGCCTAAGTTAGCAGATAAATATCTGCTCCAGGTGTAAGTGACAAAGCATCACTTGTTTTCTTGCAATGGTAAGACTGTACTGGAAGCCCTTTCCAACACAGCTTGCTACAAATCCAAAAGTGCACTGCAGACTAAAAATCTAGAGCATTTATTATGTTGAAGACTTGCCGTTGTGAAAAGAAGATATGGTACCTGGTTAGAAACCAACAATAGTGATTTTTATGTAATTTTGTTTCTTATTATGTGTTGTGCCTAAGAGAAGCAGCATTCCTTGGTGAGAAAATACCTAAGAGAATAAAATGGGATCAAACATGCTTCATTGTTGCCTGCAGTAATGGGAAAAAAAAAAAAAAAAAGACAAAGCAGAAGGTATTAACTGATATTTAAGATGGTAATTAAAATGTTTCCTGAATGAGGGACTAAATTTCAGTGTTTTTAACAGCTAGAGCCTATACATACATACAAACATAAATGCATAGATTATTGTGTGCAAATACTGGCGTCAATTACAGTGTCAGGATGTTGCTCCTAACTCATTAGTTTAAATTCCATGCAGTAATTAACAGATATGAATAAAATAAATATAGTCTATTCTGTATTCTGGTAAGTAGCTATTTATAGCCATTCTGGGCAAGTTTGAATTATTGTCTGTCCTAATTATGCCAAGGACTTTTTTATTATGCCAGGTTTGAAGGTCTGACTGGGACTAATTAACAACTGCTTACAGTGTCTTTACATTATAGCTAATCAGATAATTTGGCAGAGCCTCTTTTTATATTTCGGCTTTATTTTTCTGTTCTTTCATTTATTAGTCAGATCTGGATTATGAAATTGTGCTATCAACAGTAGAATCTTCCCTTGTCTTAAGTAAGGTTGCTTCTCTCTGTAGAGCAGTCTTCTCATTATCTCTTTCTCCCAGACCTCCTCTTTCTCTTCCCCTTGGTGTTTCTCTTTCCATCAGACATATTTCTCATACAACACAAAATCTGCCAGGGAGGAATAGTCAGAAAGAGGTCTGGTGTACGTGTTCTGTCTCTCAGCCCATCTTAGAGATGAGTATATAGGTCTCATCTGTCTGGGAGGAAAAGCTCCTTAAAAGGCCTCTGTTGTGAACATTTCTGATTTGCTGTTTGAGTCTGCTTAGAAATATGTGTTTTATAAGTAACATAGCTTCCACGCTTGTTTTTACTTACATTGTTGTACATAGAAAATAAGGTTAAAACTTAGCCTTTTAATTAAACATTAATGTAGCTATAAAGAAAAAAAAAACGTCATAAAATAAAAAACACCTTTGTATAATGATTTCCTTCTAACCTCTGGCTGAATAAATGAATATGTATTAATAGGCAGGATTTGAGTGCTAAGAATAAGCCCAATTCACCTGTAAATTCTCCAGCACCCTTTCACTACTGAATAATGTTTAAGGAAGACTAAAAATGAGAGAAAAGAAAAAAAAAAAAAGACAAAATGAACTGTGGTCTCAATTGTGAGCCTTGCTGACATAAAGTACTCCTGACATAACTGAAATAAAAATCCAGCTGTTGTCACAGCAGCTCTACTAAGATGGTGTGAGTGAAGGGCACACTTAGGAGTTTTTGCAGTAGCAACCCTGTATTAATTTCTGTTGCTGTATTCTTTATGAGAAGTTTCTGTTACTTTACAGATGCCAATCAGACAGAGGTTACTTGTAGCAAAATAATTGTTTCTGTAATGAAGCTCTGTGGTGACGTATATGAAAAATTCCTGGTCTGAAGGTTTGTCTGCCTTGATGGGTGACCTGTCGTTTATGAAGGATGCTGACCACTGTAATGGAGAAATAAAAAGTTTGAACAAACTTTAGAATTAGTTCTGAAGCAGAGGGAAATCCATTGCCTTTTCAAAATACCTATTATTTTCAACCTGAAGCTGTCTGATTCCTCCACATTTTTTCCAGATTAGTATCAATTAAATGTATCACTCAGTGAGCTTTCGTGAGGAGCTTTGTTGAAAATAAATATCTGACAAATCTTTGTCATCCAAGCACTAAACTTTATACTTTGCTTTGACATTTAGAGAAGGAGTTGCAGCATTCAAATTTAACGTGAAAATCACAGACTGTCTAATTGACTAACTTAATGAGTATATAATTAAACAGTGAGCCCCAAATTATCCCTGATAATTTAACTAATAACCTCAGTTAATCTAACGTTAAGATGTACTTTGGGATTTACAGGAGAAAGTTGCTGATGAGTGAATCTGTGGAATCTGTGTGCATCTTGGATTCATCTGGTGTGACATTCCTTCATGTTCTTATATTTATTGTTTTCAGTTTGTGATTCTAGGGTTTCAGACGTGCTAAGGCTGTAGTGCTAAGTGTTTTAGGCCTCTGAATCTAGGCCTACAGATACACAAATAATTCAGCTGGTAATGTTTCTGATTTTGTGGCTGCCTCTGGCATTAGCAATCACCAGGGTTGAAGCCAAGTTCTCTTAATCCCGCTTTTATTTAATGTCAGTATTTTGTGTGAGCTCTTCTTACAAGTCCATCTCCATTATGCAGATGGAGATCCTTGAGATGTGAGTTTGCTGCACGGACAGCAAAGTCTCACAAGTGAGATCTGTAATAATGAGTTGTTTGTTGTCCAGTTCTGTTTCTGTTGATTTTTTTTCTTAGCACTCAGAAATTAACAAAATACTGCTTCTCACTTAAGCACATCCATGAATCTACATGCTATCTTACTGCTTTTGCCATGGGCTCCTTTTAAGGTGGTGTAATATGAGGAATGGAAGTGCACCGGAATGCTTGTTGTTATATGTCTCTTTGGCTTCCTTATTCCATCACAATATTTTCTGAGAGGATGTAGAAAGTACTGTTAGAATTTATATAAGCATAAATGTAGTGACCCAAAAAGTAAACCTATTTTTTAATTTTGATTTGAAAACGGTTTCATGCAATCTTCTGATAGTTTATTCCTGCAAAGCAATAATGTATAGTTTGCCATGAGAACTAGATTTCTATCACTGATGTAACCAAACTCTTCTTGCCATTTATAGAATTAGGACTCGGACGACTGCATTTTTTACATTAGTGTGACTGGAAGAAGAAGTTGGCCAAGATCTTGCATATTAACTTTAATAATTATAGATTGAGTTAGCTTGGGGGTAGCAATGTATGATATATAATTCAAAGCATTCTACAAAGTAACTGGAGAATAATTTAAAAATTACAGCTTCTTGAAATCTTGGGCTTAAGAACACCACAGTGCAGCAGCAGCATTTTCTAATGTATGTATCAAGGTCTTAGATCAAGAACTTAATTTTATCCATAGTTCTTTTTCTGTTCTTGTTG
The DNA here is from genome assembly GCF_987193195.1 of Phasianus colchicus. NCBI lineage: Eukaryota > Metazoa > Chordata > Aves > Galliformes > Phasianidae > Phasianus > Phasianus colchicus. Next base: position 5,080,335 of record NC_143439.1, on the reverse strand, counting down.
AAGTTTAGCCCGAATACTGAGTTAGAGTAGCCAGTGATTATAATAACATGAGGCTATGAAAGACAAAATACTTTGACGTGATGGAAAGGGAATGGGTGAGCTGAAAAACAGACCGTTTTGAATTGTTATGGAAATAGTATTTATAATGCAATGTGTTAAGATTCTGGCCTGTCACATACACTTAATTATTGTGATATATAAGTACCATATATTGATATACTCTGCTCTGGAATTAATTTCCATGTTTTTTAGCTCATTTTCATTCTTTTTTTTATTTTGCTCTCATGGGCCACCTGTATCTATCAGATGCCTGGACAGCCTTTAGAGGTTAGGAAAAATGCTGTTTCCTTTCATTTTCCCTTTTACTTGGGGGAGTTTTGAGTTTACAGTTTATAGAGACAGTGATAACCTAAAACCTGTAATCAGATAAAAGATAGATGTAAAAACAGTCGTAGATGAACACACAGCATGTAATCAAGGCATTTTTTACAGCTCTGTTTTAAATGAGAATACTTTGACTTTATATATTTAATTAGTCTTTTGTCCTTTGATAAATATTTGGCTGTTAGACAAGTACTTGGCCAGCTGGAGCCTTTCATCTCTGGTATTAATTGGCTGAAATCCAGCAGATCACAGTAGCTGGCAGACAAGACAGTGACCTTTGAATTCTGGCCTCTGGAAGAAATTAGTTTGTCTTTTCATTAAAGAACTTGAATATATTGATACTTGACAAATAAAAAATGGAACTCATACCATACCATGAATTAAAGGTTGGATGACGTTGTCCACAGACAATTGTCTGTATCTTCTTTTCCTTTTAAAAAAAAGCAAAAAACAAAAGAAAAACATTGTGTACTGATACCAAAGGTGTTCTTACAAGACAGGATCATTGCATAGATCAGATGTTTGGGAAAACATTTCAACGGATGAGGAAAGGATGTCTTATATAAAAGAAAAAAAAGTATTCAGCTTGATAATTGAATTACCTTTGATTGGAGTTCAGCGTGGCAATGAAAAGATAAAGTCATCTTCATCTTAATGAGGGAGCCCATGAGTGAGCTCCCTCAGAGTCTTACAGAAAAGCAGAATTTTATTATGTACTGTGAGCTTTGGAAAATAGAGATAGTGTCTATAAATCAGTACTTGATAGCAGTGAAAAAAATCACCAACTGTTTATTGATCAGGGATGAAAATGATTAAATATGTTATCTGGATGTGATAGTAATGCGTGTAAATAATAGTACTGCTTGATTCAAGAATGCTGCAGTGAAGTTTGTGTTGCATTTTTGTTCATCATACAAGAGAGATAAAATGATAATTTGATGCCATAGTGAAAAGGATTCTGTTTCACTGCCTTTTTCCATAGGTCAGACCTATTTAAAGGTAATTACATGGTGTGAATATAAGTGATAATTGAAAACTTACCTTATTTCACTGGACAGTGATGTTTAGTAACACATATGTCACACTTATGTAGCAGTAATAAAACAATGCTGAACTGACAGTCACAGAAAACAGAGTGACAAATTAAAACCTCCAGACCATTTGTTATATTTGTATGCACAGAGAAAAAAATTGGTGGTTGTCTTCATTTTCTGTAGCTGAGCAATGCCAAGGAAAAATGATTTAAAAATAGCATTTGCAATTTTCAAAGTTAAGGTTATCTTTACCAACAACACCCAAACACATTTCTCATAACATGTCTCTGGTAATAAGAGAATGTGTATCAAGTATTAGTGCAATCATGCAGGCTGTATATCATTGCCAGGTGATTTAGATATTAACAATCAACTGGGGGGTGGTTTTGACATGTGGAAATCTTTCATAAATTCTGTTAAACTGAAGCACTCTGATTAATGTAGTGAAATGATAGACATTAAATAGACTGCAGTTAGACACTGATATTATAATAACAAAACTCTCTGTTTTTTGCTGAAGAGAAGCACCAGCAAATGACAGTGAAACACAAAAATGGTAGGAAGGTGTCTGTAGAACAAGATTTAATTGTAAATGTGACAAATAAATCTTCTATAGGAACTGGCAATAATGGATTGATGCAATTACTCTCCATCCCTGTAGATTTCTCTTTTGACTCTAAAGAGCATGGTCTTTTATATACTTGTATGCTTAGGGAAAAATTTACTTATGTCGTTCCGTATTGTGACATGACAGGTAAAAATAGTGATATTTTTGTACATTTATTTTTTTATTATATCTCTTTTCCTTTTAATTTGCTTTTTACTGTTTTTTTTTTTTTAATTATCATTATTTATTAATAGTTTCTTCAGATTTAGTTAGTTGCATGATCCCTCACTGCATTTCTCATTTAATTCTATCTGTAAGTAGTATTCCATTCACCTTTATGGTACTTACGTATGTCACTCAATATAGACTGGTTTTTAAATTCATAGAATCACCAAGATTTGAAAAGATGCTTGCAGCCCTGTAGGCCACCTGTATTTTGGGTTGCATCAAGACAAGTGTGATCAGCAGGTTGAAGGAAGTGATTCTGCCCTTTATTCTCTTTTAAGACCCCGCTTGGAGTACTGCATCCAGTTCTGGAACCATCAACACAAGAAGGACAGGGAGCTGTTGGAGTGGGTCCAGAGGAGAGCCAACAGAGATGATCAGAGGGCTGGAGCATCTCACCTATAGGGACAGGCTGAGGGAGCTGGGGCTCTTCAGTCTGGAGAAGAAAAGGCTTTGGGTGCCTTATAGCAGTCTTCCAGGACCTGGAGGGGCCTACAGAAAAGCAGGGGCTTTTTAGATGGGCAGGTAGCGATGGGATGAGGGGAAATGGCTTTAAACTGGAAGAGGGTAGATTTAGATTAGATA